>NC_088424.1:14320137-14632637 GCF_034236695.1 Oncorhynchus nerka | reverse complement strand
TATCTTTTTAACTAGGCCACTCAGTATCTGCATCCAGTCTTTCTTGAGAAGAATGCAGTTTTGCAGACTGTATTACCAAAGTAGTTGCAGGATAGTGGCTTGTGTAAACCTAGTGGTCCAAGTCAAAAGTCTTCAGTAAAAGTTTTTTAGCGCAACAGTCATTACATAAACTACCTTACACGTCTGTTCTTTCAAGCATGTGACACCTCTGAGGCTGTTACCCTGTCAGGCCACCATCAGGAGACTACAGATCCCAGCAGCTCAGGAAGTGGAGAACTACAACTCCAATCGTCACCCACAGCTGTAGACCAATAGCAGGCAAGAGGCCTCATCCTCAGCCGACAGCATAGCCAAGAATCAGGACTACAAATGAATTGAAACGAGTCAATAAAATGCATTCTGCAAAAGCAGCTTTCAGTGTAGGGTTGGTTATCACCAGTGGAAGGCTGTGAGTGTAATTCAAGTCAGTGAAGATGTATAATGAATTCTTCTTTTTGTTGTAAGATCTCAATGTGCAAGTATGACTTCTGTGTGGGAGAATGAGGTGTGTTAAACGTCATGTTTTATAGGGTCCTGCAGGAAGTATCAGACTTCTCAAGAGAAACGAAGATGTAAATTCTCTATTTCCGGCTCAGAATGCTACAAAGAAGGTACACACACACACACACACACACACACACACACACACACACACACACACACACACACTATATATATATATATTCTTACCCACTTGTCTCCAGCAGACAGAGTTCGAGGAGTTGATCGCCAACCTGAAGATCTCCAAGGGCAACGAGTCAGCTCCACCCCCTCCAGCCAAAGATCCCACGAGCCAAACAGAGGAGCCGCTTTCTCCGCAGTCGTTTGCTATGGTGGGTACTAGTACTCACTGGTTAGTGTTACCAAGTGGCCCACTTCAAACTCTTTTCAATTAGAATGATCTGCTCCTTCCCTTGTGGTCGGTTGTAGTAGTCCTGTTGTGATTTGGTTAGATATGGTCAGTTGGTTAATTGTGATTGGTTGGTTCTCCTGTGCGTAGAAGGGAACTCTGGCCCTGAAGGAGATGCTGAACATTGGCGCCGCCCCGGACTCCACTGGTCCCGCCTCCTTCAACACACAGCAGCAGAACAAGAGACGACCCACCAAGAAACTGGGTGAGTTCAACTATGTGCAACGCTACATGTTTAGTAGAGCCTGACTGATATGTTTTTTTTTTTGGGGGGGGGGACACTTACGGATACCGATGTACACTACATGACCAAATGTATGTCCTGCTCGTCAAACGTCTCCTTCCAAAATCAGGGACATTAATATGGAGTTGGTCCCGCTTTGCTTCGATAACAGCCTCCACTCTTCTGGGAAGGCTTCCAACCAGATGTTGGAACATTGCTGCGGGAACTGGCTTCCATTCAGCCACAAGAGCATTAGTGAGGTCGGGCACTGATGTTGGACGATTAAGTCTGGCTCGCATTCAGTGTTCCAATTCATCTCAAAGGTGTTTGATGAGGTCGGGGCTCTGTGCAGGCCAGTCAAGTTCTTCCACACCAATCTCGGCAAACCATTTCTATATGGATCTTGCTTTGTGTACTGGGGCATTGTCATGCTGAAACAGGAAAGGCCCTTCCACAAAGTTGGAAGCACAGAATCGTCTAGTATGTCGTATTCTGTAGCGTTAAGAGGAGTGTATTAAGAAGCAGTGCGGCCTGGCCGGGTCGTGTTTTTGAGGACGCATGGCTCTCGACCGTCACGGGGGGGGGGGGGGTTTGTTGTTGTGTATTTTTACATGCTACACACTTCAGCACTTGGCGGTCCCGTTCTGTGAGCTTGTGTGGCCTACCACCACTGTTACTCCTAGACGTTTCTTCTTCACAATAACAGCACTTACAGCTGACCGGGGCAGCTCAAGCAGGGCTTGTTGGAAAGGTGGCATCCTATGATGAGACCATGTTGAAAGTCACTGAGCTCATCAGTAAGGCCATTCTATTGCCACTGTTTGTCTATGGAGATTGCATGGCAGTGTGCTTTATTTTATACACCTGTCGTGAACGGGTGTGGCTGAAATAGCCGAATCCACTCATTTGAAGGGGTGTCCACATTCTTTTGTATATACAGTGCTTTCGGAAAGTATTCAACCCCTTGACTTTTTCCACATTTTGTTACGTTACAGCCTTATTCTAAAATGGATTAAATTGTTTTTCCCCCTCATCAATCTACACACAAGACTCCATAATGACAAAGCAAATTACGCTTTTAGAATTTTTTGCAAATGTATTCAAATTAAAAAACATTTCATCACATTTACTTAAGTATTCAAACCCTTTACTTAGTACTTTGTTGAAGCACCTTTGGCAGCGATTACAGCCTCGAGCCGTCTTTGGTATGGCGCTACAAGCTTGGCACACCTGTATTTGGGATTTTCTCCCATTCTTCTCTGCAGATTGTCTCAAGCTCTGTTAGGTTGGATGGGGAGTGTCGCTGCACAGCTATTTTCAGGTCTCCAGAGATGTTCGATCGGGTTCAAGTCCAGGCTCTGGCTGGGCCACTCAAGGACATTCAGAGATCTGTCCTGAAGCCATTCCATGGTTGTCTTGGCTGTGTTCTTAGGGTTGTTGTCCTGTTGGAAGGTGAACCTTTGCCCCAGTCTGTGGTCCTGAGCGCTCTGAAGCAGGATTTCATACGTGACATTAATGAAATCAGGAGAATGTCTGCAAGTGTTCAGATCAGCATGACATTTCCGTTTTTCACCTATTCATTAAGTATTGGTTATCCAATATCGGCTGATGATGTTGGTGAACCGATGTATCGGTCAGGCTCTGTTTTATCTGCAGGTGGAGCTATTGTGGCACTTAGTGGAGATACTGTACAACAGATATTAAACCAGTCGTTCTTACATTTACATTACATTTAAGTCATTTAGCAGACGCTCTTATCCAGAGCGACTTACAAATTGGTGCGTTCACCTTAAGACATCCAGTGGAACAGCCACTTTACAATAGTGCATCTAAATCTTTTAAGGGGGGGGTGAGAAGGATTACTTTATCCTATCCTAGGTATTCCTGAAAGAGGTGGGGTTTCAGGTGTCTCCGGAAGGTGGTGATTGACTCCGCTGTCCTGGCGTCGTGAGGGAGTTTGTTCCACCATTGGGGGGCCAGAGCAGCGAACAGTTTTGACTGGGCTGCGCGGGAACTGTACTTCCTCAGTGGTAGGGAGGCGAGCAGGCCAGAGGTGGATGAACGCAGTGCCCTTGTTTGGGTGTAGGGCCTGATCAGAGCCTGGAGGTACTGAGGTGCCGTTCCCCTCACAGCTCCGTAGGCAAGCACCATGGTCTTGTAGCGGATGCGAGCTTCAACTGGAAGCCAGTGGAGAGAGCGGAGGAGCGGGGTGACGTGAGAGAACTTGGGAAGGTTGAACACCAGACGGGCTGCGGCGTTCTGGATGAGTTGTAGGGGTTTAATGGCACAGGCAGGGAGCCCAGCCAACAGCTTCATTCCCTTTCATTCTTCATTCCCTTTCTCCTCCTTACACCCTTAAACCTCCCCTTTTCTCCCTTCTTCCCCATCAGCGGCGACGATGGGCGACTCTGTGTTACCCGCGTCCCCAGCAGCAGCAGTCCCTCCCCTGCCGTCCCCCCAGCCCTCCTCCATGGTTCCCAGTGTGGCCTCAGAGCTGACCAGGATCTGTATGGGCCTGGGTATGGCCCCGCCTGACTTCACCTTCATGCGCAGCAGACAGGTGAGAGGCGCACACACACACACACACACAATCTTGCATACAAGACACACACGCATTCAAGCACAATCCCACTCTCTCCCAGGGTCTGCTGGTGTATCAGGTGAAGCTCTCCAGTGGTCTGGTGGTCCAAGGTCCCCAGTGTCAGTCTGAAAACGAAGCCAAAGAGAAAGCAGCTCTTTTCGCCCTGCAGCGCCTTGTGAGTGTGGTGTGTGTCCTTCCTGTATCTCTGTGTTTCCCCCTTTTCTTTTGTTATGTCTATATTTGACCAGTGTCTCCATATTTGTAGGTTTTCTAACCCCTCTCTCGCTGTCTCCTTCAGAATTCAGTGGGTTCTGGGTTCCCCCTGCCACCGCCTCTGTTCTCTGGGGTCGGACAGATAAGGGGGCCGCCCATGGGACCCATCCCTAACATATTCGGTCAATCGGGTGAGCCCTGGCGTCATGTGGGGGGCGTCTATATTGATACTGTATGACCTCTGGGTGCAGTAATGCCCATTCACCTTGATAGGTTTTAGACACTAATTAATTCTGGATGTGAACCAAACGCTTTCACTGTTTCACTCTCTTTCTCTCTCTCTCGCTCCCTCCCTCCAGGTGGTCTGTTGATGCCTCCTCAGGGGTATGGTCCCCTACACTGGGGCATGCCCCTCCCACCTCACCAGGGCCAGCCCTTCTATGGGGGCACCTTCCCTGGCGCCCGGCCCCAGGCACCCTCCGTCCCCATCGGCTCACACAACCAGTTTGTCCCCCTGCAGGTAGGAGCTCCAGGACCTGTTTCTATAGTTCACATTAAATCACCACAACAAAAGAGTTATGCGTGCATTTATATGGCCAAAAGATGCATATTAATAGTATTTTGGGATTTCACCACAGAGAAATGACCATGTTTAACTCTTATGTTTGTTTGTTTGCTCCCATGGTAACACACCATCTTAGCCATCTTGACTAACCTACGTTTATTGTCAGGTCACTAAGAAGCGCGTGTCCTCGGTCAAGAAGCCCCAGGAGTTCTGCAACGCGAGGAACCAAGCCCTGGGCGGCGAATTCCGTCTCACTCCCAACCCTCCCTATCCCCGACCCCCTCCACACCCCCAAAGACCACCCAGGCAGCGGGGACCCCATCCACGCCCCAAGCGCCACGCCAGAACCCCTCGGGCCAAGGCCACACCCCCACCTCCGCCTCCAAGAGGAAACACAGGAAACTGGCGGTGAACTTCGAGGCAGCCAAAGTCCAAGAATAATCCCCTCCCCTTCCTCTTAGGTGTTGGTTTTTAGGATGGTGTTATAATCTGTTGGGTCTCAATAGCACCCTATTCCCTGTGGTGCACTACTTTTAACCAGAGCCCTATGTAGTTGTCCTACATAGGAATAGGGTGTCATAAGTGTGCCATTTGAGATGTAGACATTGTTCTAGATAATGGGAGGCAATAAGGTCTGATAAATCAGAATGCCGTTGTTTTTATGTTGCGTTTGCATCATGTTTGTGAGATGGATTTCTATTCTCACCAATATCGCCAGACCTTGTGGTACATGGTGTCCTTCTAGTTGGTCGGTTTATGATTGGAGCCAGTAATCAAGGGCTTAATCCCTTTTAATCTTTCCCTTTGTTTGTTTCAAGTCTCTATTTTACCAAATGTATTTTATTCTGATCAAAGTATTTTGTCACAATTCTGTGTTTTAATGTCAGTCGTTTGTAATTGCTAATACTAAATCAACCTACAAAATAGTCATGTGAAATTAACTTCACACGTGTTAACCAGCAATTAGGTCTCAAATACCGTATACTGACGGACAGCATACAAACACATCACTATGACAAAATTCTGGAATTTCTACTCTGCAGTATAACAACATATTTCTTCCAGTAGAAAATCATTTTGAAATTGAATTCAAATCATCTCCTTTGGGACATCACCAGGACCTCTGTTAGCTGGTTGATCCAAGCCTTAATAGAGGGATGTTTCTGTTTATTTTTTTTATATATATATTTTTGTCCACCATATTTCAATTTATGGATTTTATGCCTTGGTACCCTTTTAAATATGACACATATTGTTTTTTGTTGCTGACAGTACCATGGCTGAGTCATTATTCATTAACTTTTAACCCACATGTACAGTCTCGAGTTTTACAAGCATATTTTTGGGTCTCGCTTTGTTTTTGAATTTGTACCTTTTGCCTCTTTCAACACGTGGTCTGAGCTACTGGGTTCTGGCTCTGTGGGTATTTTAAACATCTGAACCAAAGCACACCTGTTGTATATCCTATTGTTTTTTTTCTAAATTAATTTGAGCGTTTTAACAAGAAAAACCTCTACCCCCCCCAAAAAAAAGTTTAAAAAACCATAACTAAGGAAATGTAGCTTGCTCTTTTGATGCAGGAAAGGTGCTGTACGTATCCAATGAATAAAGACCTCTTTTGTTACCATCGATGTATATGTTTGTCAGCTTATTTGATTATTTTGTCATGGGATTTGGAATTTGTGTGAGTGGTAGAGATGTATAACTCATAATGCTTTCCATTAGGCATGATGTCTGAGTATAAAGTGAACATGACAAAATGGCTACAAATCAAATTGTATTGGTCACATACACGTGTTTTAGCAATGTTATTGCGGGTTTAGCGAAATCCTTGTTTTGACTGCAGTAATATCTAACAATTTCACAACATACCCAAATACACACATCTAAGTAAAGGAATGGAATTAAGAATATATACAGTGGTGCAAAAAAGTATTTAGTCAGCCACCAATTGTGCAAGTTCTCCCACTTAAAGATGAGAGGCCTGTAAGTTTCATCATAGGTACACTTCAACTATGACAGACAAAATGACAAAAATCCAGAAAATATGATTTTTAATGAATTTATTTGCAAATGATGGTGGAAAATAAGTATTTGGTCAATAACAAAAGTTTATATCAATACTTTGTTATATACCCTTTGTTGGCAATGACAGAGGTCAAACATGTTCTGTAAGTCTTCACAAGGATTTCACACACTGTTGCTGGTATTTTTGCCCATTCCTCCATGCAGATCTCCTTTCTAGAGCAGTGATGTTTTGGGGCTGTTGCTGGGCAACACGGACTTTCAACTCCCTCAAGATTTTCTATGGGGTTGCGATCTGGAGACTGGCTAGGCCACTCCAGGACCTTGAAATGCTTCTTACGAAGCCACTCCTTCGTTGCCCGGGCGGTGTATTTGGGATCATTGTCATGCTGAAAGACCCAGCCACGTTTCATCTTCAATGCCCTTGCTGATGATAGGCTTTGTTACTTTGGTCCCAGGTCTCTGCAGGTCATTCACTAGGTCCCCCCATGTGGTTCTGGGATTTTTGCTCACCGTTCTTGTGATCATTTTGACCCCACGGGGTGAGATCTTGCCTGGAGCCCCAGATTATCATTGGTCTTGTATGTCTTCCATCTCCTAATAATTGCTCCCACAGTTGATTTCTTCAAACCAAGCTGTTTACCTATTACAGATTTAGTCTTCCCAGCCTGGTGCAGGTCTACAACCAGAGTTTGACACCGTATATGGAACGTTATTCCCTTTTTATGCCGTTTTCTCTGTATGCGTATTGTGACCTTGAAGTTAAGCATTGGAAATAGCATGCTATTCACACGCGATTCGTTTGGGCGGAGTACTAAGAAATGAAGGTGTGGCGGTATGTCTGCAGATTAACCGTATTCTGACCTTGATTTAATTCCTTCAATATTCCACCATAATTCCACCATTTTTTAACTCTGGGAAACCATGAATAAAGTCGAGCAAACCTGCCTGTTCAAAGTGGGAAAATAATCTACTTTTTTTTTTTTTCGATAGAAAACACATTCGCCACGCACTGTATTTTATAAATGATAGGAGCTATTGATAAGAGCTTGGTAAATGTGCATCCAGCTTGGAGAAGGCGATTGTAAATACACAGCAATTGTTTTATATGATCTTTCCTTATGATCCCTGGAGACGAATGTGAAACCACTCATATGGAAGCAAACTGAAAATCATAACATGACAAGTATTGCCGCCCCTTTCCCACAGTGAAATAGGCTATAAATAGCTGTGCCGCTATTCAGAATTTTAATTGTGAGCCCTCATTATTTGCTTGGATGAAATTTGGACACCCGAGCTATAGGCTTCTGTAGGGCTGAACCTGCGGAGTTGATGTATGCGTTTTCTCATGTTTTAATTATAGACTATGTCCGGGCTTTTCTCGGTTTTATCTTACAGTTTGTATCATGTTAAATATGAGCCACTATTGAGAGCCACTTTCAGTAATACCCACATACATTTTTATCTCTCACATTAGTGTTAGTTTTCTTCCATTTTGCATCATTCCATTTTCAATTATTTCCCCTGTCACGTCCGTGTAACTTGTACAATATGGTTGAATTTATTGTTCCATCCTATTGTACCCCCCCCCCCCCCCCCCCCCCAGGATGAACATTCAGGATGTGTAAAGGCGCTCCAAAGGCTCTCCCAGCCTGTTTAAAAAAAAAAAAATTCAAACATACTTTCCAAACCCTAAAATCTTCCTGAATATTCTACAAGATCAGAGTATTTTTAAATCTTTGTAAAATATGGTTGAATTTATTGTTCCATCCTATTGTACACCCCCCCCCCCCCCAGGATGAACATTCAGGATGTGTAAAGGCGCTCCAAAGGCTCTCCCAGCCTGTTTAAAAAAAAAAAAATTCAAACATACTTTCCAAACCCTAAAATCTTCCTGAATATTCTACAAGATCAGAGTATTTTTAAATCTTTGTAAAATATGGTTGAATTTATTGTTCCATCCTATTGTACACCCCCCCAGGATGAACATTCAGGATGTGTAAAGGCGCTCCAAAGGCTCTCCCAGTCTGTTTTTAAAAAAATGATTCAAACATACTTTCCAAACCCTAAAATCTTCCTGAATATTCTACAAGATCAGAGTATTTTTAAATCTACCAGTTGGTGCTGAAATGGAGATGAGGATGCATAGATGGCATTCTCTGATCCCTATTTTCTGAGCCTGTTCTCTCGATGTATCAAATCAAATCACATTGTATTTGTCACATGCACTGAATACAACAGGTAGACCTTACCTTGAAATGCTTACTTACAAGCCTTTAACCAACAACACAGTTTTAAGAAAATACAGTTAAGAAAATATTTACCAAATAAACTAAAGTAAAAAAAAAAATAAAAAAAAAGTAACACAATAAAATAACAACAATGAGGCTATATACAGGGGTACAGGTACAGGTCAGTCAAGGTCATTTGTACATGTAGATAGGGGTAAAGTGAATATGCAGTGTAAAAACAAGAGGGTGTCAAATCACATTTTATTTGTCACATACACATGGTTAGCAGATGTATGCAAGTGTAGTGAAATGCTTGTGCTTCTAGTTCCGACAATGCAGTAATAACCAACGAGTAATCTAACCTAAAAATTTCACAACATCTACCTTATACACACAAGTGTAAAGGGATGAAGAATATGTACATACAAATATATGAATGAGTGATGGTACAGAACGGCATAGGCAAGATGCAGTAGATGGTATCGAGTACAGTATATACTGTACATATGAGATGAGTAATGTAGAGTATGTAAACATATAAAAGTGGCATTGTTTAAAGTGGCTAGTGATACATGTATTACATAAAGATGGCAAGATGCAGTAGATGGTACAGAGTACGTTATATACATATGAGATGAGTAATGTAGGGTATGTAAACATTATATTAAGTGGCATTGTTTAAAGTGGCTAGTGATACATTTTTTACATCCATTTTTCCATTATTAAAGTGGCTGAAGTTGAGTCAGTGTGTTGGCAGCAGCCACTCAATGTTAGTGGTGGCTGTTTAACAGTCTGATGGCCTTGGGATAGAAGCTGTTTTTCAGTCTCTCGGTCCCTGCTTTGATGCACCTGTACTGACCTCGCCTTCTGGATGATAGCGGGGTGAACAGGCAGTGGCTCGGGTAGTTGTTGTCCTTGATGATCTTTATGGCCTTCCTGTGACATCGGGTGGTGTAGGTGTCCTGGAGGGCAGGTAGTTTGCCCCCGGTGATGCGTTGTACAGACCTCACTACCCTCTGGAGAGCCTTACGGTTGTGGGCGGAGCAGTTGCCGTACCAGGCAGTGAGGTGATACGATTGTACATCTGTAAAAGTTAGTGAGTGCTTTTGATGACAAGCCAAATTTCTTCAGCCTCCTGAGGTTGAAGAGGCGCTGCTGCGCCTTCTTCACCACGTTGCCTGTGTGGGTGGACCAATTCAGTTTGTCCGTGATGTGTACGCCGAGGAACTTAACTTACTACCCTCTCCACCACTGTCCTGTCGATGTGGATAGGGGGGTGCTCCCTCTGCTGTTTCCTGAAGTCCACAATCATCTCCTTTGTTTTGTTGACGTTGAGTGTGAGGTTATTTAGGGTGGAGGTGATATGGTCCTTGACTAGTCTCTCAAAGCACTTCATGATGACGGAAGTGAGTGCTACGGGGCGGTAGTCGTTTAGCTTTGTTACCTTAGCTTTCTTGGGAACAGGAACAATGGTGGCCCTCTTGAAGCATGTGGCAACAGCAGACTGGGATAAGGATTGATTGAATATGTCCGTAAACACACCAGCCAGCTGGTCTGTGCATGCTCTGAGGACGCGGCTGGGGATGCCGTCTGGGCCTGCAGCCTTGTGAGGGTTAACACGTTTAAATGTTTTACTCACGTCGGCTGCAGTGAAGGAGAGTCCGCAGGTTTTGGTAGCGGGCCGTGTCAGTGGCACTGTATTGTCCTCAAAGCGAGCAAAGAAGTTGTTTAGTCTGTCTGGGAGCAAGACATCCTGGTCAGCTACGGGGCTGGTTTTCTTTTTGTAATCCGTGATTGACTGTAGACCCTGCCACATACCTCTTGTGTCTAAGCCGTTGAATTGCGACTCTACTTTGTCTCTATACTTAGCTTGTTTGATTGCCTTGCGGAGGGAATAGCTACACTGTTTGTATTCGGTCATGTTTCCAGTCACCTTGCCCTGGTTAAACGTAGTGGTTCGCGCATTCAGTTTTGCGCGAATGCTGCCATCAATCCACGGTTTCTGGTTTGGGAATGTTTTGATAGTTGCTGTGGGTACGACATCGCCGATGTACTTGCTAATAAACTCGCTCACCGAATCAGCGTATTTGTCAATGTTGTTGTTTGACGCAATGCGGAACATATCCCAATCCACGTGATCGAAGCAATCTTGAAGCGTGGAATCAGATTTGTCGGACCAGCGTGGAACAGACCTGAGTGCGGGAGCTTCCTGTTTTAGTCTCTGTCGATAGGCAGGGAGCAACAAAATGGAGTCGTGGTCAGCTTTTCCAAAAGGAGGGCGGGGGAGGGCCTTATATGCATCATGGAAGTTAGAATAACAAAGATACAGGGTTTTACCAGCCCTGGTAACACAATCACTATGCTGATAGAATTTAGGGAGTCTTGTTTTCAGATTAGCATTGTTAAAATCCCCAGCTACAATAAATACAGCCTCAGGATAAGTGGTTTCCAGTTTAGATAGAGTCAAATAAAGTTAGTTCAGGGCCATCGGTGTGTCTGCTTGGGGGGGAATATATGCGGCTGTGATTATAATCGATGATAATTATCTTGGTAGATAATGCGGTCAACATTTGATTGGGAGGAATTCTAAGTCAGGTGAACAGAAGGACTTGAGTTCCTGTATGTTGTTGTGAGCACACCACATCTCGTTAATCATAAGGCAGTAGTTCCTCCCGACTGTATGTAATAAAACCTATGATTACCTGGGTTACCAATGTAAGAAATAACACCTAAAAAAACAAAATACTGCATAGTTTCCTAGGAACGCAAAGCGAGGCGGCCATCTACAGTGGGGCAAAAATGTATTTTGTCAGCCACCAATTGTGCAAGTTCTCCCACCTAAAAAGATGAGAGAGGCCTGTAATTTTCACCATAGGTACACTTCAACTATGACAGACAGAATGAGAAGAAAAAATCCAGAAAATCACATTGTAGGATTTTTAATTACTTTATTTGCAAATTATGGTGGAAAATAAGTATTTCGTCACCTACAAACAAGCAAGATTTCTGTCTCTCACAGACCTGTAACTTCTTCTTTAAGAGGCTCCTCTGTCCTCCACTCGTTACCTGTATTAATGGCACCTGTTTGAACTTGTTATCAAAATAAAAGACACCTGTCCACAACCTCAAACAGTCACACTCCAAACTCCACTATGGCCAAGACCAAAGAGCTGTCAAAGGACACCAGAAACAAAATTGTAGACCTGCACCAGGCTGGGAAGACTGAATCTGCAATAGGTAAGCAGCTTGGTTTGAAGAAATCAACTGTGGGAGCAATTATTAGGAAATGGAAGACATACAAGACCACTGATAATCTCCCTCAATCTGGGGCTCCACACAAGATCTCACCACGTGGGGTCAAAATGATCACAAGAACGGTGAGCAAAAATCCCAGAACCACACGGGGGGACCTAGTGAATGACCTGCAGAGAGCTGGGACCAAAGTAACAAAGCCTACCATCAGTAACACACTACGCCGCCAGGGACTCAAATCCTGCAGTGCCAGACGTGTCCCCCTGCTTAAGCCAGTACATGTCCAGGCCCGTCTGAAGTTTGCTAGAGAGCATTTGGATGATCCAGAAGAAGATTGGGAGAATGTCATATGGTCAGATGAAACCAAAATATAACTTTTTGGTAAAAACTCGTTGTTTTTGGAGGACAAAGAATGCTGAGTTGCATCCAAAGAACATCATACCTACTGTGAAGCATGGGGGTGGAAACATCATGCTTTGGGGCTGTTTTTCTGCAAAGGGACCAGGTCGGCTGATCCGTGTAAAGGAAAGAATGAATGGGGCCATGTATCGTGAGATTTTGAGTGAAAACCTCCTTCCATCAGCACGGGCATTGAAGATGAAACGTGGCTGGATCTTTCAGCATGACAATGATCCCAAACACACCGCCCGGGCAACAAAGGAGTGGCTTCGTAAGAAGCATTTCAAGGTCCTGGAGTGGCCTAGCCAGTCTCCAGATCTCAACCCCATAGAAAATCTTTGGAGGGAGTTGAAAGTCTGTGTTGCCCAGCAACAGCCCCAAAACATCACTGCTCTAGAGGAGATCTGCATGGAGGAATGGGCCAAAATACCAGCAACAGTGTGTGAAATCCTTGTGAAGACTTACAGAACATGTTTGACCTCTGTCATTGCCAACAAAGGGTATATAACAAAGTATTGAGATACACTTTTGTTATTGAACAAATACTTATTTTCCACCATAATTTGCAAATAAATTAATAAAAAATCCTACAATGTAATTTTCTGGATTTTTGTTCTCCCATTTTGTCTGTCATAGTTGAAGTGTACCTATGATGAAACTTACAGGCCTCTCTCATCTTTTTAAGTGGGAGAACTTGCACAATTGGTGGCTGACTAAATACTTTTTTGCCCCACTGTATGTCGGTGCCGGAAGTAACAATGCAAATTGTCTGGGTGGACATTTTATTAATTGTTCAGCAGTCTTATGGCTTGGGGGTAGAAGCTGTTAAGCCTTTTGGACCTGGACTTGGCACTCCGGTACCGCTTGCCGTGCGGTAACAGAGAGAACAGTCTGGGGCCTCCCGAGTGGAGCAGTGGTCTGAGGCACTACATCGCAGTGCTAGCTGTGCCATTAGAGATTCTGGGTTTGAGTCCAGGCTCTGTCGCAGACCTAGAGACCCATGGGGTGGCGTACAATTGGCCCAGTGTTGTCCGGGTTGGTGGAGGGTTTGGCCGGCAGCGATGTTCTTGTCCCATCGCGCCCTAGCGCAGTGCACGCTGGCACGGTCACCACGTCCACGGTGTTTCCTCCGACACATTGATGCGGCTGGCTTCCGGGTTAAGTGGGCATTGTGTCAAGAAGCAGTGCGGATTGGTTGGGTTGTGTTTCGGAGGACGCGCGGCTCTCGACCTTCACCTCTCCCGAGTCTGTACGGGAGCTGCAGCTATGAGACAAGACTGTAACTACCAATTGGACACCACGGATTTGGGGTGGAAAAGCGGTCAAAGTAAAAAGCAAAAAAATAAAAATAGAGAACAGTCTATGACTTGGGTGACTGGAGTCTTTGACAATGTTTTGTTACCTTCTGTAGTATATAGTATATAGGTCCTGGATGGTAGGAAGCTTGGCCCCAGTGATGTACTGGGCTGTACGCACTACCCTCCGTAGCGCCTTTACGGTCGGATACCGAGCAGTTGCCATACAAGACGGTGAAACAACTGGTCAGGATGCTCTCGATGGTGCAGCTGTAGACATTTTTGAGGATCTGGGGGCCCATGCCAAATCTTTTCAGTCTCCTGAGGGGAAAAAGGCGTTGTTGTACCCTCTTCATGACTTTCTTGGTGTGTTTGGACCATGCTAGTTTGTTGGTGATGTTGTCACCTAGGAACTTGAAACTCTCGACCCGCTCCACTACAGCCCCGCCGTTGTGAACGGGGGCGTGCTCGGTCCTCCTTTTCCTGTAGTCCACGGGTATCTCCTTTGCCTGCTCACGTTGAGGGAGAGGTTGTTGTCCTGGCACCACACTGCCAGATCCATTGATTTGAATGAAAGGTATACTCTATTTAAAGGCATACCTTAAGATAAATGTACTGAAAAACGTATTGAATGAGAAAATCGGTTGGCCAGCAAGTGGAAGGGTTTTCAACAGTTTAATTACATTTATTCAGCACACGCAAAGGAACCACGCCTGCAAAGACCGTTACGCAACTTCATAAGGTAAGTCTGAATACCAACTACTGAGAAATGCGTAGGAAAGGCGTGAGCAAGAAAGGCATCATTTCCTAATTCAGAATCAGGCCCCAGGTCTCCAAATCTACAATTTGACACCACTTTCATGCCAATAAACTCTTTGCAAGGGTTGCCAGAAAAAAAACTTTATTGAGAGCAACCAACAACTGAAACGCCTGGAGTTTTCTAAATGGCATTGACACCAGGTGCTATGGTCAGATGAGATGAAAATAGAGCTCTTTGGCCACACACCACCAGTGGGTTTGACGCCGAAATAAGGATGCATATGCAGAAAAGAACCTCATACCTGCTGTAAGAAAAGGTGGTGGATCGTTATGTATTATAGGGTTGTTTTTCTTCCACTGGTCATGGGGCCCTTGATAAAGTCAACGGCATCATGGACTCTACCGAGTACCAGGACATTTTAGCCAAAGACCTGGTTGCTTATGCCAGGAGGCTGAAACTTGGCCATAAGTGGATCTTCCAGCAAGACAATGATCCCAAGCACACATCAAAATAAACAAGAAATTGTTAATTGACCATCAAATCTACATTTTGGAATGGCCTTCTCAGTATCCGGACTTGAACCCCATTGAAAACCTGTGGTTTGAATTGAAGAGGGCAGTCGATAGGAGCAGACAAAAGGATGTTAAGGATCTGGAAATATTCTGTATGGAGAAATGATCTAAGATCCCTCCCAATGTTCTCCAATATGATATTGTTCTCCTATCTCATTAAACATGATAGAAATGGCTCAGTAACATTATCCTCGCAAGGGGTGGGTATTAAAAACAGGGGTGCCAAAAATTATATCGTTTTTTGAACATTTTTGTTCAGAATTTTTTATTTCATTATTTTTGGTTGATTCCATTAATTAATCAAGTAAAATATATTTCCCATGTTGGAAAATTACAATATAGCTCAGTACTGGTGTTATTTATTCTATACATTATTTTTTGTTCATTTTCTTTTATCAAGGGTGCCACTCCTTTTGGAGGTGACTGTACCACACACCTCTCTCTTCCTCCAGAGTTACAACGATGCTCCCCAGGTGAGGTCAAAGAGTCCCAGGGCCTCCATGGTAGGGCCCAAGTCTCCTGTTTCACGGATCAGGCCAGTCTCACCCCCACCAATACCACGACTCCCAGAAATGGATATGTAATGTACTATATCCCTTCAACTCAACTCTGGAACTCGAAGCCAGTTCCACTGCCTTTTTTAAAGTATTCCCTTCTAATCAGGGACAGATTTAGACCTGGGACAACAGGTGTGTGCAAATAATTATCAGGCAGAACAGAAAACTAGCAGGCCCCGGACCTTGTAGGGTAAGAGTTGTGTACCCGTACTACATCATTAGCTCCAGCACCCCCTTCTGGTCATGCAATTGTTTTACATGTTGTTCTATCTTTTGGCCAGCAGAGAACAGTGCATAGCTACTGATGTCTTTCTCATGTGGCGTTCAGGCCAGTCTATGGCAGGGGAGGCCAACCCTCCTCCTGGAGAACTACTGGGTTTGCAGAACTTTGCTCCTGCCCTGCTGAATACACACAGGATTCTACTATTCAGCTGCTCATCAGCTGTTTCATCAGCTTAATCAGGTATGTTAAAGTAGGGTTTGAACAAAAGCCTGCGTGCCCAGTAGCTCTCCAAGAGGAGGGTTGGCAACTCCTAGTCTATGGGGTACATGACTTGTGCATAATATATTCATTCATAGGCACTGGACAGATGGAAAGAGGAAATTGTTGTTCAGAGTAACTTGTTAAAGATGGATAGATGAAATGGAATCACGATGAACACACGCCAACCCTCACCCACAACACACTCTATTGTTCTCCGCTTAAACAAACACGATACTGATAGATAAGAGCACACATATTGTACTTTGAAACTTTAACACCATGGTAAATACTTTCCCCTTTTTTTCTAAATAGCAAATCACAATCTCTAAGCTCATTTTGATAATGATCCAGAAACGTACTACCGGTATTCGTAATATTAGCTGATATTATGTTCATGAATTGGTCAAAGTCACCAACCAGGACACCATTTACGAAATGGTCTGGTGAGGATGATATTAACAGCTGTTTACTTGGTGTTCATCAATCTCTTGATCCATATTGATCAATTATTACTGTGCTGGCTGTGACAGTCTACATTTACATAGTCTACAGTACATAGTCTTGAAATTGAACAAAACATAACACAGTAGAAGACTGAATTTAAACACGTATTTTTCTTCCCTGAAATACAGCGATTGTGATACTTATGTATTGTATATTGTGTTTTTTGGTGGTTTTCATGTAAAGCCTTTTTCCAACCTACACATCGTTTCTTTTTTGTTTAAAAATACAAATCTGTATTGTTGACTATCACTTGTTTTCTTTGGTGCAAATAAATCCAACTCAAACTAAATCATCATAACTACTGGTTTACAGTAACAAAACAAAACATCGTCATGGAAGTATTTTAATCTTCACGATAAAGCTGAAATTGTTACTTTTAGTCGACACCTACTCTCAAACTCTGAGACAAGGATATACACAATTAGGACTCTGGTTGTCTATGTTCTCCCAATCCCTCAGGCACTTTAGGTTGAAATAAAAACACAGGGAATTCAAAAGTGACTGATTACTGCACACAAAAATGCAGGTTTGACTTTATTTCTTTCAAACACATTAGAAACTAAAAATAAGAATACAATTCTTCACATTGTTGTTGCCTGGAGACGTTTTTCTGCCAAAGAGAAAGGAACCCAAATGAAACAAGAGAAGACAGCCATCATCAACGCTATTAAACATAAGGGCTTTAAAATAAAAAAAAACACCTACAGTTATTGTTTCATAAATAGGCGCAGCGTGATGAACAGACTTGATGGAGAGAAAGAGAGAGAGAGTGATGGAGTGATCAGAAGAGCGATGACAAGCCAGATGTCAGGGTTATATATCCCCACTCTACCAATCTGTCTCTACCAATCTCCTTCCCTCATTATCAGACACTTTCGGCTGATAAAGAAAAGCAACTTCAGATACAGGAGCTTGATGACAATTCATATAATCAATATGCCCAGAAGTTGTACCAAAAAAGGATTTGTACAAAACAAAACATGTTTTTGTTTGTCTACTTTCACAAAACTCATATTTTGTGATGTTTTCCAGGTAAAGGGCAGCCAACGTTTATGACGTTGTTTCAGAGGATGAAAACAACTGATTTTACCAAGTTTTATCTTACAAATATCATTATATTGACAATTCCTACACCCAATAGAGTCCAAATATCATTATATTGACAATTCCTACACCCAATAGAGTCCAAACAGCTATAAAAGCTGTTCAATCAATTTCCCTTATTCTTTGATAGTTAAATTAAAACCGGTGTGATCCAATTCACAATCACACTGCACTTGGAACAAAAAAAAGCTTTTGTTTTTATACTCGAGGAGTAAAAGAGTAAAACAAAAATCTATGTACAGCTTGAGGTGATGGCTACACTAACCAGCCGAGGCATAGTCCACAGAGGATCCTATGAACATCATCATCATCAGTTTAGAAAGAGCAACACAACTCTGCTCAAAGACACACGGCAGTCTCTAAGGCAGTCCAGTAGCAGAGAGAGAGAGAGGGAGAGAGGAAGAGAGAGAGAGACAGAGAGAGACAGAGAGAGAGAGAGAGAGACAGAGAGAGAGACAGAGAGAGAGAGAGAGAGAGAGAGAGAGAGAGAGAGAGAGAGACAGAGAGAGAGAGAGACAGAGAGAGAGACAGAGAGAGAGACAGAGAGAGAGAGAGAGAGAGACAGAGACAGAGACAGAGAGAGAGAGAGAGACAGAGAGAGAGAGAGAGAGAGAGAGAGAGAGAGAGAGAGAGAGAGAGAGAGAGAGAGAGAGACATAGGGAAAGAGTGATAGAAGTATAATACATGTGTTCTTTGTTAATTTCTTTTAAAGGCTAAAACATCTTGTCTTTCCTTTTAAAAAGTCTGTTAGTTTGGGGTTTTGGTTTACATCTTGCTATGTGTGGAGAAAAAAAGCCCCAAAAGCCCCTAAGTGCTAAATTAACTTCTGGGATTTCAACAACGGCCATGATCAAAAAAATGGTCATCAGCTTTGTCTTCCTCAAAACACAATCTAACGATATATCAGTAACGATCCAACGACACATCAGTAGATATGACATTGCTGCCTATTCGTTCAACTCTTTGAGCACCTTTTCTTTCTGCCTCTATGGCCATCCAACAATTAAAAAGTCCAGAACTTTACATTTTTTTAAATCTAATATCAGGGGAGGGTGTTTGTTACAAAACTATCTGAAACCCACTCATGACATCAGTATGATTTTTTTCAAGGTAGATCATAAAGAATCACAAATATCAAAATATGGATGTTTTGCAATATGTGCTTATGTCTTTCTTGTTTCTGAGTGACGGTCAGTTGGTCAGATGGTTCAGCCAGAGTGGGGGGGTGGTGGTCAAGGACTTTCTACTGGGGGAGAGGATAATCATGCCTTGGTTCAGTGAATAAAGAGTGGGACTGAATGTGGACCGGGTCTGGTTGCGATCCGGTCCATTGGGTGGTTGAGTGGAGGTGTGTAGAGGTTAGAGGTCAGATCAGGTCAGGAACAGAGGCTTGTCTCTCTGAAGAGCTCTGAAGGAATAGAGAGGAACCACGACAAAGAATAATGAATAGTAATCAATCAATAATAATCAATCAATGTTTTTTAAACAGACTTTGTGTTATGAAACACATTTCAAATACAATTTGAACGATTGATAGACACTTGGGTGAGCAACTGTTCTAATTAACAGATGTTTAAGCAATACATAAAGGGCTAGTTTCCTGGTCAACGATTACGCCTCCTCCTGGAATACAAAAGCTTGCTCAAAATAGAATCTAAATTCAAAGTACTTCTTAGTCCATAACTGGGCTTCATCTATTTCTGGGAAACCGGCCCTAAAGGTCAATCTGAATATGAACTCCATTCATACTCTCATATCTGCTATGTTTCTCCATTCTGCTTTATCATACTACAGTTGAAGTCGGAAGTTTACATATACCTCAGCCAAATACATTTAAACTCGGTTATTCCTAGTAAAAATTACCTCTCTTAGGTCAGTTAGGATCACCACTTTATTTTAAGAATGTGAAATGTCAGAATAATAGTAGAGAGAATAATTTATTTCAGCTTTTATGTCTTTCATCACATTCCCAGTGGGTCAGAAGTTTACATGCACTCAATTAGTATTTGATAGCATTGACTCTAAATTGTTTATCTTTTGTCAAACGTTTCGGGTAGCCTTCCACAAGCTTCCCGCAAATAAATTGGTGGAACTGAGTCAGGTTTGGAGGCCTCCTTACTCGCACATGCTTTTTCAATTTCTGCCCACATATTTTCTAGAGGATTGAGGTCAGGGCTTTGTGATGGCCACTCCAATACCTTGACTTTGTTGTCCTTAAGCCATTTTGCCACAACTTTGGAAATATGCTTGGGGTCATTGTCCATTTGGAAGACCCATTTGCGACCAAGCATTAACTGATGTCTTGAGATGTTGCTTCAATATATCCACATAATTTTCCTGCCTCATGGTGCTATGCACCCCCACAACATGATGCTGCCACCCCGTGCTTCACGGTTGGGATGGGGCTCTTCGGCTTGCAAGCCTCCCCCTTTTTCCACGATGGTCATCATGGCCAAACAGTTCTATTTTAGTTTCATCAGACCAGAGGACATTTCTCCAAAAAGTACGACCTTTATCCCCATGTGCAGTTGCAAATCGTAGTCTGGCTTTTTTATGGCGGTTTTGGAGCAGTGGCTTCTTCCTTGCTGAGCGGCATATCAGGTTATGTCAATATAGGACTCGTTTTACTGTGGATATAGATACTTTTTTACCTGTTTCCTCCAGCATCTTCACAAGGTCCATTGCTCTTGTTCTGGGATTGATTTGCACATTTCGCACCACACTATGTTCATCTCTAGGAGATAGCATGCGTCTCCTTCCTGAGCGGTATGACGGCTGTTTATAGTTGCGCACTATTGTTTGTACAGATGAACGTGGTACCTTCAGGCATTTGGAAATTGCTCCCAAGGATGAACCAGACTTGTGGAGGTCTACAATTTTTTTTCTGAAATCTTAGCTGATTTCTTTATTTTTTCCCATGATGTCAAGCAAAGAGGCACTGAGTTTGAAGGTAAGCCTTAAAATACATTCACAGGTACACCTCCAATTTCCTCAAATGATGTCAATTTGCCTATTAGAAGCTTCTAAAGCCATGACATAATTTTCTGGAATTTTCCATGCTGTTTAAAGGCACAGTGTATGTAAACTTCTGACCCACTGGAATTGTGATACAGTGAATTATAAGTGAAATAATCTGTCTGTAAACAATTGTTGGAAAAATGACTTGCGTCATGCACAAAGTAGATGTCCTAAACGACTTGCCAAAACTATAGCTTGTTAACAAGAAATCTGTGGAGTGGTTGAAAAATGAGTTTTAATGACTCCGACCTAAATGTATGTAAACTTCTGACTTCAACTGTAAATATAGGTTCAATCAAACAAAAAATATATATATAATAAGGATGAGTATTTCTACCCGTTGCCACAGTATTCGCTGGTCCAGTCGAGGTGCTGGCTGGGCCCATTTCGACACACCTGTCTGTAGTCCATGGATGGGGACAGTCCCTGCCCACCGGACGAGTTGAGCATGTTCTGGAAATCTGATTGGAGAGGGAATCCCTGGAAAAAAATAAAAAATTCAAAGTCTACCATTTAGATACCATTTTCCAGTGTTATCTGTGTTATTCTACTCATAGAGATACACTAGTATGTGGACACCCCTTCAAACTAGTGGATTCGGCTATTTCAGCCACACCCGTTGCTGACAGGTATATACAATCAAGCACACAGCCATGCAATCTCCATAGACAAACACTGGCAGTGGAATGAAGAGCTCAGTGCCTTTTAACGTGGTACCGTCATATGATGCCACCTTTCCAACAAGTCTGTTTGTCAAATTTCTGCCCTGCTAGAGCTGCCCCGGTCAACTGTAAGTGCTCTTATTGTGAAGTGGAAATGTCTAGGAGCAACAACGGCTCAGCTGTGAAGTGGTAGGCCACACAAGCTCACAGTGTGTAGTGTGTGAAAGCGTAGTGTGTAAAAATCGTCTGTTCTCGGTTTGTAACACTCACTACCGAGTTCCAAACTGCCTCTGGAGGCAACGTTAGCACAATAACTGTTCTTCTGGAACTTCATGAAATGGGTTTCCATGGCCGAGCAGCTGCACACAAGCCTAAGATCATCATGCACAATGCCAAGCGTCGGTTAGAGTGGTGTAAAGCTTGCCGCCATTTGACTCTGGAGCAGTGGAAACATGTTCTCTGGAGTGATGAATCACGCTTCACCATCTGGCAGTCCATCAGACAAATCTGGGTTTGGCGGATGCCTTGTGAACAGTTTTGCTAGTTCCAACTATAAAGTTTTGTGGAGGAGGAATAATGGCCTGAGGCTGTTTTTATGGTTTGAGCTTGGCCCCTTAGTTCCATTGAAGGGTAATCTTAATGATACAGCTTACAGTACAATGACATTCTAGACCATTCTGTGCTTCCAACTTTGTGGCAACAGTTTGGGGAAGGCCTTTTCCTGTTTCAGCATGACAATGCCCCTCTGCACAAAGCGAGGTCCATACAGAAATGGTTTGTCGAAATCAGTGTGGAAGAACTTGACTGGCCTGCGCAGAATCCTGACCTCAACTCCATCGAACACCTTTGGGTTGAATTGGAACGCCGACTGCGAGCCAGGCCCAATTGCCCAACATCAATGCCCTAATGCTTTTGTGGTTGAATGGAAGCAAGTCCTCACAGCAATATTCCAACATCTAGCAGAAAGCCTTCCCAGAAGAGGAGGAGGAGGCTGTTATAGCAACAAACAAAGAGGGGACCAACTCCATACTAATGCCCATGATTTTGGAATGAGATGTTCGATGAGCAAGTGGCCATGTAGTGTACAAACAATGACCAGTGAAATAAGCAATAGACTTTAGAATGTGTCAATAATGGCAGCCATCCTGGTCATGGATGAATTACAAATCAGTCTATTTAGAATAAATGGTAAAAGAGGCACAGCATTCTATTGAATTCTATGATTCTAATGTCAGACATGACCAAGACCTAAGAGTCGAAACGTTGTCTGAGTATATCAAACTCGTATATATTTCCGTAGCAAAGTGCATCAGGGTAGCATGCACATATGTGTACATAATCATAAGCCAGACTTGGAGAATTATCCTTCAAAAGAGGATGAGCGCCTTGCATTTACATACAGATGGTTAGAATCTCACAAGTGGTTATGGGGTCTGAGTCCACAGCTCGTAATTCCCACGACACTGATGTCTCTGACAACGACAAAAAAGCCAATGACAGCCAATACAAGTCACGTGCTGTGATGTGTAAGAGCAACAGATCAGCTAGCTTGTGGATAACGGATCTGTGGATACTGTGGATGGGAAAGTATTTGCAGGCTTCTCTATAGCAGTACGGCACTCAGATATATACGAATCAATTCATCAAATAATGACCT
Source organism: Oncorhynchus nerka (assembly GCF_034236695.1). Lineage (NCBI taxonomy): Eukaryota > Metazoa > Chordata > Actinopteri > Salmoniformes > Salmonidae > Oncorhynchus > Oncorhynchus nerka. The sequence continues at coordinate 14,609,586 of NC_088424.1, read as the reverse complement.
CCCATGTTATGTTATAGTATTACACTATTCAAATGAGCTGTGATAGACATTGGTCAAGACACGATGACTCATGAGGGCATCGTCATTGTTGGGAGTTGGTTATTGACTGAGCTTCCCTATAGCGAGTCAATGGTAGACGTGAGAGTATACTCTGAGGAGGTGGAGCCTGACCAGCTGGAGAAGCGGGAGAGACGAAAGATGGGGAGTAAAAAAAGGAGTAGTTATTTTAATTAGGGGAGCAGAAATTTTAATGTTGGGGTTTCTTGAAGTGTTTGTCTTTTTTGATTGGGGGAGGGAGGGAGGAGTGGGACAGATAGAGGAGATGGGGGAGAAAGAAATAGAGACAGAGAAAGACACAGACAGAGAAAGAAAGACAGAGGGAGAGACAGAGAGATAGAAAGACAGACAGAGAGAGAGAGAGACTACGTATGAAAGGGAAGTGAATCTGGGCGCTACGCTGCAAGCTCTGCTCTGAAAGAGAGGGGACAGCAGGTGGCTGAGTTCTCTTCTCCTCCTCAGACTCTTACCTATTCAGGCATTGTTCCACAAATTCTTGTCCTTCACTCCATCACAAAGGCCCCATCTGCCCTTTTTTTTTTATCTCTCTCTCTCTCGCCCATCCCCCCTCCCCTCTCCCCCCTTTCCCTACTCTATTAACTACGGGAAAAAGTTTCAGCACTCGCGTTTTTTTTTGCACTCTCTCCCCACCAAAATATGCAAAATTGAGCAAGGGAGGATTATTACTCCCCGTGGGATTTAAAAGTCCCCAATAAAAGAGGGATCTGAGTGCTGGGGGCTTAGTGGCAACCAAACCCAAACCTCTGTTTAACCATTCCCCCCCCCCCCCCCCCTTTTCTCCATGGACTGACACAGCCATACAGGCAGCCCCATACAAGCAGCTCATCTAAAATTGGACTTCAGACAAATTCATATTCTAATCTGCATGAAGACTGAGGCACCCTTCTACACCCTCCTCCCCCTCTCTCCCCCTCTCCCTATTTTTTTTTCTTCGATCAGCAACAGTTAATTTGCCTGCTGAGAGTAGATAAATGGCAGTTCCTGCTCTTAAAAAAACAACAACGATACCCGCATGCTTAGTGAATACTGTACCTCAAGTCTACAATCTCAAAGCTTCACTCTTAGAAAAAAGGGTTCCAAAAGGGTTCTTCAGCTGTCCCCTTAGGTGAACCCTTTTTGGTTCCAGGTAGAACCTTTTAGGGTTCTACGTTGAACCCAAAATTGTTTTTACCTGGAACCAAAAAGGGTTCTTCAAAGGGTTCTCCTATGGGGACAGCTGGAGAACCATTTTAGGTTTTAGATAGCACATTTTTATCTAAGAGTGTACAGTATCAACATGCTCCCTTTCCTTTATATTCTATATTCTCAGGAGGTTAAATAATCTGAACACATTGGACAGGTAAGAGTGGTAGAACACAGTCTAACTACTGGGATATGTTGTTTAACCTCCATATTGATATAAGTCTAGGAAGTGAGTGGCATAGAAAACTACCATTCACCCCAACGCCTTTACCTAGTATCTCCCACCAACCCTTGTTTTGCTATTCATTCTAAGTACCACGCTCAGGAGATCAGGAGGTGAGTGTTCTCTCTCGCTCAAGAGGTATGTCACCTGTTCCCCTGGATACCCGTTTCCATAACGACCTGGTCTCGTTGATACCTGATAACCTAGTCCTCTTATTAAACTAATGTCCCTCTCAAATGACACTACCCTATGGAGCTCAAAAGTAGTTCCCAAAAGGGAAAAGACAGTGGGTCATGTTAGATTGTACAGGGAGTAAAGCTGATCCTGTGGTAACATCTCCTCTAATATTATACAGAGCCCCCTCTCGGATATATCTTCTGTGGTTTATTTGTTGTTGTTGATTTTCCTCAGGACAAAATGTCTGTTGCATTAGCGAGGCAGCGAATCTGGGTGTTTTTGTGCATAGAAACGGATGGGTGATTTAACCTCTGAAGGGGTCAGTTACTTTTAAAATACAATTCTGATGTACAGTTTGCATTCTTGTATGTATTCTGTATCTAAGGTCCAGAGAGTGAGAGAGAGAGAGAGCGAAAGAGAGAGGTCCACTTCCCTTTTTCCAATCTGCGTTGTTGACTAGCCCCTACAGAGAACTCATCTCATTTCCTGTGTATGTGTCCTGTCCTGTCTGCTAGACTGGCTTCATCAGATAGCCCTGCCTGCCTGTGCGTTTTGTCTCCACCACTGATGCATTCATCAATCTCAATGTGCTGCTGTTGGTGCCCTTATATAACATCCTCAGCCTAATGCATTTGTTTATTACTGGGAGAAAATGGAAAATGGGGGATTGTGTGTGTGGCTATGTGTGCGTGTGTGAAGGGGAGTTGCGTTTTTGAGAGAAAAACGAAAAACAGGGATAGAGAGAAAGAGTGTGTGTAATGTGAATGTACAGTATTAGACTGGCAGTAGTATGAATACATCCTATCTTGCCTTCAATCTCTGGCACATGAAGGGACCGGATATGATTGTAAATAACATCGAAATGAATAATCTATAACTGTGATTCTCAACCGGTGGGTCGAGGTTTTGAACGGGTCCATAGTGACTCAGTAAAAAATACATAAAACATTTATTTACTGACTTTTTATGAAAAATACTGCAAGTCTCAACTTAAACAACTAACGTCAGGTAGAAAGTGTGTAGAGATGATATATTTTTTAAATAATTTAACCTCTGAACTATTTTTCTTCAATCACAGTATTTTCAATATAGAGTTATTAGCAGCGCTATTTAGCGTATTTGGTTGATGTTGTGGTCTCATAGCAGTGAACTTAACATTCTTCATCAAGAATATAGGCAAAATAGAATTATTGACAACGAAAAAGGTGGGGCTGTTGTTCCCTTGTCATATACTTGGTGTATTTACCGTCAATATAGCACTAAACATAGTTTTACAGATTGCATTTTGGCAACACCAAAAAATTGTGTGTAAAGTCTTTGAAGCTGTACATTGTAGGTGACCATGTCTGAGTGTATAAAACCACAATATGCATAATATGTACAGTGTGTGTTTGTGTGCGCACTTGAGTGTATGTTTTTGCATGTGTGTTAAACTCACCTGGGCCACAATGCTGTTCATTGACTACAGCTCAGCGTTAGTGCCCTCAAAGCTCATCACTAAGCTAAGGACCCTGGGACTAAACACCCACGACTGCGTGGCCAAGCACGACTCCAACACCATCATTAAGTTTGCCGACAATACAACGGTGGTAGGCCTGATCACCAACAACAATGAGACAGCCTATAGGGAGGAAGTCAGAGACCTGGCAGTGTGGTGCCAGGACAACAACCTCTCCCTCAATGTGACAGGGGAGATGATCGTGGCATTACAGGAAAAGGAGGGCTGAACATGCCCCATTCTCATCGACGGGGCTGCAGTGGAGCAAGTCTAGAACTTCAAGTTCCGTGTCCATATCACCAACAAACTAACATGGTCCAAACACACCAAGACAGTTGTGAAGAGGGCATGACAACACCTATCCCCCTCAGGAGATTTGACATGGGTCCTCAGATCCTCAAAAAGTTCTACAGCTGCACCATCGAAAGCATCCTGACTGATTGCATCACCACCTGGTATGGCAACTGCTCGGCATCCGACCGCAAGGCGCTACAGAGGGTAGTGCGTACGGCCCATCACTGGGGCCAAGCTTCCTGCCATCCAGGACCTCTATACCAGGCAGTGTCAGAGGAAGGCCCTAAAAAAAAAAGACTCCAGCCACCCTAGTCATAGACTGTTCTCTCTGCTACAGTATGGCAAGCTGTACCGGAGTGCCAAGTCTAAGTCCAAAAGACCCCTTAACAGCTTCTACCCCCAAGCCATAACAGTGCTGAACAGCGAGTCAAATGACTTCCTGGACAATTTGCATTGACCACCAGTTTTTTTACGCCGCTGCATTACGCCACTTTATTACCTCAATTACCCTGTACCTCCACACATTGACTCGGTACCGGTACCCCTTGTATATATAGCCTCGTAAATGTTATTTTATTGTGTTACTTGTTCTTTTTTTCTTTTTTACTTTAGTTTATTTAGTAAATGTTTTCTTAACTCTTGTTTTTCTCAAAACTTCATTGTTGGTTAATGCCTTGTAAGTAAGCATTTCACGGTAAAGTCTACACCTGTTGTATTCGGCGCATGTAATACATAAAATGTGATTTGATTTTGAGTGTGTTTTTATGCATTTGGGCATGTGTGTGTGTGTGCCTGTTCAACTAACCTGTCCCATTGAGGGTGAGTGCAGAGACAGCGGGTGTCCTCCGAGCTGTTGCTGGTGGTGCATTCCTAGGTGGGAGTGGGAGTGGAGCGGCGGGCTGATCTGGAAAGGAGGGGGGACACCGCCGCCATGCTGCCCAGAGACACCCCACCTGAATGGGGTCCACTGGGCCGGGAAAGACCCTGGAGGGGGGACAGGTGGGGGCTGAGGCCGGCCTGGTGCTGCTGGGACTGCTGTTGCTGGTGATGGGGGTGGGGGTGGTGGCTCTGGTGGTGGTAGGGGTGGCTCATGTAGAGGCTGGGGTGGGAGTGATGGGGGTGGGGGTGCTGCTGGGGGTGCTGGTGGCCTGATCCGGGGAACACGGGGGGCTTGGGGCCCAGCATGGAGGAGGCCTGGGACACTTTGACCTCACCTGGCTCATTGTAACTCTGAAGGGAGAGACGGAGGGAGGGAGAGATAAAGAGAGAGAGAGAGGACAGAGAAAGGAAGACGGGAGAAGGAGTTGGAAAGACAGAGATGGGAAAGCGAGAGATGGAAGCAGGAGAGAGAGAGAGCACAACAGTGATACCAGAGTCCTACAGAGTCAACTGACCACTGCTCTTATGAAGACTTATCACAATAGAAGAACTACAGCTCCCAGGTTATGTCTGGTTCTGGTCCCTACCTGTGAGACCAGGCTTGCTCTGTATGCAGCCAGCTGCTTCAGGTATTCCTTCTTGGCAGTCTCTGTCTTCTTTTTGTACACCTTTAAAAGACAGAACAGTAAACATTGCACTTCAGTTGCCAAACTACTTCATTCCTAGAAATAAACCTATCTACCGGGGTTAGTGTTTATGTCCTATGAAGCTATTATGATGCTAAATAATACTCAAAAGGTTTCCAATTTATATAGAACTAGATTGTTCCTCTTCACAATCCATCCATCCGTCTGTTTTTGTCTGTCTGTCTGTCTGTCTTCCGAGCTGTTGCTGTTCTCTCTCCAGGAAGTACACTGTCCTGTCCTCAGACAGACATCCTCCTCCACCTTTACTGCTATGCTCCTCTCCGTGTGCAGCTCTACGCCACACTGGAGGTGTGTGTGTGTGTGTATGTGTGTGTGTGTGTGTGTGTGTGTGTGTGTGTATGTATGTGTGTGTGTGTATGTGTGTGTGTGCGGGCGTGCGTGTGTGTGTGTGTGTTTGTTTGAAAATGTGTTTCTGAGTGTGTGAGTGAGTGTGTGTGTGCATGTGCGCGTTTGTAATAGGACAATAGCACGGCGCTTACTAGAATAAATATGTAAAAGCTTTCTCTTCCATTTGCTTCTGTCAAGAGGCCATTTGTAAGTCAAAACACACAGTAGCATTCACAGTAGCATTCACAGTAGCAGAGCCACAGGACCAGGGAGAGCCACTAGCTACTTCTACTGTGAAACTGTGAAAAGGATTTAATGTTGGTTTTTTCATCAACTTTTTCTCCCTCTTTTTTTGTGTGAGAACAACAGCCTTATACTCTATTATTTTCTAATCTAATACACTGAGTGTACAAAACATTAAGAACACCTGCTCTTTCCATGACATAAACTGAATAGGTGAATCTAGGTGAAAGCTGTGATCCCTTATTGATGTCACTTGTTAAATAAACTTCAGTGTAGCTGAAGGGGAGGAGACAGGTTAAATGAAACATGTTAAGCCTTGAGACCATTGAGACATGGATTGTGTCTGTGTGCCATTCAGAGAGTGACTGGGCAAGAGAAAAGATTGAAGTGCCCTTGAACAGGGTATGGTAGTAGGTGCCAGGCGCACCGCTTTGTGTCAAGAACTGCAACGCTGCTGGGGTTTTCACGCTCAACAGTTTCCAGTGTGTTTCAAGAATGGTCCACCACCGAAAGGACATCCAGCCAACTTGACACAACTGTGCGAAGCCTCGGAGTCGACATGGGCCATCATCCCTGTGGAGCGCTTTTGAACACCTTGTAAAGTCCCCGCCCCGACGAATAGAGGCTGTTCTGAGTGCAAAAGGGTGTGTAACTCCATATTAGGAAGGTATTCCTAAAGCTTGGTGTACTCCGTGTATATTATCATCTATTCTATAGCGTCAGAGTGGGGCGGATCCTGTCTAATGAAGTCCAAGAAGGAAGTGTATGTGAAGAGGTCTGAGGAGGTAGGAGGATGCATTGTACTATCGGGGCCGTACCTGTTTCTGTTCCTCTCCGAGGCCGTCCCACATGGAGGCCACTATCTTGGACACCTCTCCAAAGGTAGCATTGGGGTTGGAGCCCTTGATGGCTGCCTGGGTGTCTCTGAAGAACAGAGCGTAGGCAGAGACTGGCTTCGAGGGTTCATTGGGGTCCTTCTTCTTCTTCTTCTTGGGGGTCTTGGGCTTTTTGGGAGTCTCGACCGCTGCCGGTCGCTTCTCTGCCTGATGAAGAAAGAAGGAAGGAATGGTCAGACTATATGTGCTTCTGGAGTGAGCCAAGTGTGTGAAGAGTGAGTGTTGATTGTTTAAATAGATCAGAATGGACTTTAATAGTAGATACGCTATGTACAGTATACTGTAGGACACAGAGTTTTTCCTTACCATGATCAGGAAAAACTCAGGGCACTATTTAAAATGTTGACTGTATATCCTTCCTAACATTTTCCAGAACATTCATAAATATTTTGGTTTATTTACCTGCTCTTGTCCAGTAGGAATGAATAATTGTTTAAAACAATTAGTTTTCTATGTGAGATAATGAACATGACCATGAATGTGAGAGTTTGCAAACAGATAGAAATCATTTCTGTATAAAAAGACCTTGACAGATGTTAGTACCGGTAGTTACAACTATGCAAGACTTTCATTTATCCATCAATTTATGAATATGTTTAGAAATGGCTTTATACAGGAAACACAGAAATAGCCATAACTCTGAATAGTGCAGTGCACATTTCTGAAATGTTGACCGCATTAGATTTTATACTCCACTAAATTAAACATAAGGATTTTTCCAGAGGGGCACATAAAATATTGAAATAGTTTCATTTTCCAAAAGATTGCTATTTGCAGTTAAAACATACGGTGGAAATAAGGGTGTGGAATATGGCAAAGGTGTTTGAGAAAAGTACCCGTTGGTTTGATTTCCATATAGTGTTGTATATGCATGGAAAATGGCACCGTTGTATGAGCAATCACATAAGCATTAAGATAGCAGCTCTCCACTGTGACTCCCTTCTCCAAGGGAAAGGGTAAACAAATGTAATGGCACAAAGGTTACAGATGACTCACACTTATACAAATAGGTGTATGTGTGTCTATGTGCATGCGTGCGTGTGTGCGTGTGTGTGTGTGTGTGTGTGTGTGTGGGGGGGGGCTGTATAATAAGGAAGTTAGTTGTTTTGTGTGTGTATATGTTCACGTGTGTCGGTTCTCTCTCTCTCTCTGTGCTCTCTGTGTGTGTGTGAGTGTGTGCCACACACGTGCATGTATGTATCCATCCCTATGCTCACCTTTATTGATTCTTCATTGTCATCCTCATGTACGGAACTAGAAGGAGAGGGTGTGGCCGACTTGCTCCCAGGGGGAGATGGGGAATTATGGGTAACGTTGTTCCCGCTCAGTCCCAACTGGGCATTGAGTTGTGATTGGTTGATGGTGGTCAGCTGACTCTGATGTCCCATGCCTGATTGGCTCCTGGGTCTGAGCGCTTCCATTGGCTGATGGCTGCTGTACCGGGAATCGGAATTGACCATTTGTTGCATCTGAAAAAAACAATGTAGATTGGTTTTTAAATGGCTTAAAAATGGCATTCAATAATGTTACTCTTGACAATGGTTAACCTACTCTTAGAAACGCTCTTGAAACATCTGCTTGTTCACACAAATACTCACAAATTTTCCTTCACACACTGAACATTGTTTCAACCATGACTGATACAACTTGCATCCTTCAGCACAGGGACAACATCATTTTGGTCTATTTGGTTTGATTGAATAGTGTGGCCCCTCCCTTCCTGAGTGTGGCCAGGTCACCTGCTACCATAGGGACTGACAGGTGCCGTGAGCGACGCCTCACGCCTGCTATTGTCCCTGACACAGTGTCCTACACAATGTCCCTGACAGGAGGGGCTTACATCAACACCAGGACAGGTGACTCCTGTTAACTGTATAATCTACAGAGAATTAATCCCATCCATCCCCTCCAGCTAACTAACACCTTAACCCCTTATATCAGAGATGGAAGAGGAAGCGAGACACCCCCTTCGCTGTTTTTTTCTGCTATTTTCTTACCTTTTTTACCCCGTGTTCGTGATATCCAATTGGTAGTTACAGTCTTGTAACATCGCTGCAACTCCCGTACGGACTCGGGAGAGGCGAAGGTCAAGAGCATTGCGTCCTCCGATACACGACCCTGCCAAGCCGCACTGCTCGCTTAAAACCGGAAACCAGCCACACCAATGTGTCAGAGGAAACACCGTACAGCTGGCGATTGAAGTCAGCATGCATTACACCCAGCCTGCCACAGGAGTCGCTAGAACGCGATGGGACCTGGACATCCCAGTCGGCCAAACCCTGCCCTAACCTGGACGTCGCTAGGCCAATTGTGCGCCGCCTCATAGGTCTCCCGTTTGGCTGCGACACAGCCCGGGATCGAACCCGGATCTGTAGTGACGCCTCTAGCACTGTGATGCAGTGCCTTAGACCGCAGCCCCAGTCGGGAGGCCCCTTTTCTGCTTTTTTTCTGCTTCAATGAAAGTCAATGAACTAAGTAGAACAGCTTATGTCACCACGACCTCTTGGAGATGGTCATACATACTGATCAAAAGAGAACCATGGCGCTCTCCCACAAGCCTGGCTGGTGCATGAAGCCCGTGAATTCAGTCAAACAAAAAGGTGTAATGGGTTCGCACTCAAAAAGATGTTGCATAAAGCTTACTTGATTATTCATTGTTTTGAATTATTTTCAGGGATAGATACAATTTGATTTGAACTCAAAACAGCATTTGTAAAGAACAACAGATGGGCAGCAGGTGGTTCTAATCAGGGTTGCCACTCATCTGCCTATCAGAGATGTGGCTTTTCTGGTCTACCTTCTTACAAATGAGTCACAAAGAAATACAGAATTATAGGGTATGGGAGAGGGCACGGAGGGCAAATCACAAATCAATCGCCCCCCAGGTGTCCGCTCACCTAAATACATCACATCAATTCATGAGATAGCCCGGCCACAAAGGACTTCAGGCACAGCCGTTCATAAATATGCGGGGCCGACTCATAAATGACATGCAAAATCTGATAAGGACAGTGTTCCTGTGTAACAGTCTAAATTTGGCTTATAGGAAGGAGGTGAAATCGAATGATTAATTTCAACCGTGTGGAGATACAGACTTGTATTTATATGTCCACATGGCTTCTCTGTGGAGTCATTTGTTGTCAATAGTCCCGACCTCTACGCGCTGGATGAACTTTTCCTCCATCCCGACGCGACGCAATGCATAACAGAAAGATTTCGCCCTATAAAAGTGTCTCGCAAACGGCGAGGCGATGTCTTGACGTCGAGCAGTACTTTTATGTTCTCCAAGTCGTACTTTCAAGACGCGGGATGTTTTTTCTCTTCAATTACAAACCTTATTACAAGAACACTGTAACATATCCATAACTCCTTTCGTAGGGCAAGTTACACATGACTTTATTTGATAGGTCCTAGAAGTCTGAGGGCACACAACGTTAGAACAGTTTCTTATGGTGCTTACAAGAGGTACATGGGAAGCATCCTTCTATGAAGGCCTGCTTGATGGGTTTCTTCATCGTTTATTGGTGAATGAAGGTGGATTCTGGAAGGCGGAATTTAAAGAGGAGTCTGAGGATAATAACTGCCAATGTTTATTGGCAATAGACTTGATGCCATTACAGCTGTCATTGAAAGTAGGTATATAGTTCACAGAAAACGGTTTCTTCTGTTTTGTTGGGATTTATTAAGTAACTAGCTTCTGTTCAAGCTTTTGACAAGCCAGGTATCGGGGTATCGTCTCAAGCGAGAGAAAAAAACGCTTGAGGAGAGAATTTGATTGTCTATCATATTCTTCCTCTGTGTCACAGATGCTACTCAGTCGATGAAGTTGGCTTACTAGTAAACCTCTTTTTAGGGGGGGAGGGTGGTAACTCTCAGCTGTCAAAACAGTGTTTTTATCTGTAGGTTTTCTGTAAACTGTAGTACTTGGAGATCATCCCTTCTTTGTAACAAGTACATCTAAGAAATGCATAGAGTTAATGCTTGTTTCCATAGTGAAGGAAATCGATTGTACTCTAGAGTTAATGTAGGAGTTTAATTTCGGAACCCGTCCAGAACACGAACCAATATTTAACATGATCTTTGTAAGGATTATATTCCTAAATAAAATCCAATTCAAAATATTGATCTAAGGTCAGTGTTGTGTTGTTGTTGTCATGACAATCATGACAAGGCGGCAAGAGCAGACTGGTACACAGGCTAACCAATCTTTCCCCTTAGAGCAGCTCACCCACTGAACACCTCCTCTCTCTATACAGATGTGTGACTGTTGGTACAGCCAGATAGGACATGGGTGATGTGGTAAGGGGAAAAAGGGTGATGTGGGTGTAACTAAAACGGGGGGGGGGATTTGGTGTCGGGCCGTTTGGTAACCGCCAGTAACAGCGGAACACAACCTAATCCCCATGGCGACGTGGGGGAACTTTCCGAATTATCAGAGAGGTGAGTCACAAGCCAGGTCATCATTATGACACTAATATGAATGGATGCCAAGGATTATTTTATCTCCGTCTGTCTCCAACAATCCATATCTGATGGTATAGTCTCTGGCCATTCATTTATCAAAGCACCGATGGTTGATTATACTGAACGCCATTTGAGTAAGTGTTATATTAATAGGTAAATCGTCTAAGAGAAATTCACTTCTGCAGTCTTTTAACCTTGTAAATTGGGATGATATTCATAAAAATGTCTGGTTCTGGGAATACGATATAGGCCTACAGATAAATTGTTGATACAATAACATGTGGATGGATTTCTATGAGAAAAAAATGGCAATTCTTTTTTTACAAACAGGAAATTGGTGGCAGTGGAATGCTGGTAAAAAAATATAAAAATGTAAATGAGATTGTAATTTAGTCCATTTAAAACTATGGGGAGAGGAAACAACTTATCTGTAGGCCTACATCGTTTTCCCTGAACCAGCCATTTTTCTCAATATCTTCCGCAATTTAAAAGGTTAGACGATACACTGCTTTTATCCCCAGTTCTGTGAAAAAAATCCCACCTGCAGAAGTGAATTTCTCTTCGACGATTTACCTATTAATCTAACACTTACTCAAATGGCGTTCATTATAATCAACTATCGGTGCTTAATAACAATGAATGGCCAGAGACTGAGAGAATGAAGGCTAAACGTATAGAAGAAGACATGAGGCTAATGCCCCAGACCAATAGAATCGACCAGCCTCTTTCATTCCTCGCCGTGGCAACAAGCTCTCGGCCCCGTTGCCTGGCAACCATAATTCATAGCCACTCTAAATGGATGTTCTGTGAGAACATTAAGGTGAACGGGAACAAAATGCCCTTTGTCAATCTGGGGAATCTTTCAGCCGGCACGTCATCCTATCCGAGCTCCTATTTCCTTTTAGTAAAAGTAGTTTACGAATGCTGAGCAATAGAAAACACTCATGTTTCGAAGTGTTTTAGCTACCGAGTGAATGTGAAACATAATATAGTGGTAGCTAAAATGCTTGGCTTAAAGTGGAAAATAGGCTGTGATGGCCAAACTTGGAAATCATTAAAGTCCCCGCACAGTCATTCTGATTCAAATGGAAAATAGCCTTTTAAGTGACCAAAACATCACCAATCATATTTTTGGGAGATGAAAAAAATGCTCAGAATTTGAGTAAATTCAGTGAGGCTTAATTCCATTCATTCCACTCCACCCATTACAATGAGCCTATCCTCCTATATCTCCTCCCATCAGCCTCTTCTGTATGCCAGTAACTAGCTAACAGCAGACACAGATGAAAGGGAAACTTGTAAGTATCTTTGCTGACACAAGTCAAATTTTGGCACCAGTAGACTACCGAGCTAGCTATGCAAACCACAGCCCTCTGTGAACACACATCCTGTGATGATAGTTACAAGGTGGTATTATTTAAATTAGGTAAGAGAATAAGATGTTACCATTGGTGTATTAAAATGAGGGGCTTCGTGTGATAGGGCGGCAGATAGCCTAGCGGTTAAGAGCATTGGGCCATTAACCATAAGGTCACTGGTTAAAATCCCCGAGCTGACCAGGTGAAAAACCTGCCAATGTGCCCTTGAGCAAGGCACATAACCCTAATTGCTCCTGTAAGCCGCTCTGCATAAGAGCTTCAGCTAAATTACCGAAATGTCAAACTAAGCCCTTAATAATCCCGCCTCCTGAACTCTAATTTTTGACACAAGGGAGCGGACCAAAACCTAGCAATGTACCAGCTACAGTCATTTTTCATACTTTAGTCATCCTACTTTGATCTGGTTCCATTCAAATCAGGCCATTTAAAAAAAAAACATGATTTTGACTGTGCGGGACCTTTAAGCTCCACATTGAAAACCCGAAATTGGGTTATATGGTTCAAGAACAGGGTTGTGTGGAGCTACACAGCTACACCTGTCTGATTAATGGAAATAAATATGCAGCAGGGAAAATCATGAAGAGCATGTAGACAGCACACAGTGCAATCATGTCGTTCCTCAGTGGTGAAGGTGCTGTTGAGACATAATATTGTTGTTTATCGGTGAACATAGTGAACATGGCCAAGGGCAGAGAGAACCTCTGGCTGAGAGTGGGACGTGAGAAGTTTCACTTTGACTTGAATGGGAGATTAGGTCCAATACCTATGCAGAGTGGTAAACCACGATTAGTCATGTCACCTATCACATCGTGAGGTTTCTGCAAGGAAAGACAAATCCAAAAGTTTAGGTTTCATTTCTCCACTTCTTGAAAAGTCAAGACTTGAATTGAGCGTATTTCTGCTGAATGTCACCCCACCAGTTTGTTTTCGATTTCGAATGAAATGAAGGGGAAAAAGCTTCATCAACCAACTGACAACTCATGGGTCATCCAAAAGAACACTGTTCCTCCATCCTGGTCCCGGAGACCCAATGTGTTATCCAGGCTTTTGTTCTTTCCCAGTGCTAACACATATGACTGAACTAACCGGCTAATCGTCAAGACCTTGATTAGTTGGATGAGGTGTGTTGTTGCTGGGATGGAACACGTGCCTGCACTCACAGCTGCCATCCAGAACAGAAAAACCCACGTACGTATTTACATTGATCTCTGCACACTGCTTGCTCGTGGCATCAGGCTAGACTCACCACAGAGAGGGTGCTGGACATTAGGCCGCCATTTTGGCTCAACAGCCCTCCATCCTGACCCATCATGTCCATTCCCTGCAAGTGGAAGGGGTGCAGGCCACTCTGGGAGTGAGAGGGTGCCAGCGGGTGGTAGGAGCCAGACTCTGACTCCGGTAGGTGGGGGTGCAGCATGTGTTCTGGGATGGTGGGAGGCGTGATGGGGGGAATGTTGAAGTCTTCATCACCCAAACTGGGCACTGGGTAGGACTGCAAAAGAAGAGGAGAGGAAGAAACGTTTGAGAAGAAATAATATGACAAAATGATCATTTAGCAAATGTTTTTAAGTGGATATGCAAGTCCACCCAAACTGGGCAGTCAAACACATTAGGCCTAAGAACACAATAGAGGTGGATGCTACACTTTGGTAGTAGTGGACAATGTAAAGCTCTTTGAGTGACTGGAAAATACATCCAATTCATTATTATTACAGTATTATAACCCTAACGCTCAGCTACAGCACTGGAATACAGAACATGCAGATTACATCAGATCATTCTAGTCCTCATTAATAGACTACTATGGTTCCATGAGTCTTTATTAAGACTGTGCAATGGGACATCTGTAAATACCTTGTGAATTGATGCTATTATTATTAGGCAATTAGGACTAATGATGTACACAGCCTCAAACAAAACGTTTTTATGATCAACGATACCAACAATGAGGATTAATCATCATCGTTGATGCAATCATGATTACTTGAATTAATTCATGCATTAATGATCAACTACACATAGGATACATATAATCTCATTTTGCATGTCAACAAATGTGTGTGAATGTATTTGGGCATGTTTTTCAATGATTCGGGCTAAATAAAAGGGGGTTTGAGTGTAGATAAATGTATGTAAATGTTCCCTCGTTAACTTCAAACGAAAGGCTTCTTTTATGCGTCTTGACAGTCAGTTCCACTTGGCTGTGCTGTATTCTATGTCTTTTAAAAGCCCTATGTCCTTCCCTCCCTCCCAATCTCTTTCGACCCCTTTATAGCTCGCCGGGGAAAAATGTAAAACAGCCAAGGCAGATGAAAGGCGGTATAAATCTGAGGCAAATACATGAATTATTTGGTAAACACTGCAACAAACTGCAATCACTTTGAATCAACAGGAAATATGAGGTATGATCTACATCTATACAGCTCTGGAAGAGGAATTATTTCCATCAAGGGAGAGAACTATTTAACACGTTCAATTGCTCTTGATCAGTACGACTCGGAAGGTTTCAGTTAACTCGGTGAAGCTTTCCAAAAGAAGACAGCACAACAAGTCAACCTTCTGATACAACTTGAAATGTTTTCTTTTTCTCTCTCCCCCAGAAGCGACTTTTTTTCCCAGCATCATCGGCGGGCTCAGGAGTTACGTTCTGCCTCTACTAACTCCTTGTTGATTCCCTCCAAGATTTTCATTACGGCTAATTTACAGCTTTTATTTTGCTGAAAACAAAATGGAGCTGACAGAAAGCCAACTCCAGGCAATTAGGCAGAGAATCAGTTCAGAAACCTATCACTACTGAAATAAATAGCAGCCCAACTGTTCTTCCAAAAGATGGCAATAATCGTTTTAATGAGCTTCCTTCGACTTCTCTTTCCTTCCCTGCCGAAAGCCAACGTTTTGCACACATTTGCATATTTGATTGTGTTTCCTCTCACAGATGTCAACTTTGGTTGGTTGGTGTGAAATATGTTGGCATAATTCATACAGTAAGGTTTTCAGGAACAATACATTATTTAGCTGTCGTAAAAACAACAACAGATGCCACAATTGTTGTTGACTATGGTTACTTTGATATTGATACTTCAAATTTGACCAATTATTTCATTTTCACGATACATAGGCCTACAGAAATACCTTATATAGGAACGGAAAAGGCCAAGTCAATATTGTGTCAAAGACGTTTTAAAGTATGGGCATAAAACATTGATAATTACATAACAACAACAAACTTGACAGTTATATAACTGTCACTTCCTGTGCAGAGTTCTGGTGTAGTCGTTGTTATTACATTCTGCGGCCCTCCTAGAAAAACACACCCATCTTTACTCTGGTTTTCTGATCACTCACACTGAAGAGTCTTGGGAGAACTTGGGTTGTTTGCTCAGAAGCCAGACACACAGCAACATTATGTCTAACTTGAGAGTGATGGTGTGCTGCTGCATACCACGTGATCAACACGAGAGAAGAGAGACAAATCTCCAATTGAGAGAGAGGCAGAGAGAGAGAGAGGCAGAAAGAGAGAGAGAAGCAGAGAGAGAGGCAGAGAGAGAGAAGCGGAGAGAGAGAGGCAGAGTGAGAGAGAGAAAGGCAGAGAGAGAAAGAGAAAAAGGCAGAGAGAGAGAGAGAGACGCAGAGAGAGAGATCATCCTGTCTATTACTGACGTTATCATAATTTGTTCTAAAGGTGAGGAATTGGATGTCCAGGTCATGGTATCAGAGGTCAACACAGTGATATTTGTTACTGTTCAGTCTATTTGGTCTCGGATAATATGATGAAGACAAACACGACATGTTGTTTCATGTTGTCCTCCCATTCTAACACACCGACACCATCTGTAGTGAATAAAAATAGAAAGATAGGTAACATATTGGACCTCCAGTCCAGATACAGTACGCCCACACAGCTGTAGCCTTGTGCTAATTAGCACCCTAAAGAAATGTTTTTCTCCAAACTAACATGGACAGTATCGGAAGGCCGTATTACCAAGTAGTTGTTCTTTCTCTGAAAGGCCTTGCTATTCATTTGTCAAAACCAAAACCTTCATATTGCCCCGTGTAAGCACCTTTTCTAATATCAAGCCTTGTTCTGAATATATATATAAATAAATAAATATAAATAAATATATATATATATATGTGTGTCATTCTCTTCAATCGCCCATTGTCCTTTTCAGTCGAGAACAATAGATGCGGTAAAGAGATCAATCAAACTTGAGCAAAACAATGGAAATACCATGGCAACGCCACTCACGTGCTCCCCCCCCCCCCCCCCCCCCGTAGGGGAAAGATTCAGAATCTCCTAATTTCCCCCTATACAATTTTGCCTATTGTTTGGCTATTGTGTATATGTGGATTGTATTTCACATTATTTTCGGGTAAAAATCGGAGTATAAGAGGTCAAACCCAATATATAGAGGTCAAACCTAATACATTACATTTACATTTAAGTCATTTAGCAGACGCTCTTATCCAGAGCGACTTACAAATTGGATACATGCTTGTGTCATCGTCACAAATCAACTGCATT
The DNA here is from genome assembly GCF_034236695.1 of Oncorhynchus nerka. NCBI lineage: Eukaryota > Metazoa > Chordata > Actinopteri > Salmoniformes > Salmonidae > Oncorhynchus > Oncorhynchus nerka. The sequence goes on along the minus strand of NC_088424.1, from coordinate 14,592,714 downwards.
ACATCTTCAAGTACCACCACCGCTTTCTATGTGGCCACTATATGCTACCAGCTTACACGAACGGGAGTTAGCATTTTTTTCGAACCCCGAAAAGGACCATTTCTAAATATTATGCAGCAAAAACAGCCAAATATTTCCAAATCCTTTTTTAGTAAACCACCTTGTGGGTCTGTTAGAACACAAAAATCATAATGGATTAGACGAATATCCACTTTCCCCCGCGGTCTGCATTCCATTGATCCCATTTGAGTCCCATTCTGCTCAGAACGATGCAAATGCCTGCTGGTGGGCCTATTTTGATTAAATCCATTCAAATATATTGTATTCATATTACAAATGCCCCTTTAAAATGAAAAATAAAAAATCCTAACATGAGAAGGATATTTAGTACATTGCAAGACACGGCAGGACAATTTTTGTTTTTTTGTTTAGCCTCTAGAATGACTACGATTAGCAACAGTTGCAGACTATCAGTCTTCAACCTTAGTTAAAACAAAAAAACAGACCTATGACTTATAAAGCAACGTCAACCAACATCAAATCACAAAATTGTATTTCTGTTTGAAGATGAGTGACAACTGATGAGTGCAGTGCAGACCAGCGATCTTCAAAAGACCACTGCTGAATTTGATCATATCGAGATATTTCTCTCATTTCAATTCACTTATTTCAAGTCAACATGCCATAAATAATGCTGTAAGATTAAGTATGTGGGAGATGGGGAATTCCCTCCAACCAATTTAAGCCCCCATACCGCCTACACACAGTTTTTATGATGAATAATTATTGTTTTATTTTGCCAAAAAAAATTCCAGTCAGCACTTAACCTACCCATAAACCATTTGGCTAATCTGGCAAGTCACTTTCTTATTCGTTTAAAAAAAATCAGTGATCAACTGTTTATTAGTTTGATATAAAAGTTTAGACAAAACACAATAGCTATTTTAGATTGGCCCAAGATAAGCCTGAGTAAAATAATTGATGTGGATTAAAAAGCAAAAAAAGAAATAGAGCCTCTATATGTCTTGTGTGTCGTAACAAAATTAGATCATTTTGCCTCAACGGCATATAAAGCTATCATATGAAAAGCCCCCCCTCAATTCACATTCAAATATGATTTATTGGCACAAGAATCTGCGAGCTGCAATGTTGGCAATGCAATTAATAATGAAACAACTTCTTTCTGCCTCTCTCTTTTTCCATCTACAGTACAGCCTTATTCTAAAATGGATTAAATTGTTTTTCCCCCACAGTTGACAGTACTTGTCAGAGCAAAAACCAAGCCATGAGGTCGGAGCAATTGTCCGTAGAGCTGCGAGACAGGATTGTGTCGTGGCACAGATCTGAGGAAGGGCACCAAAACATTTCTGCAGCATTGAATGTCCCCAAGAACACAGTGGCCTCAATCATTCTTAAATAGAAGAAGTTTGGAACCACCAAGACTATTGCTAGAGCTGGCTGCCCGACCAAACTGAGCCATCGGGGGAGAAGGGCCTTGGTCAGGGATGTGACCGATGGGTTCTCTGTGGAGATGGGAGAACCTTCCAGAAGGACAACCATCTCTGCAGCACTCCACCAATCAGGCCTTTATGGTAGAGTGGCCAGAAGGAAGCCACTCCTCAGTAAAAGATACATGACAGCCTACTTGGAGTTTGCCAAAAGGCACCTAAAGGTGAACTCTTTGGTCTCTTTGAACTCTCTTGACTCTTGGGTATGAAGCTGTAATCGGTGACAAAGGTGCTTCAACAAAGTACTGAGTGAAGGCTATGAATCCTTTTGTAAATGTTATATTTCTGTTTTTTAAATTTGTAATAAATGTTCAAAAATGTCTAAAAACCTGTTTTTGCTCTGTCCTCATGGGTTGTAGTCTGATACATGAAAAAAACCCGATTTCATCCATTTTAGAATAAGGCTGTAATGTATTTTTGTTATTGAAAAAGTCAAGGAGTCTGAATAACTCCCTGAATGCACTGTATATTTCTCTCAACACATAAAACCGAGCACAAATCTAAAAGATGTGAGACTAGTTCAGGTTTCACAATATAAGAATAAATCATCCTAAGGACAGCCCAAACCTCATTTACCCGACATTTATCTTCAATCGCCTACTGAACCAAGAGGGAACATGAAGAATCAAACATATTTTGTTCTGGGATAGTTATTCAAACATTTTGGATTCTAAATTCAAACGTTTTTGACTCTGATCGGTTTTAGGGGTTCGTAATTCTATTCTGTGGTGTGTTTTCTGCCTGGCTTGTTTGAGAGCAATGCACTGCTGTGATGTTGCTCAACCCTGTCTGCTGCTGAGAGCTTAGGTTCAAGGTGAACAGAACTGTTGCTGCCAATAAAACAAATGTCCTGATCCCAAAGGAAACAGAGCAGGTGAGGTGTGTTTGTGTTTTTGGTTTTACTGTCCTTGTGGGGACCAGAAGTCACAAGGATAGTAAAACAAGGAATAATTGGACATTTCGCTGGTCCCCACAAAGAAAAAAAGGCTTAGGGATTAGGTTTAGGGTTACAATTAAGATTAGAATTAGGATTAGAGGTTTAGGATTTAGGGTTAAAATTAAGATTAGAATTAGGTTTAGAGGTTTAGGAGTTAGGTTTAGGGTTACAATTAAGATTAGAATTAGGATTAGAGGTTTAGGATTTAGGGTTACAATTAAGATTAGAATTAGGTTTAGAGGTTTAGGAGTTAGGTTTAGGGTTACAATTAAGATTAGAATTAGGTTTAGAGATTTAGGAGTTAGGTTTAGGGTTACAATTAAGATTATAATTAGGTTTAGAGGTTTAGGATTTAGGGTTACAATTAAGATTAGAATTAGGTTTAGAGGTAAAGGAGTTAGGTTTAGGGTTAAAATTAATATTATAATTAGGGTTAGAGGTTTAGGATTTAGGGTTACAATTAAGATTAGAATTAGGGTTAGAGATTTAGGAGTTAGGTTTAGGGTTACAATTAAGATTAGAATTAGGGTTAGGGTTAGATTTTTAATGGGAATCAATTGTTTTGTCCCCACAAGGATAGTAAAACAAACATGTGTGTGTATATATACAATACAGTACCAGTCAAAAGTTTGGACACACCTATTCATTCAAAGGTTTTTCTTTATTTGAACTATTTTCTACATTGTAGAATAAAAATAGTATGAAATAACACATATAGAATAATGTAGTAACCAAAAAAGTGCTAAACAAATCAAAATACATTTTATATTTGAGATTCATCCTTTGCCTTGACGACAACTTCTCACACTCTTGGCATTCTTGCAACCAGTTTCATGAGGTAGTCACCTGGAATGCATTTCAGTTAACAGGTGTGCCTTGTTAAAAGTTAATTTGTGGAATTTCTTTCCTTCTTAATGTGTTTGAGCCAGTCAGTTGTGTTGTGAAAAGGTAGGGGTGATATACAGAAGATCAGTGGTGGAAAAAGTACTAAATTGTCATACTTGATTAAAAGTAAAGATACCTTAATAGAAAATGACTCAAGTAAAAGTGAAAGTCACCCAGTAAAATACTACTTAAGTAAAAGTCTAAAAGTATTTGGTATTAAATATACTTAAGTATCAAAAGTAAATGTAATTGCTAAAATGTACTTAAGTATTAAAAGTAATTTCCTATATTGAGCAAACTAGAAAACACAATGTTCTTGTTTTTTTATTCAGGATAGCCAGGGGAATACTCCAACACTCAGACATAATTTACAAACTAAGCATTTAGCTCCCGAGTGGCACAGCAGTCTAAGGCACTGCATCTCAGTGCTAGAGGCATCACAACTGACCCTGGTTCGATCCTGGGCTGTATCATATATATATATACAGTACTGTATGTGTGTGATGTGTGTCTGGGTGTAAATGAAAGAGGGATGAGGAGGGAAGGGAAAAGCAGACAGACATATGAATGGACAGACTGGGACAAGGGGGAGTATGGAGGGAGAAAGAGAGTGAGGGGATAGAGAAACAAAATGTGTGTGTGGGAGTCATCTTTCATAATGAATCATTCTTCATCCTCAATATGCCAAAGTAATGAGGGCTTTTTGACTCATAGTATAATGGTGACCTTTGGTTCGAAACATTGTCATAACGCACTTTAGAGAGAATTGTTTAAATTAAATTGAAATTGTTAAAAAAAAAAAAAATTCAACCCAGGATTCAACAAAACATAGACAACATAGACAACAAAACATAGGCTTAGGGTTTCAAGCTTTAGTTGATTTCAAATGGAATCTACAAGTTAATAAAAACAAATTGGGGATTCTCGTCTCCATCTAAACCAAAAATCTAAGTTAAAGAATATGACTACATCAAATCAAATTGTATTTAAAGTGCATTTAAAGTTTTATTTGATTTAGTCCTATTCTTTAACTTAGAAATTTGGTTGAAATGGAGAAGTGAATCCATATAAATGATTAATTTGTAGACAAACTGGAATTAAAGCCAGACTCAGTGGCACAGATGGAACTATCCAAGCAGGAGATACATCTCCTTTAAATATTGATATTTGGTTGCGCCGACAAAGAAACACAATTCAATATCGCTTTTGCAATACAGTAAATAGCCTATTAGCTTGTCGAAAAGTTAACAAATGACATGCTGGATTCATGTCTCCATTTGAACCAAAAATGAAAGTTAAAGAAAAAGATTAAGCCATTGGCTCAGATGGAACTAATCCAAGCAGTAGATACATCTCCTTTAAAATGTTGATATTTGGTTGTGTTGTCAACCAAACACAATTTAACATGACTTTTGTAATACAGTACATAGGCTAAATTTAAGAATATCTTTCAAACTTGTGACACTATTTATTCAACTATAAAATGAGTAAAATTTCCAAATTTTGAGGTTACTGTAACAATACATGTATTTTGATGTAATCATAGAAAGCGTGCATGTTCAAGGTAACACGGAAAGGTCACAGGTCTGTGGAGATCTCCACAATTGCTCTAATAATCTGCGCAGAATCTCGAACGGCATTGATCACTTGACAATGTACTTTAATAATCTCAGTTTGCAATCCAGGTCATTTGGTTGTACTATTAGATATAGCACAGTGACAACACATTAAGTTGTTCTATACAGTGAGGGGGAAAAGTATTTGATCCCCTGCTGATTTTGTACGTTTGCCCACTGACAAAGAAATGATCAGTCTATAATTTTAATGGTAGGTTTATTTGAACAGTGAGAGACAGAATAACAACAAAAAAAATCCAGAAAAACGCATGTCAAAAATGCTATAAATTGATTTGCATTTTAATGAGGGAAATAAGTATTTGACCCCCTCTAAATCAGAAAGATTTCTGGCTCCCAGGTGTCTATTATACAGGTAACGAGCTGAGATTAGGAGCGCACTCTTAAAGGGAGTGCTCCTAATCTCAGTTTGTTACCTGTATAAAAGATGCCTGTCCACAGAAGCAATCAATCAATCAGATTCCAAACTCTCCACCATGGCCAAGACCAAAGAGCTCTCCAAGGATGTCAGGGACAAGACCTACACAAGGCTGGAATGGGCTACAAGACCATCGCCAAGCAGCTTGGTGAGAAGGTGACAGCAATTGGTGTGATTATTCGCAAATGGAAGAAACACAAAATAACTGTCAATCTCCCTCGGCCTGGGGCTCCATGCAAGATCTCACCTCGTGGAGTTGCAATGATCATGAGAACGGTGAGGAATCAGCCCAGAACTACACGGGAGGATCTTGTCAATGATCTCAAGGCAGCTGGGACCATAGTCACCAAGAAAACAATTGGTCACACTACGCCGTGAAGGACTGAAATCCTGCAGGTCCCCCTGCTCAAGAAAGCACATATACATGCCCGTCTGAAGTTTGCCAGTGAACATCTGAATGATTCAGAGGACCACTGGGTGAAAGTGTTGTGGTCAGATGAGACAAATGGAGCTCTTTGGCATCAACTCAACTCGCCGTGTTTGGAGGAGGAGGAATGCTGCCTATGACCCCAAGAACACCATCCCCACCCTCAAACATGGAGGTGGAAACATTATGCTTTGGGGGTGTTTTTCTGCTAAAGGGACAGGACAACTTCACTGCATCAAAGGGACGATGGACGGGGCCATGTACCATCAAATCTTGGGTCTCCTTCCCTCAGCCAGGGCATTGAAAATGGGTCGTGGATGGGTATTCCAGCATGACAATGACCCAAAACACACGGCCAGGGCAACAAAGGAGTGGCTCAAGAAGAAGCACATTAATGTCCTGGAGTGGCCTAGCCAGTCTCCAGACCTTAATCCCATAGAAAATCTGTGGAGGGAGCTGAAGGTTTGAGTTGCCAAACGTCAGCCTCGAAACCTTAATGACTTGGAGAAGATCTGCAAAGAGGAGTGAGAAAAAATCCCTCTTGAGATGTGTGCAAACCTGGTGGCCAACTACAAGAAATGTCTGACCTCGGTGATTGCCAACAAGGGTTTTGCCACCAAGTACTAAGTCATGTTTTGCAGAGGGGTCAAATACTTATTTCCTTCATTAAAATGCAAATCAATTTATAACATTTTTGACATGCGTTTTTCTGATTTTTTTTGTTATTCTGTCTCTCACTGTTCAATTAAACCTACCATTAAAATTATAGACTGATCATTTCTTTGTCAGTGGGCAAATGTACAAAATCAGCAATACTTTTTTCCCTCGCTGTATATATGAACAAAATATCTGACATTGTATTCCCATTTGAACTATGTTGTGCTTTTAGATGGTTGAAAGCGCAGTGGTAACACATTTCGGTGACTTCTGAACCAAAAGTCAGACATAGATTTTCCATTGGAATTTGGTTGCACCTTTTAGATGGTTGAAAGTGATAGCTAACACATTTGGAATCAAACAAACTTTTGGCTGCATTTCTGAATGGGTGAAAATAGGTTGGTATCTCATTGGTCAAGGTATCAACCAAATATTACCCAATTATTCACGTTGAAATGACGTGGTGTGTCCAGTGTCTGCCTGCCTTGTGTCTGAGCCCTAAAACCCACTGGTGTTGTACTTGTTCTTGTATATTTACCCAGGGTAGCCGGGGGCCATCGGAGTGAGCAGGGCCTTCTCGTTTCCACAGGGGTCCAGTCTGCTTGGCGCTGGTCTGCGTCTGGTGGGGGTTGGGAGGCACACGGAACTACCAGAGGGGGACACAGAAAGGTCAATGGTCACCACGGGGTCATAGAAGGGAGGAAGGAAGGACCCTTAGGCACAGATCTAGGGTCAGATCCACCTCCTCAAATTAGGCCAAATAACCATTGGAGTGGGAATGTAAAACTGGCCTTAGATTAGTGTCTAGAGAATAATGACAAACAGCAGAGCAACATGCTGGTCTCTGGACAACCAGGATGCTTTATCTAACCATCATATATCCAGGTTAGCCTCATTGAGATAAAGTCTATTTTCCAAGAGACCTGAATGTAGCTCACTATGGTAAGATATTTACGATTACAGAAATATTTCCATGTATGTATATATCCATAAATTGTATGGATATCGATATCTGTTCATGTACATGTGTAATACATATCAACTTTATCACTACATGGACTATATAAGAGAGTGAGAGAGTGCTCCAATGTAAGCAGCTGTGCCATAATGAAATATATTTCCCCCATACATTCCTGAGTACTCCCTCTACAATACCCTATATCCATATTAATAATACCTCCAATATTATTTATTAATGTTGAATACACCATATAAACAAATCCCTTAGGGGTTCATTATGGGGGCATCTGGCAATCTCTATGACTAAGTAAATGATACAAATATTTTCCGTAAATAAAATAAAGGTTGTCATGGCTACGGCCGACTGTGTGAGTGGTATACAGTAGATTAAATTATGTCCATACACATGATGCAAAACACTGTCTGATGCAGAATGACATAACAATGTTGACCTCGACAGATGCGTACTTCCATAATTGATTTTGATTCATTATTCACATCCTGTCAAATACACATTGCCTAAGATGGTTCAAAGTGAGATGTGGGGGGATTGGGTTCAGCATATTACTCAGATTGCATAGCTATGAATTATACACGTTTTAACATCTCTGGTGAAACAAATGCACCAGGCATCCACACCTCAGTAAATGTGTTTCTGACTATAGTGAAGGGTGTTTCATATATGCGTGCGGGAAGGTGTGAATTCTTCTGAAACAACACCTTTACACATTTTAAGTTATGTGGCATACCACGAAACCCCAAATAATAATTCCCCAACACAATATTCCACTAACCTGACTGTAAACCTTATTTTCGATCGATGTGATTTTCTCCAGGGATAACTAATTCATAACACTTCTATTTCACAAGAAGAAGAAATTCAACTGAATAGAAAAAGTGTTAACTTGACCTAGATAGTTTTTGTGTATGTATTGATATGTAGGCTAATAAAATGTTGTTCGTGGGGCGACGCACAATTGGCCTAGCGTCGTCCGGGTTTGGCCGGTAGGGAAATCCTTGTCTCATTGCGCACCAGCGACTCCTGTGGCGGGCCAGGCGCAGTGCGCGCTAACCAAGGTTGCCAGGTGCACGGTGTTTCCTCTGACACATTGGTGCCGCTGGCTTCCGGGTTGGATGGCGCTGTGTTAAGAAGCAGTGCGGCTTGGTTGGGTTGTGTATCGGAGGACGCATGACTTTCAACCTTCATCTCTCCCGAGCCCGTACGGGAGACAAGATAGTAGCTACTAATCAATTGGATACCACGAAATTGGGGAGAAAAAGGGGGAACATTTTTTTTAAATAAAAAATAAATAATTATACAACATTTTCCAAATGAATCAAACCTCAAAACCGAAGTTGTCTCGATTACATATGACTTCACACCCCAGACTTAATACTTGGTGGAAGAACCTTCGACAGCCATTACAGCTGTGAATATTTTTGAATAAGCTTCTACCAACAACAACTCTTAGCGCAACATGTATCCATTATTATTGTCAAGATTGCTCAAGCTCAGTAAATTTGGTTGGGAGTCATTGATGGATAGCAATATTCAAACCTTGTCTGTGACTTTAGAGCAGATTTAAATCCGGACTGAGACTTGACCATTCAGGAACACTGCTATTCTGGTGTGTCTTTGGCATTACACACTGTGTAACTGTCCCGCTGAAAAATAAAACTGTATCCCAGGGTTATGTATTCAGAAGACTGAGGCAGGGTTTAAACTAACTTTTTAGCTTGGCTTTGCTCCTTTCATATCTTTATATGATCCTGACAAACTCTCCAGTCCCGGCCGGTGACAAGCATACCCAGAACATGATGCTGCCACATTTACATTTAAGTCATTTAGCCACCTCAATACTTGAAAATATCCTATTTTAGGACAGCCGTATCCTATTAAGAGCAATTTGTGATACCAATGCTTCCTGTAATGCTAGCGACCTCCATTTCGCTACAGCCCCCAGACAAAAGGCTAATTAACAAAAAGCCTTTAGTTAATTAACAAAGTCAGTTAATTACCCATTTCCTACAGACAGGAACACTGTGTTTGAACTAAAACACAATAAATGGGAAATTATAGCTACATGAAAGACTCTCTCATCTGGCCATGATGGCTACCTCAGGAACATACGATTCTTTATAAATATTTGATTGTGTTGCGTCCCTTAAGGCCTCACTCACGCACACACACGCACGCACGCGCACACACACACACACACACACACACACACACACACACACACACACACACACACACACACACACACACACACACACACACACACACACACACACACACACACACACACAGATACCCTCTCCTAACCATTAGCCTGTCCACTGGGCCTTATCTGAGTGGTATTTACACTTATCACACAGCCCACTGTTAGACGCTCCACGCTCAAAATGAGTTTCACCCGAGGTCAACCCCAACAACACCAGGAACACACCACCAGTATCCTGAAATAATCCACTATCCACCCAGGGCAGATAGCTACTGTAGCTCTCCTACTACAATATAGGGAGAAACAGCCCTACAACACATGTACACATGAAAGCTCCTCTCTTCAGTGATAGATGCCAATCTACAGGCCATTTAAGCAGCAGTCTACTCTACCAGACCTGGGTTCAAATACTATTTCATAGTTTGCTCTAGCCTGCTGGGTGTGCCAGATTGGCGGGACTGGCAATTTTGGGACTATTCTATTGGTTCATTAAGTCATGCAAACTCAAATAGGCAGAAATAGTATTTGAACCCAGGTCTTATCTACTCTACCCAGCCTAGCTGTAGCTCAGGCTGGTCACAAGGAAGAGCCGTCGATTTTGGATGTTTGAAAAGGTCCCAAGGACATAGATATTGGCCTTTGTAGGCGCTCACCCCAAGCAGGAAGAGTACTTGTTGACAATTAATGGAAACATTACAGTATGTTTTATTATTTTGTTTTAAGCCTTCCCCAAATGGCCCTAACCTTAACCACTCTGAATTCATACATAAACGTACCCCTGTTTTAACTGTTTTAACCCTGTAACCATGTGGAATTAACCCTGTAACCATGTGGAATTAACCCTGTAACCATGTGGAATTAACCCTGTAACCATGTGGAATTAACCCTGTATCCATGTGGAATTAACCCTGTTACCATGTGGAATTAATCCTGTAACCATGTGGAATTAAACCTGTAACCATGTGGAATTAACCCTGTAACCATGTGTAATTAACCCTGTAACCATGTGTAATTAACCCTGTAACCATGAGGAATTAACCCTGTAACCATGTGGAATTAACCCTGTAACCATGTGGAATTAACCCTGTATCCATGTGGAATTAACCCTGTAACCATGTGGAATTAAACCTGTATCCATGTGTAATTAACCCAGTAACCATGTGGAATTAACCCTGTAACCATGTGGAATTAACCCTGTAACCATGTGGAATTAACCCTGTATCCATGTGGAATTAACCCTGTAACCATGTGGAATTAACCCTGTATCCATGTGGAATTAACCCTGTAACCATGTGGAATTAACCCTGTAACCATGTGGAATTAACCCTGTATCCACGCAGAATGAATGGGTCAAAAATCAACGTTCATCCAATTATGGCAAAGTGAAACCATGACATCAGGTTGTGTAGCTAGGTAGAACTGTAAATCTAACTGGGAAGAAAATAAAAGCTCTCTAACAACCCAACCATTTAGCGGCTTCATTGATTAGGCTGCAACAAGGTTTAAACGCTCTGTTTACATGTTATAATAGTCCCTGATTACGGTGGCAACTGATAGCAGGCGCTAATTTAGCGACGCGCCGGCGTAAAAGTGTTTAATTAAGACTTGAAACAAAAGCACGGGGAAGAGTAATTAACCCACCTGGTTGGTTGGCACAAAGTCCAGGCCAGCCTCTGGCATGCCCAGGAACATGGTCTCACTGTTGTACTGCAAACACACAGACAACACAACAACACAGTTACAATGTTGTTCACTTCATTTTGGGTATATGAGTAGGAGAGTTAGAGAGGGAGATATAGAGGCAGAGCGAGAGAAAGAGAGAATGAAAGAGAGATAGAGAGAAAGAGACAGAGAAAGAGACGAAGAGGAAGAGAGAGAGAGAGGAAGAGAGGGAGAAAGAGAGATAGAGACAAAGAGAGAGAGAAAGAGAATCAGCGATAGAGACGAATAGAGAGAAATAGAGGGGTGGAGGAAGTGGGAGGAAAAGAGAACATTATATTAGCTATGAAAACTGATGTTTTCCTGCTGTTGTCTTCCCTTTGAAGTCCTCATCCTTATCGACTTGAGATGTCAGCGATTTGAAGCAATTAGCACACTAGTAATTACAAGCCACAAAGGAAAGGCTTTTATGAAATCCTTTCATGTGCAATCTGTTATAAAACAGAAAAGGCCCTGTGTCTGTCTGTCTGTCTGTCACGCTGCATCTCCACTTACACTACACTGCTTTGAGTTAGTGAATCACCAAACACACACACACACAACTGGAGAGGCGCAAAATACAAGAGCACTGTGTTTCTGTGATTCAGTGCATATTGTCCAGTATGAATTCATTCAGTCTAACCAAGGTGTTGGCAGTGCTCCAGTTTGTATTTACATACTGCATTGTCCTTCATTTCCCTCTATCCCCTTCTCTCTTAACATCTGGGATCTCTTAGTTAAGGCTGACTTCTGACACATTATTAGACAACTCGCCAAACAAATAAGCTCTTTCTCTTTTGATGTCAGTATGAAATGGGTCTGTAGTAGGGAACTGTTTTGAATCCCCAGCCCAGAGTGTTTAACTAGTTCTCTCTCCCGTTATCCTAAGTGTGTTTTAGCAGAGTCAATGATGAAGGAGTCGTGAAGGACCAGCTGTATGGGAAACCTGGGAAATTAACGTGTTTTGCTACAACTCCACTCAGTGTTAAAGTAGATCTTAACTGTGCCTGACCACAAATGGCTTCCAACAGACTGCTATTTAAAGAAATAAACCACAGGGAATATCACCTGAAAGGGATTAGTTCATATCAGAATTGGATACAAGATACAGAGTTGTGATTGGTTCTAGGACAGGTTTAACATGAGCTGATTGGACAACCTCAGCAGTAGCATCCTGTTCTAACCATCCCGTTCGCCTGTTCTACAAGGGACCACACTGTTCGTACAAGAAGCTACCTTTAGAAAAAGAACAAGAAAAAAGTGAAACCCATCCACGCAGGTAGACACTGGACAAACGACTGTTTTCCATTTGCCAGCTGTCACACCGATGCAAATGAGCGATCGGATGACAAAAATTAACAAAAAGCCAAAACAGGGTGTCATGGCTGACCTCTTGTAACCCGATTCCCCTCTATCTCTCCACACAGTTTAGACTGGAGCGTCTGTCTGGCAGTCCAAGGAAAGGGGAGTCATAGGGTTAGGAACACAGACACTCATTTCTCAGAATGAACCCACTCCTTTGCATTATGAATGATTACATGGAACAGCTGCATGTGTCCATGGAACATGAAACAGACTCGCAACGGCAGCACTGGAAAAACAATCTATACTGAGCATAAAAAGTGTTGGTCCTATTTTTCATGAACTGAAATAAAAGATCCCAGAAATGTTTCATCCGCACAAAAATAGTATTTCTCTCAAATTTTGTGCACACATTTGTTTACATCCCTGTTAGTTAGCATTTCTCCTTTGCCAAGATGATCCATCCACCTGACAGGGGTGAAATATCAAGAAGCTGATTAAACAGAATGATCATTACACAAGTGCACCTTGTGCTGGGGACAATAAAAGGCCACTCTAAAATGTGCAGTTTTGTCACACAGCACAATGCCACAGATGTCTCAAGTTTTGAGGGAGCGTGCAATTGACATGCTGATGCAGGAATGTCCAACAGAGCTGTTGCCAGATCATTTCATGTTAATTTCTCTACCATAAGCCGCCTAGAATTTGGCAGTACATCCAACCGGCCTCACAACCGAAGACCACGTGTAAACACGCCAGCCCAGGACCTCCACATCTGGCTTTTTCGTCTGCAGGATCGTCTGAGACCAGCCAACCGCACAGCTGATGAAACTGAGGAGTATTTCTGTCTGTAATAAAGCTCTTTTGTGAGGAAAAACTCAAACTCTGATTGGCTGGGCCTGGCTCCCCAGTGGGTGGACCTATGTCCCCCCCAGACCCACCCATGGCTGAGCCCATGCCCAGTCATGTGAAATTCATAGATTAGGACCTAATGAATTTATTTAAATGGACTGATTTCCTTCGATGAACTACAACTCGGTAAAATCTTTGAAATTGTTGCATGTTGCACTTATATTCTTGTTCAGTGTATATAAGTTGTGTGAGACTTGACTCTCTCGCAGATTATAACATGTGCTCAGAGTGTTCTCAACAAAAGTGTTTTTTTCTCTCTCTCTCTCTCTCTTTCTCTAACATTCTCTCCCTCTCTCTTCCTCTCACTCCCTCCTCTTCTTCCATAAAGTTACATAAGGATGGAAGTGAAGTGTAAACTGTAGAGCATTGCCAACATAAACACCCAAGCTAATAAACCAATACATTGACATGCTGTGAGACCACACAAACACACGGGGAGCGCTACTTTTGTTAGCCTTAGTGACTTACACCACTGTTAGATAAACCCCAGATGTGTTCTGCTGTTCACAAATAGGCCAACAGCAATGCAACGCTAACAAGTAGGGCATATACAGTTGAAGTCAAAAGTGTACATACACCTTAGCCAAATACATTTCAACTCAGTTTTTCACAATTCCTGACATTTAATTCTAGTAAAAAATGCCCTTAGGTCAGTTAGGATCACCACTTTATTTTAAGAATGTGAAATGTCAGAATAATAGTAGAGACAATGATTTATTTCAGCTTTTATTTCTTTCATCACATTCCCAGTGGGTCTGAAGTAAACATGCACTCAATTAGTATTTGGTAGCATTGCCTTTAAATTGTTTAACTTGGGTCAAACGTTTTGGGTAGCCTTCCACAACCTTCCCACAATAAGTTGGGTGAATTTTGGCCCATTCCTGCTGACAGAGCTGGTGTAACTGACATTTTCTATGGATTTGAGGTCAGAGCTTTGTGATGGCCAGTCCAATACCTTGACTTTGTTGTCCTTAAGCCAGTATGCTTGGGGTCAGTGTCCATTTGGAAGACCCATTTGCAACCAAGCTTTAACTTCCTGACTGATGTTGCTTCAATATATCCACCTATTTTTCCTCCCTCATGATGCCATCTATTTTGTGAAGTGCACCTGTCCCTCCTGCAGCAAAACACCCCTACAACATGATGCTGCCACCCCCGTGCTTCATGTTTGGGATGGTGTTCTTTGGCTTGCAAGCCTCCCCCTTTTTCCTCCAAACATAACTATGGTCATTATGGCCAAACAGTTATATTTTTGTTTCGTCAGACCAAAAAGTACAATCTTTGTCCCCATGTGCAGTTGAAAACCGTAGTCTTGCTTTTTTATGGCGGTTTTGGAGCAGTGGCTTCTTCCCTGCTGAGCGGCCATTCAGGTTATGTCCATATAGGACTTGTTTTACTGTGGATATAGATACTTTTGTACCTGTTTCCTCCAGCATCTTCACAAGGTCCTTTGCTGTTGTTCTGGGATTGATTTGCACTTTTCACACCAAAATACATTAATCTCTAGGAGACAGAACACGTCTCCTTCCTGAGTGGTATGACGGCTGCGTGGTCCCATGGTGTTTATACTTGCATACTATTGTTTGTACAGATGAACGTGGTATCTTCAGGCATTTGGAAATTTCTCCCAAGGATGAACCAGACTTGTGGAAGTTTACCATTTTTTTCAGAGGTCTTGTCTGATTTCTTTTGATTTTCCCATGATGTCAAGCAAGGAGGCACTGAGTTTGAAGGTAGGCCTTGAAATACATCCACAGATACACCTCCAATTGACTCAAATGATGTCAATTAGCCTATCAAAAGCTTCTAAAGCCATGATATCATTTTCTGTAATTTTCCAAGCTGTTCAAAGGTACAGTCAACTTAATGGATGTGAACGTCTGACCCACTGGAATTGTGATACAGTGAATTATAAGTGAAATAATCTGCCTGTAAACAAATGTTCAAAAAATTACTTGTGTCATGCACAAAGTAGATGTCCTAACCAACTTGCCAAAACTATAGTTTGTTAACAAGAAATTTGTGGAGTGGTTCAAAAATGACCTAAGTGTATGTCAACTTCCGACTTCAACTATATAACCCCTGACCTCTATGACAATTGGCAATATCTCATCCTGCCCATTGACTCAGATAAACCAATAGATGCTCTTTGCTGTCAACTCTAAAGAGCTCCCATTGGGTTGCAGTAGGATATGATGGATAGTGTCGGTGCATGATACAGTAACCCATTGTTTAGCTCAGGAGCCGTGTTCCTCCCAACACTAATAGTCAGTCAATCAAAGTGGCCATAGTCGCTTCAGTGTCTCCTCTCACAGCCTCTTTGCAAGATACCGTGTTAAACGATGTTGCACCGTGGGTGTGGCACCTTCGTCATCAATCTACAGTTATCTCAAATATACAGTAAACATTGTAAAAGGCAAACTAGAGACTAACCCAAGCAGAGTAGACTAGACTACGCCATTGAGCGAGGCGAGAGAAACCATCTGATCTGAATGCATTTCTTTTGAGCATTTGGGTCATTACTGTGATGTTTATAGCCCCTGACAGCTCTTGTAGATTCTAGTTTTTATTGGATGCCGTATATTGACCCCTTTGTCAAATTGGCTTTATCCATTTGCTTTTTCTGGCGCACGATGATATGTGCCGAACTGACAGATCTCCTGCTCGCTGATACATACTGTAATGAAATAGAGCGAGTTCTATTTTCTGCCTCTGCACCTGTGCTCTTTCCTTTATTGCCTGGTTGTACTCGATAGGCTCCTGTGACGCAGATGGGCACGGGGTAATCTCTTTTATCGTTAAAGTCGTTTTGGTCATGGAGGTGTGGAGGAGAAAAGTGTCTGATTAAATGTAGTGACAACCACAGAAGAGAGTTTCCTATCATGGAAGCTACGCTAACTCGCTAGTTCGCTAACCCTCTTTTTCAGTTTCGGGCAAACAGACTGATACAGACGACATTACTGTCCCCTGTCTAGAATATCATTGACAAAGTCAGGGAGAAAAAGAGTGAGAGAGAAAAGAGAGAAAAAAAGTGGATATTGTGGTGATTGTCATTTTCTTTCCATCTTACGTGTTAAGATGTGAATCAAACAGCGGAACCTATTTCACTCTTCATCAGTTTTGCTCTGAGAAGCCGGAGAAGAGGAAAATAAAACCAAATCATGAGAAGATCCTGTATTCTGAGAGCTTTTGTGTGGCAACTAAAGGCTTATCTTATAATAAAACATGTCCCTATATGCAGTGGATAGCAATGCAGTTCTCCTGCTAGGGCTGTGTCGGTCATTGAACTGTTGATGACGGTAATTGGCAGGCCAAATGACCGCGGTCTCCCTCATAACCGTTCGACTAGCAACAAAACTATTTACATGTTTTATTTGTTTAGATGCACATTTTCTCCTCTCCTCCGCTCCTGACTGCGTGTGCTGCCATAGAAATAGAATGGATAAGTCAACGATGGCATAGTGGGTGGACTGGCGGTCATTGCGAGTGTACCTATATGAGCAAAGCAGGAAGTAAAAGCAAGAAGTAAAAGCAGGAAGTGTGACATCAATCTGTGCTGTGATTTGTTGATTCAAAAAAACTCAACCGCACGAATGCCTGGCCGTCCCTTCTTCGGTCAGCGGTTTTAAAACAAATGGTCATTTCATTTTAATGACGGTCTTCATCCAAAACCGTCAGTTGCACGGTTATACAGTAATTGTGCCAGCCCTAGTGATGACACCCAAAGCTTGTGAAAATTAGACCTGGAGGTCAACATTATCTCGAAAACCCTTTATTTTGCTTTATGCACACATGTCTTTATATATCAAATATATTATCGTAGTGTCTTGACATACTATTGCAGCATGCAAGCATTTTTCCCCCCAAAATAAAGATCCTATTCAGATCACCAATACATTCCATTCAACACTGCAAATGTGTGTGGTTTTTCTCTCTGTCACTCTAACATCACAGTGGGCTCGATCTGATAGTGTTTCATTTCTACTATCACATTGTGGCTGTGTGGGGAGTGCTGTTGATATCAGGTAGGCCTACCCTATGAGGAGCATGGCTGGTTTTGTTGTCAAACCAAATTACACACACTTTCTCTGTGGATAAACCCTAGTCTGAATAACAAGCAGCTAGCTAAGTGGGTCAGGGTCGCCAGAGAGAGAGAGAGAGAGAGAGAGAGAGAGAGAGAGAGAGAGAGAGAGGAGGGGAGGGGGGAAGTGGGTAGGGGAGGAGAGGGGTCAGAGGGAGACAGAGGGAGAAAGAGGGGAGGAATTGAGAAGGAGAGGGAAGGCATTGAGAGAGAGGAATAAGGAGTAGAGTGGGGAATTAAAGAGGAACGGGAAGAGAGAGGGAGAAATAAATAGGCAGAGAGGAATAGAGAGAGGACCCCGGTAGAGTGAAAAAGAGAGAGAAAGAGGGGGGATGAAAAAAGAGAGAGGGGCGGAGGACGTAGAGAGAGAGTAAAATGGGGAAGGAGTGTTGTATCTCTGTTTCTGCTCCCCAGTATTCAATATCAAGAGTGGCAGTCATCTTGGACTCCAAATCACAGCCCTGATGAACAACCTTTGTCTGTGGAGCATTACATCTCCAAGTGATCTCTTTTTCCACTTCTCCCTCTCCCTCTCTCTCTCCCTTCTTTTTTCCAAATGGCAATTTGGTGAGTGCCTGGAGCAGGGCTGAGTGTGTCTTCTTCTATGTCCCAGCACTGTAATGTATGACTGTAACAGTCAGGCCGAGCCCTGCTGTGGCTCATATCACTGGGTAGAGGGAGAGAGAGGGGGGAGTAGGGACTCAGGCCTATATAAATCATAGCCTGCTTCTGATTGAATTGGTAGCGTTTCCCTCTCTCTGGCACCGCCTCGTAAAGACAAGAGTGAGCGGTGTAAGGCGCTGTGTTTCATAGTGGTAAAAATACGAGTCTCTGTGGAGTTCGTTAAAATGACAGAGGATAAGGGGGTTTTAATGGCGAAAACGATAACGATGTTTAGTGTAATCAAAACATTCTGATGATTTAACGCCAGAGGTTTGAGATATGCCCTCGCACTTCAAGTCAGGATATGAAGCCTTCCTTTTCATCTGGGAAGAAGAAAATGTGGTTTTTATAGCGCCTTCATTTCATGAATGTTTTTCAGACCGTGCATAATCTAAGATAAATATTTGATTTGCTTGTTTGCTCTTGTAACTGCAACACATTTATTTCCTATTTTACTGTTATAAACGCTGTAGTGTGAAGAACCACACTGTGCAGCGTGTTTAGAACAAGGTAAAGTTAATCAGTCTATCTCAGGATGCTACAGCTGAAAGGTAGGTCAGGTTATTTCTAGCTCAACAAGTGTTTGTTGCGTGTTCTACTTTGAAGTGGTGGGGATGGTTTCTGTGCTACTTTATGCCATGGTACAACGTGCAGCAGTATGACAACAGAAAAGAACATGATCGCGAGCGCACACACAACCAAAAACAACTCAACAATTATATTTAATCACTCACAGTATGATGACACACAAGGCATGTTATATGTAACCACACAAACCTATTTATATGGTATACGCACTGCATTCAACTACACATCGCAAACACACAATCACTACTTTGTACAATGACAAAGAACAAATGCAAACCCATGGGACCTGATAACAGACTAGTAACTGAGCTGTCATTTCAGCCATTGTGTTCCCCCCCCAACATAACCCTGTGTCAAAGTCCCATTATGTGAATCTAAAATCTAACCTCCAGACCAATTAATTCAGATGTTGGGCGAATCTTTCTCTTGGCAGAACGCCTTGCGCAATGCCTCATTAAAACATGAATCGGCATCCTTTCCAATTTAGACGCTCTCTTTCTCTCTTTCTCTCTTTCTCTCTCTTTCTCTCTTTCTCTCTTTCTCTCTTTCTCTCGCTTCATCTGTTGTCACACCTGATTAATGCCAAACAGGTCAAATGCTTATTAGATCATTAATGAGCAGTTTACAAGTCCCCAAATAGAACAAACTAGGCCTGGACGGACCCTACATTTCATCTACTCAATTCTAAAAAGTAAATAATTCCACCATCTGTTATGAATATCAAAACTCACTCTGCCAGTCTTGTTCAGTCATTAAGCTTTTAATCAGGAAATCACCATGGGACAATTAGGGAAGCATCTCCACCAGAATCAAGTGACTAATGCATCATTAAACCTGAGACCATATTGACAGACAGAGGCTGTTATGTATAATCTACTGTATGTCTGTTGGAGTAAATCATAAATTAAGAAAGATTGGGATACTCTAATAGAGAACCTGTGTTACATGGAGAGTGTTCTGTAACCTGTTCTATTAACTCATACGTCTAGAATGACATTGTATGCTGTAGTGCTCAGATTTCCCTTCACTAAGGGGTCGAGCCCGAACCATGAAAAACAGCCACCGATCCATTATTCTTCCTCCGCCAAACTTTACAGTTGGCACTATGCATCGGGGCAGGTAGCATTGTCCTGGCAGTCCGTCGGACTGATGGCGAAGTCTAATTCATCACTCCAGAGAACGCGTTTCCACTGCTCCAGAGTCCAATGGCGGCAAGCTTTACAGCCCTGCAGTCGACGCTTGGAATTTTGTGCGACTGCTCGGCCATGGAAACCCATTTCATGAAGCTCTCGGTGAACAGTTCTTGTGCTAACGTTGCTTCCAGAGGCAGTTTGGAACTCGGTAGTGTGTGTTGCAACAGAGGACAGGCGATTAATACGCGCTTCGTGCTTCAGCACTCGGCGGTCCCGCTCTGTGAGCTTGCGTGGCCTACCAATTCGCGGCTGAGCCGTTGTTGCTCCTAGACGTTTCCATTTCACAATATCAGCACTTACAGTTGACAGGGGAAACTCTAGCAGGGCAAACATTTGGCAAACTGACTTATTGGAAAGGTGGCACCCATGATAGTGCCACGTTGAAAGTCACTGAGAGCTTCAGTAAGGCTATTCTACTGCCAATGTTTGTCTATGGAAATTGCATGGCTGTGTGCTCGATTCTATACACCTGTCAGCAATAGGTGTGGCTGAAATAACCAAATCTTTGTATATGTGGTGTATGTGTCACTTCGACAAAGACATAATACTAGAGCAAATATGGGGCTCTCTGCTACAGGAAGTGACATAATTCCAAAAGGATACAGAAGGATATGAGACTTCATCATTGATGTTGCTGCTAGCAGCTATTCTTGAAGACAATTTAACTTGTGATGATCTTCATATGTGGTTCAGCCTAATCTACTTTAGTGAACTGACTTATTATAAGTCAGTCAGTATAGCTAAAGGGCAAAAAGTTAAATCTAATACCTCAGCTGCAATGAAGCCTTGACTAGCTAGTACCGCCATATTAGCTAGAGTATGACTAGTCCCTATAGCTAAGCATGAACTGAATCACACCTCTACTAGTGTCTCATTTACATACACACTCAGTGGACAGTTTATTAGGTACACCACCCCGTTCACGAAAATTGTTCACACCTACAGACAGTGAGTCACGTGGCCATGGCTTGCTTTATAAAGCAGGCAGCCGGGCATCGTGGCATTCAGTTACTGTTTAATTGAACATTAGAACTGGCAAAACGATTGACCTAAGTGACTTTGAGCGTGGTGTAATCATCGGTGCCGGGCCCGCCGGTTCCAGTACCTCAGAAACGCCCGGCCTCCTGGGCTTTTCACGCACGACAGTGTCGAGGGCTTCCCGAGAATGGTGCGACAAACAAAAAACATCCAGTCAGCGGCAGTTCTGTGGGCGAAAACAGCTCGTTGATGAGAGGTCGAAGGAGAATGGCAAGAATCGCGCAAGCTAGCAGTCGGGCCACAAACAGGCAAATAATGGCGCAGTACAACAGTGGTGTGCAGAATAGCATCTTGGAACACACAACTCGTCGGTCCTTGTCAAGGATGGGCCATTGTAGCAGACGACCACATTGGGTTCCACTCCTATCAGCTAAAAATGAGAAGAAGCGGAGCCAGTACGCACGCGATCACCAACACCGGACAGTTGAGGAGTGGAAAAACATTGCCTGTAGCATGACAGCGAGTTCAGACCTCAACCCACCAGAGCATCTTTGGGATGAGATGGAACGGGCTGTTCACAGCATGAATGTACCACTGTCTATTCTGCAGCTACTGCGTGAAGCTATCGCGTTCAGCATGGACCAACATCCCTGTGGAACATTTCTGACACCTTGTAGAATGCCCTGGAGAATTCACACTGTCCTGGAGGCAAAGGGGGGGGGGGTGGTCCGACCCAGTACTAGATGGGTGTACCTAATAAACTGGCCGGTGAGTGTAGGATGAGATTAACATATAGATAGGTACAATATAAACAGGAACAGACACAGATGTGATGAGACTCATTGGCGCTGTCAGACCGCGAGGAAGACAAACCCAGAGAGAGTACTATGCATCTGGGATAGCGTAGGCTACAACCACAGAACTGTGCTACGATAGGCTAGATAGCTAGACTCGAATAAACAACGCTAAATATACTTTGATGTATAGCCGTCGAACTACTCAATTTAAACTGTATCCCAATCATTTTTAACACAGAGAACTGCCATAAGGAAGGTGGCATACACACGGAACACCATGGCATTCCATGGCATTAGGGACAACGATGCTAAACTAGTATAATTATATAACAATAAATAATACACGTCATTTAGCAGGCACATTTATCCAAACTGACCTTATATGTCTAGGGGCAATTTCATCCATAACATTTGACTCCTAGTCTCAAATAGACCAAGAATTTGAGTATTACACCTAATCGCTCCCTACACCTCAGGACCCGCCACTTCAGTATAGTAACCAGACTCCTTTGTTTGCACAGGGTTCTCCCTTTTTAACCTGGGTTTAATTACAATAGTGCAGCTGTTGCTGGTTTACACAGTGGGTAATATATCTGCCATGTCACCCTGCCTCCACGGCGCCTGCTGTTTGCGCAGGACAGAGTGCTTTACTCACGCTACAGCCATAGTACCTGTTACCATGGCGACTGTCCAGTACAGTACAGACTGTACAGACTGACTGTGCCTGTGGGAGTAGGGCGAAATAGCACCTCTGAGGTCAGTTTTGTGTTTTGGAGACTAAGGGTTGGGGTTAGGATATGGTGGAAAGTGCGCTGGTCCTAGATCAGTGCCGAAAGACAACTTTAGACCGATGTGTGTCTGTGTGGGACAGGACAGACATGAGCAGGGAACAGGCATTGTTGTTACTATGGGAACAGGACGGACAGTGTTATAAGGATGCAAGGCAGGTGTTATCATCAGATAGCACAGAGACCATAGCACCAGGAGTTTCCTGAGCACATAATATACAGTGCATTCGGAAAATATTCAGACGTCTTGACTTTTCCACTTTTTTTTAACGTTACAGCCTTATTCTAAAATGTATTAAATATTGTTTTCCTTTGTTCAATCTACAGACACTACCCCATAATGACAAAGCTAAAACAGGTTTTTAGATTTATTTTTTAATACATTTAGTAAACTTACACTTTACATAAGTATTCAGACCCTTTGCTATGAGACTCGAAATTGAGCTCAGGTGCATCCTGTTTCCATTGATCATCCTTGACATGTTTCTACAACTTGATTGGAGTCCACCAGACAGAAGCCACCCCTCAGTAAAAGGCACATGACAGAGCACTTGGAGTTTGCCAAAAGGCACCTACAGGACTCAAACCATGAGAAACAAGATTCTCTGTTCTGATGAAACCAAGATTGTACTCTTTGGCCTGAATCCCAAGCGTCACGTCTGAAGGAAGCCTGGCACCATCCCTACGGTGAAACATGGTGGTGACAGCATCATGTTGTTGGGATGTTTTTCAGCGGCAGGGACTGGGAGACTAGTCAGGATCGAGGGAAAGATGAACGGAGCAAAGTACAGAGAGATCCTTGATGAAAACAACCCTAAGCACACAGACAAGACAACGCATGAGTGGCTTCAGGATAAGTGTCTGAATGTCCTTGAGTGGCCCAGCCAGAGCCCGGACTTGAACCCGATGGAACATATCTGGAGACCTGAAAATAGCTGTGCGGTGACACTCCCTACCCAACCTGACAGAGCTTGAGAGGATCTGCAGAGAAGAATGGGAGAAACTCCCCAAATACAGGTGTGCCAAGCTTGTAGCTTCATACCCAAGAAGAGTCGAGGATGTAATCGCTGCCAAAGTACTGAGTAAAGGGTCTGAATACTTACGTAAATGTGATATTTCATTTAAAAAAAAATTGCAATACATTTTCACAAATGTCTAAAAACCTGTTTTTGCTTTTTGATTATGGGGTAATGTGTGTAGATTTATGAGGGGAAAAAACAATTTAATCAGTTTTAGAATAAAGCTGTAACGTAACAAAATGTGGAAAAAGTCAAGGGGTCTGAATACTTTCCGAATGCACTGTATTCTCTAGTCTGGAACAGACAAGGGAAAAGTCCAGGCCTTGGTGAATAACCTATATAGTAGATATGGGCAGGGCACAGACCTGGGTCGGTACATGTCATTTTGAGTCAGGAAAGGAATATTTCACCGGTAAATATGATTATCGTTTAAACCCCAAAATATGATTTTCCCTCCACATTTTGTAACATTTAGAATGCCCCACAACCAATAGCAAAAACCTATAAGCAGTCCCATATGAAAAGTTTAAAAAATATTGAATAGACAGCGAGGGAGAGTCCTTTACTAATGCATGGCTATGCATCTTTTCTTATGAGAGATTATTTTGTGTAGGGTAAGCCTGGTTAGGAAGAATTGTCAGGGTCTGGTCTAGCACTCCATACTAAACCACTGAGAGTCTCTGACTGATGCAAAACTAAATTGGATATGACTCAGCTGGTTTGCTAGTGGAATGCCCTTGATGTTAGTCCTCTCGCTCAGTTTCCTCCGATTTCCTTCTCTTCTCATGATAATATGCATTATGTTACTGTACATATTATTCTCAAATCGTATCCTGTGTTATATTGCCTAGGCACTGCATATAAATGCTTGCTTATTTGATTATGGCTGTAAATAGATATTGATGATGATGCCGGTAACATAGCGCACAGAGAATATGGCAGCCCAAGTAAACTGATTAGTCTACCATACGTTTTTACCAGGTAACTATAACTGAATAATACAAATCTGTCGAGCAAGGCGCTTAACCCTCATTTCTCCTGTAAGTCACTCTGGATAAGAGCTTCAGATATATTACTCAAATGTAAATGTAGAGAATATGGCAACCCAGTAAACCAATTACCTTACTTTTCCCCGGGTAACTAACTACTGCATAATAGTACGATAACAACCAGTTATACAGTGGTGCCACAGTAGGTGCCACAAAAATGTCTACCAATATATCAAAAAACATGGGTCTTCTAGCGTTTAAAACTGACGTGCAAGGGCGTGCGTCGCTTCAGAGCAGCAAAGTCGACCATCAGCTCTGAATTACTGCAGTTTCCCTCAAAGTCAAACATGCAATTACTCTCTCCACCACTGCTATTCTGGCTCGATGGTAAGTTCAAATACAGCTGTTCTCAGGCCACATACTGTATATAGTAGACTGAAAACACGCAGAGAAAAGACTGGAGGGAATTACAACTGCGTAGAATCGAGGAGGATAAGGGTACAGATATAGGGCTAGAGGTCAAACCCACCTCTTGACTTATTTAATGTGTACGTGGGAAGGACATTTATAAATGATCATTCGTTATAAATAGCGGACCGCTCTGTCTGTCTCTGTGTGGCTTGTAGTGGATACGAGAACTGCTCTGCAGTTGAATCTGTAATAGTAGCCTATCAAGACCTTATAGATTTACTGCATCCAAAGCTATCTGCTGTTGTTGGTATTGGGCTATTTGATAACAGTGGGCGGTGATATTTTCATTTAACTAGGCAAGTCAGTTAGGAACAATTTCTTATTTTCAATGACGGCCTAGGAACAGTGGGGTTACCTGCTTTATTCAGGGGCAGAACGACAGATTTCTACCTTGTCAGCTCGGGGATTCAATCTTGCAACCTTTCGGTTACTAGTCCAACGCTCTAACCACTAGACTACCTGCCCCCCGAATATGCTTATAGCATCAGAGTTGTCGATGGTACTATAGAATGCCAGCAATGGGCTATACAGTAAGCAATAAGGTCCACCTGCCTGAGTCATGAAACAAGATCTGACCTCCACATGCATGCACACGAACAGGTACGCACGCACAAAGGTCCTAAGATCAGTGAAGCCTGTACAGGCATCAAAAGGTGGACAGGTGCCACTTAAACACTTGGGTATAAAGGGCTGTGAGTGGGCAGCAGAGCCAAAAGGCCTTGGAGCAGGTGGAGGAGTCAGCGGAGGAAGGTCAGACACTCACACACACACTGAGACACACCACCCTTCACAGGACAATGGGAGACACACTATTGTTAAGGGTTTGCTCGCACGCACACACCAAACACACACGCACACATACGCCCACAAAGAACATTACACAAAGGATTATCCAGGCACACAAAACAAAGAGCAATTTGACAGAAAAAACACTAGCTAAGACAGTCATTATCTAAGAAGAAAGAAGATGCATAAATCATGGTTATGACAGGCAGTCTAAACACATGAAAGTAGCCAATAATGGTCATTGTAGTCGTCAATAATGGTAATACCATAATAAAGAAAATCTGACCATTTCTCCAAAAGCTCCAAACACCACAACAACTCACTCGATCCATCAACTATGAAAAAACGAGGGGGAGGGGGGGATTCTCTTAATTTGAAAATGATTGCAATATGTTTTGCTTGGAGAATAAACCAAACAATTAGGCAATACTAGATCCGTTATTCACGGCCCATCTGTTTGGACTGTATCAAACCAGGAGCCTAATCACTCATTCATATGTGGCCTATCTTTGGGCACACTCAAGCCAGGGAGGTGTGTGTGTGTGTGTGTGTGTGTGTGTGTGTGTGTGTGTGTGTGTGTGTGTGTGTGTGTGTGTGTGTGTGTGAGTGAGTGCGTGTGAGTGCATGATTGTTTGTGCGTGTGCGTTCCCGCATGTGTGTGTGTCTGCGCTTTTCGGCAGACGGATCTCTATCACCATTCGGTGCCAGGGATTCTCAGGGTACGATACAGACGGTAAAAACATGGCTTACCGCGCCAAACTGGAACCAACACTAGTCCAGATTTTATGATCATTATGTTCAGAGACTTAATTAGCTGATCCTTCGTCTCTGTAACACTCCATCACCACCAGCTCATTATGTAGGATTGAGGCAGTGGGTTTTGGATCAGATTTGACAGAAGTTGGAAGCTGTCCTTCTTTAAGCGTCATATGGTTGAGAAAACCATTACAGTCATTGGTGATATATTCAACACAGTCACTGAGATTGTAAACACACACTGGTGATTTTGACCACTGACTTTTCAACGTAATTAAAATGGCCGTAGCTCCACTCTCTGAGGGTGTCTCAGAGAGAGTTGGGATATGCGAAAAAAACAAAAAACATTTCCTATTCACACATGCGTATTAATACACACTTTTACATGTGTGAAATGGCACAAATAGAAGCACCCAGCAAATTCTTCTTCTTCTTATTATTATTATGTAGGGATGATGAATTTATGAATTTCACACTATGCCAAATCATCCATTCACTGTTATTTTCCAAAAGTTCTGACACTCATTGACCAGATCGATCTAACTCGATCTCTGCTAACGATCACAGACACAGTAGAAACAATTAGCCAGGTACCTCAGCCAAAAGGAAATGTACAGTACACTTTCCTTTGACCATTAAAAAACTATGTTCCAAATATAGTGCTAAAGACATGAGAAAATCATTACATCCCAAATCCATATTGAACCTGGTATGACATCACCAGGTGATGATTCAGTTCAGTTCCATTCTATGTCATGTTGTTCCATGAGTCACTCATCAAACAGCACTCAGAAACAAGCTGTCCTCCTATTCTAATGCTTAGCGGAAAAAGACAAACATGTCAGGCCACAAATGGATACGGACAAACAACCCAATTACCTCAGACGATGTACTAATCAGAATCAGATCAACGTCATTCTAGTTGTCGGATAGCAACCTGTCCTCTGTGTGCTCGCTTGCAAATGTGCAAGAATACATATGTCTGTGTATGTGTTTACAGTAGCACCACAGTTCCACATAGCCATTCCTCTGAGTTTCTCTATCTGCCAATAGGCACACATGATGCGCAATTAAATCATCTGCTGGCATTGGGCTAAAGCTGTCAATCAGAGGCCCGATGTCTTTCGACAGCGCCCAGTGAACCGTGGATCGCTGGCCGCAGCACAGGAACTCACAAGAGTCCCTGCTATTGTTACCAGCAAGCAGGAATTCAGCTGGCAATTAGGCCTGGCTTTTTAGGAAGCCCTCAGCCTAGTGCTCTGATGTAGCTAACAGAGAGAGAGAGAGAGAGAGAGAGAGAGAGAGAGAGAGAGAGATAGAGAGCTGACTCAGAGCTTTTCACTTGGCTCTATCCTACTGTGTGAATGTTTACAGTGTAACAACAGATTAGTGTTACGTATAGCGGGGCAATGTGGGAAAACTGTATGGAGGAGAAAAATAATATATACAGATGCAGGATCTTAATTTGACCCAGTTTACTACAGCAAGAAAATTATCCTGCAGCAACAGGAAATGTGAATACTTTTTTTGTAGACGCTGATAAATTGTTCGTTAGGGCAAATCAAGTCTGAAATGTCAAAGTGCAAATTGCAAACACTAAATAAACTTCATATTTGCATTTCCTTCTGTGCAGGAAAATTATCAGCAACAAAATAGTGATCAGATTAAGATCCTACATCTGTAGGACTATCAATATCACCAGGCACATGAATGACTTATGAAACCAGGCTCATTCTATTCTATTCTATTATATCCTATTAACGAAGGTAACAAAGAAATAAACATATAAGAAGCATACTACATGCAGGAAGGTAATGTGAAGTAATTATGTGTCAGAGTTGACCTGATATCATTACTCATGATGTTAGTAATGGGAAAAGCATCTGAGCAAAAAGAACAGCCAATGAGGTCCATTTGTCATGTGTGTATTCTGTACCATTACTTAAAGGGATACTTAAAGGGCAAATCGTGGACACCATTTTTATGTCACTGTGTCCAGTATGAAATCATTCAGAGGCAGTTTATTGAGCCAATGCTAACTAGTGTTAGCGCAATGACTGGGGGTCAATGCTAGCAGATAATCAAAAACTAGCAGATACCCATAGACTTACAGTGAATTTGTGAATTTTGATTAGGATCACCATTAGATAACTCTGTAACGTTAGCTAATCTTCCTGGGGCCCAACACCAATTAATAAGACATTACAAACAATTACAAATTCAGACTTCACAAACATTGAACAAGTAGACAATACAGACACTGAAGTCTGAAGTAGACACTGAAGATGCACTATTGTAAAGTGGCTGTTCCACTGGATGTCTTAAGGTGAACGCACCAATTTGTAAGTCGCTCTGGATAAGAGCGTCTGCTAAATGACTTAAATGTAAATGTAAGTCATTGTGCGAGCGCTAGTTAGCAACTTCCTTCAAACCGCACGCAGAGACATAAACATGGTGTCCTTCGAGTTAATCTGACTCTGGGGAAGAAGATAAAGGGCCTCATTACCAAAATCCTGAAGTATCCCTTTAAGGCTGAATAGTGTGCATGCACTTAGCATAGGTTAAGTGGGAGCATGGCATTTACATACGCTTACATAGACTCACAGTGCTTAGCAGCCAACACAACAGACATGTTGACAACATATGTGGGGCTATAAAAATCTAGGTTTGGTTGAGATGGTACGACTGAAGACGTTCACATACAACACGTTACTACAGAACTTGCATAAACCCTGCGTTTATGGGGAATCTGATCAAGACCGTAGTCCAAAATGTTTACTCCAGGACCAGGACCTATGTTCATGAGTGATGATCTAGAATCAGGTCCCCCGTGGCCATATAATCTTATTTGTTATGATCGAAAAGACGAAACTGATCCTAGATGATCAATTTTACACTGAGTCGCTTTATGAATAGGACTGAGGAGGATTCCCTCAAATTCTAAAGCTGTTTTACTTTAAACGTGTGCCTAGTACTAACTCCGTTAATACCACTAAAGCTTGATGGTCACCGGGCAGGGTTTTTACCTTACGGTTGGGTGAAGAGCTTAGTCTTACAACCAAACGTCTGTTGGGGATTGACCCAACCGCAGGAGTCTATAAACAAATGACTATGGTGAACAACATAAAGATGACTGACTGGGGCTGCACATCCATGAGTGGAGTTCGTAGTGTGACCATCAAGCATCCTGGTGTTTTAAATGATGTTCATGTATTTTATGCCCGTCATAGGCAGGATCCATTGATCCAGGTTTATTAGACAAAAGCAATATTGCAACAACAACAGATGTGCAACATGTGTCATGCAAACGGAAGATATAGGAGAAGCCTTCTAAAGATCGATTTTTTTTTTTTTGTAGGACCGGTGTGGATTTTTAAAATGTTGTCTAACCTTCTTTATTGCGATAAATGGTGACGGTAATGTGATGTCGTCGCATATAAACTTATAAAGCTCCACTCCACGTTTCATTTGAAATGCCTTACTGCTTAAAAAATAAAAATGTTCAACAACACAAGTGATGTTACTTTGCAGGACGAGGATTGTCCTGACTTTTGAAGAATTGCTTCGGCTTGCTTTTCTTGCTTTTCTGGTTGGCTGGCAAGTTTCACCATCCAATTATTACAGATCTACAGGAGTGTAAGTCTCACCATGGCGTTGCATTCTAGCCTACATGCTGGCTTTCGCGGGGTACACCTGAGACGTGAAACAGATAGGTGGGAGGGCATAGAGGCTGTCGCCAATTTATTCATGCGCAATTTGTCTAAATTTCAACCACTACTTTTTTTATTCCACACTGTAGGTTTTTGAGATTTTTTTATATATTTTTTTATAGGTATGACATTACGTCCAGCTGTTTTTATCGAATCAAAATAGTTACATGGAAACTTTGTCGCATCTATTTTTTAAAACTTTTTTAAATGCTGACAAAAAAAATCACTGGACAAGTTAATGGAAACATATATGTAGCTAATGTCATTGAATGAAGCCAAAGACACATTTCCACACTGTGTGGACAATCTATCTACAGTATGTTGATCCAACCCACCAGAGTATCTTGTTGACATAAGCTGTTGACTCTAGCCACAACCCTGTAGATATCCCTCAGTGTAATTCCACAGATTATGAAGCCTTAGTACAGGTTCATAGCAGGCTTCTAAAGCTTTATAACATGCTTATGAATCTCAAGGCATGCATAAAGCAATTTACTGTTCACAGAAGACGACAGGGACATATTGTGCTTGTATCCATGTTGTACAGTTAATGTATGTTAGTTGGGATCCGGATTCAGATTTACAGTGTTGCTTTTGAAGTAGTGAATTATTTTTTTTAAACAGATTGATATCTAGGTATGTAGTCAGGTTTACATTCCTGCTCCTCTCAACACATCCAGAACAGTGCTGTAAGTATAAATAAAATGCAGGGTTTTTCCTGCATAGGAAACTGAGGCACCACCGAAGACCTTTTGTGAGCATGGAAAAACCCTGGAATGTTAATGTAGTATTTCTTCATTAAATCAGAGACCACTGCTGACACAGTGATGTATAGTGAGTAACATAGCAAGTTAAGCAAGTAGGTCTGGAACTATTGTCCTACATCAATCAGTAAGTTGCATTACTAAGATGACTAAGCTTGACAGAGACTAGAAGCTCAAAGTTGTCTCTGTTGCTAGGATTGTGAATGTACATGTGCAGTAGTATCAAATGTCAATACCAAAAATGGAAATATAGATGAGTAATGTTGATAATATTCAAAACTCGAGCCAGCTCTCTGTGGATGAGCCTGACCGGCAGCCTAACTGCTATGCTGCTGTGTTGCCTGCCTGCTCTGGGCCCTGTGCTGTGCAAACCTGGGTTCAAATACTATTTAAATCATTTGAAATACCTTATACCTGTGCTTGATTGAGCTTGCCTGGCTTAATGGACCAATAAAATACTCCCAAAACTGTAAACCGCGCCCATCTGGCACTCCAAGCAGGCTAGAGCAAACGCTCAAAGATTTAAAATAGTATTTGAACCCAGGTCTGAGCTGCTGCGTGTACTTGGTTAGTAAACACAAAGGACAGAGTATTAATGTCGGGGTCGACTTCCCAGAGCCCCTCAGAGATCCAGGACCACCAAAGAGCTCAGTAATTTGCACTAAATTGAAAATGCCTGAGGCTAAGACAAACGTACACAAACACATACAGACAGATGACAAACAGTCACTCACATACAGAACGGTGACACACACACACACACACACACACACACACACACAGAGAGAGACAAAGACACCACAGTGCCTATACAACAGAGTAAAGTCCATGACAAGAATACAGAACTGACATGTCAGATGTATCATCTTCGATTAGAACCAATAAGCAAAATGTATGCATCCAAGGCACGTTGAAGACTGTTTACATGAAGCCTTGTCATTTCTTCAACCATCTCTAAATCAATGAAAACTGTCACAAAATCAAAAGGTACCCAGCCATCAATAAAAGCTTGGAAATGTCATTCCCTCTTTCTGCAATTCCACAAAATAAGACCAATCAACCCCATCAGCCAAAGCAACCAACATTTGATGTTATTACAGTAAAAGATCCTAATCATAACATGAAATTATATTCTGGACCACTCTAAACAGGTTTCTAAATGACTTTGCATCAACTTGGCTAAATGGCAAGTGATCATGAGCTGTTCATGAATAACATTGGAGATGATGGAGTCGGACAGAATGTCTGGCCAAACAGCCAATCTACTCTAAAGAAAGGGGATACCTAGTCAGTTGTACAACTGAATGCCTTCAACTGAAATGTGTCTTCTGCATTTAACCCAACCCCTCTGAATCAGAGAAGTGCAGGGGGCTGCCTTAATCGACAGCGCCCGGGGAACAGTGGGTTAACTGCCTTGCTCAGAGGCAGAACGACAGATTTTTACCTTGTCAGCTCGGGAGAAATGGGCCCGAATCAACCCATGCTTTTGAATGAAACAAGGGGTGAACAGAACCTCTGCTTAGACAGAGCAGCAGTCACAACAGTGATGCCCTGCAAGAAATATAGAAAGAACCTGGTGCTAGAGGGGGTACGCAGCTGGAGGTTGAATGTTTGAAGGGGTACCGGACTATAAAAAGTTTGGGAACAAATGTTGTAGATAACAGTGAAGTCGGTATAGAAGTGGCTCTATCACTAGGTAATTGCACATACAGAGACCTCGTACAGCAGCACACAGGCCATCTCTGTCTGTTTGCACTGGAAATACCTCGCTCCCTTCTCACAATCACATGTGTTCGCGCTAGGGCTTCTCTCTCTACCTCTACCACACACATTTCTATCTCTTTCATTGCCCCTCTCTGTCTCTCTCCCTCTCTCCAGCACACTCTCTTTTCCTTTCTCATTCTCTCTCTGATTCTCTCTCGCTTTTCTCTCTCTCTCTCTCTCTGGTTATAGCACACTCCTCTCTTTTTCTCTCCTTTTCTCTCTTTCTCTTGGTCGTTCTCTCGCTCTCCTCTCTCTCTCTCTCTCTCTCTCTCTCCTCTCTCTCATCCTATATGAACCCCCCACCCGCCATCTCATTACACTGAACGCTAAAATGGAAAATCTAGGATAGTGTTTATACTGCATGGACATGCTCAAACAGTACAATTTAATCTTTCAGATGATATCTATAGGACACATGCCCCTACTCCATCTCTCTCTCTCTCTCTTTCACCCTCTTTCTCTCTCTATTTTCCCTGCAGAGACTTCAGAGATCTTATATAAAAAAAAGACAGAGCAGTGAATCAAAAGGCATAGAAATAGTACAACCCCCAAACCCCACTCTTACCCCTCCCTCCCTTCAAAATCCCTACCCCCATTCGCTTATGCTCGCTCTCTCTTCCTCTCTCCCTCACACACACATACATACACGGCAGCACACACACAAACGCACCCACAAGCGGACTCACACTCAAACACACACACACACACGCCAACACACACACACACACGCACACACAGCACAGCACAGTATCATTATGCGGAAAAGGACCTGTTCAGACAACCTGAATGTGAAAATCGTTTTAAACTGTGGGTTTGAAAACAGACAGTAAATTACAATGATTTTATTATAGTGAAAGTACATGTGTATAAACAAGACAAGGGTTGAGTTACAGTGCGTAACAGAGGCACAATTACTCCACACAACCAGAGCTAGAGGATTGCATTCAACATACGTCATGTTTGTGATGATTATTCTATTCTATCCTAAATTCTGTAAGTGACGCAATGACAGAAACATTTACTATTTTGTGTCATTAAATTAGATAAAAACTCAGTTGAGCGCTTTGGAAGAAACTTCACTGACATTGATAGCGCTGCGTTCATCACCAGCTATACACACTGCCAACCATGCACAATTAAGCTATGGGTAAAATAAGCAATAAATATTTATACGACATGAAATAACTAGACATTTCATGCATCAATGTTTGTTCCTGTTGTCATTGCTTTCAAATGGATGGACATAAAGTACTTTTCTTTCGGGGCAGTGCGTAACTCCACTTTCTGAAGAGCGTTTTATGCATATCCATAACACATTGTACGACATTAAACAAATAGGCTATATTCCTATAGCCTAGTCCAGATGCGACTCACCTTATTGCAGTACGGGGAATCAGGATACTGCAATGGTCCCAATCGGGAAGAATCTGTTGCTGGTAAAGACTGTGGTGGAGGTGGATATACTCTCACGTCCATTTCAGTAAAACATCAATCTCCACACAAGCTTTTCCACTCCGGCGTCTACTTTTGAGTCCTCAAAAGTTGAAGGTACTATAAAGACCGATGGTCGAACTGGGCAAAAGTCTAGGGTTGGATGCTAAAAATGGAAAACTGTGATGCTCTCGCATGCGTTCGCGGTTTTACTGAAGAAAGAAAAAAACTTACATTATCAACGTACGTCGCACTATCAACGACGGACTTGGTAAACGAAGGTAAAACGGTGTAACTTTGAAAACTGTAGGCTATCACTCGATTGTTGAAGAAGTTATTGCGCGTCTTTCTCTTTCTGACAGATGCATTTGCAGCGACAGTAGTTGTTTCTATCCAGCGGCTACAGTCGTAGGCAAGCGAATGGGGCACGGTAGGATTGCCTGTTTGCTCGCAATTCATACAAAGGACTTTACAGACAGGGCAGGGGCAAGAGCGCAGCTACAGTATGGCGACATGCTCTACCTAGTAGGCGCACTGGTGAATGCAGCGCCTGCGTCACTTGCATTCGCTTGCATTTCACATCTTTTGTAGGCTATATGAATCATTTTACGTTGCCTATACATTATGGTTGAATCCCTTTAGAATGCCAAAATTAGGACTACAGCTTTGTGGGCTCTTTGTGTTAGTTTGGTACACTAGCCTAGGCTACGTACAGGGCCATCATGCACCCATTATTTTAGAGGGTGAAACAGCTTTTTCCTGCAATATACTCACATAAAAAATAATACAGTTTACTACAGAATTATACAGTAAGTACTATAGTAAACTGTAGTATTAGACCACTGCGCCACCCTATCTAGACCACTGCGCCACCCGGGAGGCCCCCACTTTAGAGTTTTTTGGGATGGATTGGACTGATAGCTACCTTTACTGCTAGCTTTGTCTATGCTGTTTTGATTTGAATGTGCTGTCCTTGGGGAGTTCATGCCGGAATTCTCTCAGAGGTTAGCCATGGAAAAAGACAGGAACCTTCCCGCTAGCCTCTCTCAAAGAGTGCCGTGTATAAAGTCAGAAAATCTGCTGTCTCAGCCACTGCCTGTCACCAAGGGAGTACCCCAAGGTGTGATCCTAGGCTCCACGCTCTTCTCAATTTACATCAACAACATAGCTCAGGCAGTAGGAAGTTCTCTCATCCATTTATATGCAGATGATACTTATACTCAGCTGGCCCCTCCCCGGATTTTATGTTAAAGACTCTACAACAAAGCTTTTTAGTGTCCAACAAGCTTTCTCTACCCTTAACCATGTTCTGAACACCTCCAAAACAAAGGCACATGTGGTTTGGTAAGAAGAATGCCCCTCTTCCCACAGGTGTTATTACTACCTCTGAGGGTTTAGAGCTTGAGGTAGTCACCCCATACACGTACCTGGGAGTATGACTAGACGGTGCACTGTCCTTCTCTCAGCACATATCAAAGCTGCAGGATAAAGTTAAATCTAGACTTGGTTCCCTCTATCGCAGTTGCTCCTATTTCACCCCAGCTGCAAAACTAACCCGGTTTCAGATGACCATCTTACCCATGCTAGATTACGGAGACACAATTTATAGATCATCAGGTAAGGGTGTTCTTGAGCGACTAGATGTTCTTTACCATTCGGCCATCAGATTTGCCACCAATGCTCCTTGTAGGACACATCACTGCACTCTATACTCCTCTGTAAACTGGTCATCTCTGTATACCCGTCGCAAGACCCACTGGTTGATGCTTATTTATAAAAACCCTCTTAGGCCTCACTCCCCCCTATCTGAGATATCTACTGCAGCCTACAACACCCGTTCTGCCAGTCACATTCTGTTAAAGTCCCCAAAGCACACACATCCCTGGGTCGCTCCTCTTTTCAGTTCGCTGCAGTTAGCAACTGGAACGAGCTGGAACAAACACTCAAACACTCAAACTGGACAGTTTTATCTCAATCTCTTCATTCAAAGACTCAATCATGGACACTCTTACTGATAGTTGCGGATGCTTTGTGTGATGTTTTGATGTCTCTACCTCCTTGCCCTTTGTGCTGTTGTCTGTGCCCAATAATGTTTGTACTATGTTTTGTGCTGCTACCAAGTTGTTGTTATGTTGTGTTGCTACCATGCTGTGTGGGTCATGTGTTGCTGCCGTGCTATGTTGTTGCCTTAGGTCTCTCTTTATGTAGTGTTGTGGTGTCTCTCTTGTTGTGTTGTGTGTTTTGTTCTATATTTATATTGTATTTATTTTTAATCCCAGGCCCCTGTCCCCGCAGGAGGCCTTTTGCCTTTTGGTAGGTCGTCATTATAAATAAGAATTTGTTCTTATTTAACATTTAGGAATTTGCATTTAGGGATTTGTCAAGAATAACAAAACGTTTCAAATGTATTTCCATTGATGTCCTCGTACAACCGTCAAACATGTTACACATTTACAGCTAACCCACATAAAAAAATACTACAGTATATTATGGTCTAAATACTAGTATTACTATATTTATGTCCAATATTATTCTTTGTGTTGTTTTTGCGGACTTTACTAGAGTATTCACTGTAGTGTTTTTGCGGGCATGACTGCAGTATACTATGTCGATAGTATTCACTATAGTGCTTTGCAGACATGACTGGTATACAGTAGAAAAGGGGTGCAATAGCGTGCAGCATGGTAGGCCGAAGCTATATCAGGCTAATTTATCAATGGCTACATAGTATTGTTTGTCATCTTGTCATATTTATTTTCTCTCATCAAGCTACACACAATACTCAAAGTTGAGCTCAGGTGCATCCTGTTTCCATTGATCATCCTTGTGATGTTTCTTCAACTTGATTGGAGTCCACCTGTGGTACATTTAATTGATTGGACATGATTTGGAAAGGCACACACCAGTGTATCTTTTAGTAAATCTAACCTTTATTTAACTAGGCAAGTCAGTTAAGAACAAATTCTTATTTACAATGATGGCCTACCCCGCCAACCCGACGCTGAGCAAATTGTACTCTGCCCCATGGGATTCCCAATCATGGCCGGATGTGATACAGCATGTATTCGAACCAGGGACTGTAGTGATGCCTCTTGCACTGAGATGCAGTGCCTTAGACCGCTGCGCCACTCGGGAGCAGCAGTGTAAGGTCCCACAGTTGACAGTGCATGTCAGAGCAAAAACCAAGCCATGAGGTCAAAGGAATTGCCTGTAACGCTCAGAGACAGGATTGTGTACTAAAGGGTACTAAAAAATTACTGCAGCATTGAAGGTCCCCAAGAACACAGTACCCTCCATCATTCTTAAATGGAAGAAGTTTGGAACAACCAAGAATCTTCCTAGAGCTGGTCGCCCGGCCAAACGGAGTAATCGGGGGAGAAGGGCCTTGGTCAGGGAGGTGACCAAGAAACCGATGGTCACTCTGACAGAGCTCCAGAGATCATCTGTGGCGATGGGAGAACCTTCCAGAATAGCAACCATCACTGCAGCACTCCACCAATCAGGCCTTTATGGTGGAGTGGCCAGAAGGTAGCCACTCCTCAGCTGCAGGTACTGGGATACTAGTCAGAATGGAGGGAAAGATGAATGGAGCAAAGTACGGAGAGATCCTTTATGAGAATCTGCTCCAGAGCACTCAGGATCTCAGACTGGGGTGAAGGTTCACCTTCCAACAGGACAACGTCCCTAAGCACACAGCCAAGACAAAGCAGCAGTGGCTTCAGGAGAAGTCTCTGATTGTTCTTAAGTGGCCCAGCCAGAGCCCGGACTTGAACCCGATTGAACATCTCTGGAGAAACGTGAAAATAGCTGTGCAGTGACGCTCCCCATCGAACCTGACAGAGCTTGAATGGGAGAATGGGAGAAACTCTTCAAATAGAGGTGTGCCAAGCTTGTAGCGTCATACCCAAGAAGACTCGAGGCTGTAATCGCTGCCACAGGTGCTTCAACAAAGTACTCAGTAAAGGGTCTGAATACTTATTTAACTGTGATATTTAAGTTTACATTTTTTTTATAAATTTGCAAAAATGCATAAAAACCTGTTTTGCTTTGTCATTGTAGGGTATTGTGGGTAGATTGATTAGAAGAAAAAACTAAATGTGGAAAAAGTGAAGGAGTCTGAATACTTATTCATCCCTTTACATTTGTGTGTATAAGGTAGTCGTTGTGGATTTGTTAGATTACTTTTTAGATATTACTGCACTGTCAGAACTAGAAGCACAAGCATTTCGCTACACTGGCATTAACATCTGCTAACCATGTGTATGTGACCAATACAATTTGATTTGAATACTTTCTGAATGCACTGTAATTCTCTAAGCTTCGATAAACGTTGCTTGTTCTTTATGTCTGCCTCTATACTGTTTCCCTTTAGTTGGCTTAGAACCTGTCTAACGTTTAGATGTTAGAATTGTAATAAAATTCTGTTAGTCTGCTGCACTGCTCAGAACTGTTGACTCAAATCAGCCTGTCACGAACCTGTCTTATGTTCTGGTTGAGGAGTTCTCGCTCATTAAACAGTAACTGGTGTAGTCTGGTAGTTGTGCCATTTTAGCTAACCCTAGTCGGCATTTGTTACTTCAGTCATGTCGGCATAAACACTACAGTGAATAGTACAGTAAAGTCCAAAAACACTACAGTGAATACTATAGTCAAGGCCCATTACTTTTTTCAATCTTTAATAATGATTTGCCACTGGCTTTGAGGAAACCCAGAGTGCCTACGTATGCGGATGACTCAACGCTATACATGTCAGCTGAAATGTCAGACTGAAATGACTGCAACACTTAACAAAAAGTTGCAGTTCGTTTCAGAGTGGGCGGCAAGGAATAAGTTTGTCCTAAATATTTCTAAAACTAAAAGCATTGTATTTGTGACAAATCATTCACTAAACCCTAAACCTCAACTAAATCTTGTAATAAACAATGTGGCAGTTGAGCAAGTTGAGGTGACTAAACTGCTTGCCGTTACCATGGATTGTAAACTGTCATGGTCAAAACATATTGATACAACAGTAGATAAGATGGGGAGAAGTATGTCCATGATAAAGCACTGCTCTACCTTCTTCACAGCACGGTCAACAATGCAGGCCCTACAGGCCCTAGTTTTGTCGCACCTGGACTGGTGTTCAGTCGTGTGGTCAGGTGCCACAAAAAAGGACTTAGAAAAATTGCAATTGGCTCAGAACAGGGCAGCACGGCTGGCCCTTGGATGTTACAGAGAGAGCTAATAATAATGATATGCACGTCAATCTCGCCTGGCTCAAAGTGGAGGAGAGATTGACCTCATCACTGCTTGTATTTATGAGAGGTATTGACATGTTGAATGCACCGAGCTGTCTGTTTAAACTACTGGCACACAGCTCGGACACCCATGCATACCCCACAAGACATGCCACCAGAGGTCTCTTCACAGTCCCCACGTCCAGAACAGACTATGGGAGGCGCACAGTACTACATAGAGCCATGACTACATGGAACTCTATTCTCCATCAAGTACCTGATGCAAGAAGTAACAATAAACAATAAAAAAACAAACACCTTATGGAACAGTGGGGACTGTGAAACAACACAAACATAGGCACAGACACATGCATACACACACACACATGAACATACGCACTATACACACACGTACATGTGAATTTTGTACTGTATATATGTGGTAGTGGTGAGGGCCTGAGGGCACACAGTCTGTGAAAGTATTGTAATGTTGAATGTATTGTTATGTTTTTAAAGTTGTATAAACTGCCTTCATTTTGCTGGACCCCAGGAAGGAGGCTCCATATTAAATACAAATACAATAGTATACTACATTCATGTCCGCAAGAACACTACAGTAAATACTACAGTATACTACAGTCATGTCAGCAAAAACACTACAGTGAATACTATGGTATATAAATATAGTAATACTGCAGTATTTAGACCATATTATCTACATGTGGGTAGAGCCATAATTATTATGCCTAAATGTATGTAAAAAACTAAATATAGATATATTCTTTATATATGCCAACTTAGTCATGCGTGCATACATTTTAAGTATCTCAAACTAACATGCCTAGGATCTTACATCCAAAGTACATTATAATGCATATGCATATCATATAATCAATACAGGAACATATCATGGCATCATCCTTTATACTCATGGTATTATCATAAGGTGCCAGATTGCATTTAAACCAGGTATTTGTCTGCATATCTAAGCATACCTCTTGAACTGTCTATATTCTCCTGACTGGTGGTTCAATTTGCTCAAGTCTGGGTAAAATATTGAACGGAATGTGTCTTATTCAGTACATTTAGTGAATGCTTGCTTTTCTAAAGCCTAGTAACCTTGCCAGCAGGCATGCCAGCTAAGATAGTTAGACAAGCTACTCTAACTTGATGAATAGCCTGAAATGGCTTGGTATGACGTTGGGAGATTGGGATCCTATATAGCTGGGTAGCTTACGCCAACTTCATCAAATTGCTATACGTGACTAGTATTACAGAGAAACAACAAAACATCAAGAAGGAATGAACAGGCTACATAGCTTAAACAAATTCCATTACAAACATGTCTCCTGCGAGTCCTGCCCATCACAGGCAGCTAAAATCAAACAAATGCTGTGTGTGTCACTCTACACTCTCTCTCCTCCACTGACGATACTGTCTGCACACACTAGAGCACATGAGTCGCAGGGCCGAGTGTCTGCAGGTTTTTGCTCCTTCCTTGAATTTGATTTATGAGTTAAGGTCTCTAATTAGTACGGAACCCCCCTCACCTGGATGTCTAGGTCTTAATTGAAAGGAAAAAAACAAAAAAACAGCAGACACTAGGCCCTCAATGGAAGGAGTTTGACACCCCTGCACTAGAGAATCTAGGGTCCTGCCTGGCATATCTTTGCTCCGTGGTGCACCTTGGAAGGAATCAGTTACTAGGGTCCAGTCAGTGTGCCCCCTCCGCAAAATACAGCTGACAGATATTTTTATATTTATAAATAATTATTATAGAACGTGGGCTTAGAAAAGAACGTTTCGTAATTAATTTAACATCTGAAAAATCCAAAAAACAGGACAAATCTGAGGGGGCACATGCCCTTGTGACCACTAGGGGCATTACTCTGGCTACATATCAACCACATATAGCCGCATCTGTTGCATCTGAGTATAAATTCACAGTAGTTGCAGCAGTTTATTAAAAAAATACTTCAACATAATGGTAAGGGGGATGGAGTGTTTTGAGGTGTTCAATGTTCCAAGTATGGATTGAGATTGTACTGATGGTGGCAGGAGGGGGGATCTACGCCAGGTTGTGAGAGGGTGGCCTCAGATTCAAGGGGCCTCTTTTCAAAATAGAATACTGAGTGATGTGACCACTAACTGACACGGATAACGTGGCTGTCTGGAGTGAAAGCTTCTTCCTATAAAATAACGATAACAATCTCAACATATCACACTAAATGGAGGAACAAAAATGTGTGTTTAGGATGTAACGTCATCCCCTGAGTCCAGGTTGAATTATAACAATGATGCTAGCAGGTCACAAGGCCACGGGCCACAATCTCCAAGGTTCTGGTATGTATTAGTTCATCCATTTTTACACTGCGCTGTCTTCTAAGACGCCAACAACTGGCCACGCTAGTTCATTGTCATATTCACTTGTCAGTTGACATTCTACTGTAGGATCCAAAATGTCCCCACCCCTCTCTCCTTTTGCTCTCCCTTGGTGGATTTTTTCCCAAAGATAAGACCTCTGTGGCTTTTCATTTGAATCAACCAGAAACACATATGGCCAAAACAGGATGATAATTATTGAGCCAGGTCGACAGTCTGAAACACTTTTGCTGTTCATTGTCATAGATCCCGTCGAGAAGGAGGTTCTCTCTTTCTCTAGGTCTCCATTTCTTTCTGTCTCTGACAACTCAACAGGAAAGTGTCAACTAGCTACCAGAATAAAACAACCAGAAACGTATAGAGGCCTTGGAGA
Organism: Oncorhynchus nerka; assembly: GCF_034236695.1. Lineage (NCBI taxonomy): Eukaryota > Metazoa > Chordata > Actinopteri > Salmoniformes > Salmonidae > Oncorhynchus > Oncorhynchus nerka. Next base: position 14,550,399 of record NC_088424.1, on the reverse strand, counting down.
GAGAGAAAGTGAAAGAGAGAGAGAGAGATATGTAAGAAGGTAACTTGCAAAATAATGGAAACAGTTGAGTAAATGAGGGATACAAAGTATATTGAAAGCAAGTGCTTCCACACAGGTGTGATTCCTGAGTTAATTAAGCAATTAACATCCCATCATGCTTAGGGTCATGTATAAAAATGCTGGGCAGGCCATTATGTTGGCTACCATGGCTAAGCCCCCATAGAATGACAAGGTTTGATAAGCAGGAAAACGATATAAACCATATGCTATGGCCATCTCAGTCACCAGATCTCAACCCAACTGAACACTTACAGTACGGGAGATTCTGGAGCGGCGCCTGAGAAAGCGTTTTCTACCACCATCAAGGAAACGGCAAATGATGGAATTTGTTGTGGAAGAATGGTGTCGCGTCCCTTCAATAGAGGTCCAGACACTTGTAGAATCTATGTCAAGATGCTTTGAAGCTGTTCAGGCTTGTGGTGGCAGCTACCTGTATATCTGTCTAGTTCTCAATTTAAAGATTATATAAAAAGGCAGAGAGGTCAATCTGACCTTTGTACAGTAAGTACCAGGTTTACTCAGTAGGGTAGACTTCCTCTTTGATCTTACCCATAATACATTAGCTTACAAAGCATTATGTTGTGTAATTGCTCTATTTAATTAATTTAGCTCATTATAACTATCTGAAGATACAAATACATAAAAAGCTTAGGAGTGGTAGAGGCACAGCGACCACATAGTGACATTTGAGTAGATAGATAAAGATTATGATATTGGTCAATGACTGTCAGATAAGAGGATCTTATAACATTTCCAACAGCATTATGACACAACACAGGACCGACACAAATTCAAATGTTGAGTTGAATTTATGTGACATCGCAGTGATCTAAAATGACATAAATATTCAGTATCTACCCAGATCTGAGTTCTGAGCTGCTGAAACAGAGGGTGACCTACAACGGGGTGAAATCCCAGCTACGCAAGCTAAACCTGAGATGCGGCTTCATCCACCCGGCAAAACTCGTCTTGACCTTCCAGAATACAACACACGCGCTTTCCACTGCCAAGGAGGCTCAAGACTTCTTGGAGAAACACCTCAAGCCCAACACACAAGGGGACGAGCTGACAGATCTGGACTGACCCCAATTTGACTGGCTCAATGTTCAGGTATGCTGTCCACACACAGTCACATAGCCTAGCCTATGGATATGATGCTGCCCTCAGCATAAGACAAGGATAGGACACCCTCTAAAATGTAAGATGACCACTATTATTATTATTATTATTGTGGAACATTGGACTTCGTTATTATTATATTACCTACAGTACCAGTCAAAAGTTTGGACACACCTACTCATTCATGGGTTTATCTTTATTTTTACCATTTTCTTTAACAAATCAAACTATATTTTATATTTGAGATTCTTCAGAGTAGCCACCCTTTGCCATGATGGCAGCTTTGCGCACTCTTGGCATTCTCCCAAACAGCTTCATGAGGTAGTCACCTGGAATGCATTTCAATTAACAGGTGTGCCTTGTTAAAAGTTAATTTGTGGAATTTCTTTCCTTCTTAATGCATTTGAGCCAATCAGTTGTGTTGTGAAAAGGTAGGGGTGGTATACAGAAGATAGCTCTATTTGGTAAAAGACCAAGTCCATATTATGGCAAGAACAGCTCAAACAAGCAAAGAGAAACATTTACATTTAAGTCATTTAGCAGACGCTCTTATCCAGAGCGACTTACAAATTGGTGCTTTCACCTTATGACATCCAGTGGAACAGCCACTTTACAATAGTGCATCTAGGTCTTTTAAGGGGGGGAGAAGGATTACTTTATCCTATCCTAGGTATTCCTTAAAGAGGTGGGGTTTCAGGTGTCTCCGGAAGGTGGTGATTGACTCCGCTGTCCTGGCGTCGTGAGGAGTTTGTTCCACCATTGGGGGCCAGAGCAGCGAACAGTTTTGACTGGGCTGAGCGGGAACTGTACTTCCTCAGTGGTAGGGAGGCGAGCAGGCCAGAGGTGGATGAACGCAGTGCCCTTGTTTGGGTGTAGGGCCTGATCAGAGCCTGGAGGTAGTGAGGTGCCGTTCCCCTCACAGCTCCGTAGGCAAGCACCATGGTCTTGTAGCGGATGCGAGCTTCAACTGGAAGCCAGTGAAGAGAGCGGAGGAGCGGGGTGACGTGAGAGAGAACTTGGGAAGGTTGAACACCAGACGGGCTGCGGCGTTCTGGATGAGTTGTAGGGGTTTAATGGCACAGGCAGGGAGCCCAGCCAACAGCGAGTTGCAGTAATCCAGACGGGAGATGACAAGTGCCTGGATTAGGACCTGCGCCGCTTCCTGTGTGAGGCAGGGTCGTACTCTGCGGATGTTGTAGAGCATGAACCTACAGGAACGGGCCACCGCCTTGATGTTATTTGAGAACGACAGGGTGTTGTCCAGGATCACGCCAAGGTTCTTAGCGCTCTGGGACGAGGACACAATGGAGTTGTCAACCGTGATGGCGAGATCATGGAACGGGCAGTCCTTCCCGGGAGGAAGAGCAGCTCCGTCTTGCCGAGGTTCAGCTTGAGGTGATGATCCGTCATCCACACTGATATGTCTGCCAGACATGCAGAGATGCGATTCGCCACCTGGTCGTCAGAAGGGGAAAGGAGAAGATTAATTGTGTGTCGTCTGCATAGCAATGATAGGAGAGACCATGTGAGGTTATGACAGAGCCAAGTGACTTGGTGTATAGCGAGAATAGGAGAGGGCCTAGAACAGAGCCCTGGGGGACACCAGTGGTGAGAGCACGTGGTGAGGAGACGGATTCTCGCCACGCCACCTGGTAGGAGCGACCTGTCAGGTAGGACGCAATCCAAGCGTGGGCCGCGCCGGAGATTCCCAACTCGGAGAGGGTGGAGAGGAGGATCTGATGGTTCACAGTATCGAAGGCAGCCGATAGGTCTAGAAGGATGAGAGCAGAGGAGAGAGAGTTAGCTTTAGCAGTGCGGAGCACCTCCGTGATACAGAGAAGAGCAGTCTCAGTTGAATGACTAGTCTTGAAACCTGACTGATTTGGATCAAGAAGGTCATTCTGAGAGAGATAGCGGGAGAGCTGGCCAAGGACGGCACGTTCAAGAGTTTTGGAGAGAAAAGAAAGAAGGGATACTGGTCTGTAGTTGTTGACATCGGAGGGATCGAGTGTAGGTTTTTTCAGAAGGGGTGCAACTCTCGCTCTCTTGAAGACGGGAGGGACGTAGCCAGCGGTCAGGGATGAGTTGATGAGCGAGGTGAGGTAAGGGAGAAGGTCACCGGAGATGGTCTGGAGAAGAGAGGAGGGGATAGGGTCAAGCGGGCAGGTTGTTGGGCGGCCGGCCGTCACAAGACGTGAGATGTCATCTGGAGAGAGAGGGGAGAAAGAGGTCAGAGCACAGGGTAGGGCAGTGTGAGCAGAACCAGCGGTGTCGTTTGACTTAGCAAACGAGGATCGGATGTCGTCGACCTTCTTTTCAAAATGGTTGACGAAGTCATCTGCAGAGAGGGAGGAGGGGGGGGGAGGGGGAGGAGGATTCAAGAGGGAGGAGAAGGTGGCAAAGAGCTTCCTAGGGTTAGAGGCAGATGCTTGGAATTTAGAGTGGTAGAAAGTGGCTTTAGCAGCAGAGACAGAGGAGGAAAATGTAGAGAGGAGGGAGTGAAAGGATGCCAGGTCTGCAGGGAGGCGAGTTTTCCTCCATTTCCGCTCGGCTGCCCGGAGCCCTGTTCTGTGAGCTCGCAATGAGTCGTCGAGAAACGACAGTCCATCATTACTTTAAGACATGGTCGGTCAACACGGAAAATTTCAAGAACTTTGAAAGTTTCTTCAAGTGCAGTTGCAAAAACCATCAAGTGCAATGATGAAACTGGCTCTCATGAGGACCGCCACAGGAAAGGAAGACCCAGAGTTACCTCTGCTGCAGAGGATATTAGAGTTAACTGCATCTCAGATTGCAGCTCAAATAAATGCTTCACAGAGATCAAGTAACAAACATATCTCAACATCAACTGTTCAGAGGAGACTGAGTGAATCAGGCCTTCATGGTCGAATTGCTGCAACGAAACCACTACTAAAGGACACCAATAATAAGAAGACTTCCTTGGGCCAAGACACACGAGCAACGGACATTAGACCGGTGGAAATCTTTCCTTTGGTCTGATGAGTCCAAATTTGCCATTTTTGGTTCCAACTGCTGTATTTTTTGTGAGACGCGCAGTAGGTGAACGGATGATCTCTAGATGTGTGGTTCCCACTGTTAAGTAGCCACCCTACCTCAAAGGGTGGCTACTTTGAAGAATCTCAAATATAAAATATATTTTTATTTGTTTTTTTGGTTACTACATGATTCTATATGTCTTATTTTATATAATTTGATGTCTTCACTATTATTCTACAATGTAGAAATTAGTAGGTGTGTCCAAACTTTTGACGGTATGTTCCAGGACATTTAGACTCTAATGACACCACGCTAATGAATTAACAATAGACAATATATTGAAGTGTCATACAGACTGGGGTTGATTCCTTGTGGGGATACATGCGTCCCTATATGGGCTAAATAGGGAAAATTTGGCAATATATATAATGTAATCTATTCCCCTAACATGTTTATTGTACTACTATTTAGGATAGACGAACAGTCCCATATGGGCTACCACACAATTGCTTTTCTGTTCGTTTTTTCCCCTTCCTGTTGAGGCCTACGGGCTACGAGGAATTATTGTGAAGATTTAGATCATAGACTGCATTTCATACCCTCTTCTTTTTTCCTTTTTCTGTATATAGTATAGAGCAACTGACTGCTTACTGTAACTGAGGGTATGTTTCAGGTCATTTAAACCATGTTGCTAATAATAATGAGGATAATGGTTCAAGAGCTAATGCTCCTACAGCCAACCTATTGGACTGTTTAGGGTTGCTTACTTTTTCCTTTCATTACCCACCCTAACTTCAATATAAATGTCTGAAGGGGTCAATTGTTTCTTTATTTTGTGTTTTACTTTATTTTGTTCTTAATACCGTAAGAACTAAAAAATATATACTTGTCGCTTAAGCGGTTCTATCTTAAAAGGGTTCTTCGGGTGTTCCCATAGGAGAACCCTTTGAAGAACTCGTTTTGGTTCCATTTTAGTTCCATGTGGAATGCTTTACACGGAGGGTTCTACATGGAACCCAAAAGAGTTCTACCTGGAACCAAAAAGGGTTCTACCTGTCCTATGGGGACAGCTGAAGAACCTCTTTGTAAACCTTTTTTTCTAAGAGTGTAGAATGAAATACCTTTCTTTTGGTGTCCTTTCCTCTGTTCATAGCTTCTAAACCCCATTATGATGTTTTGAATCCTCTCTAGTGCAGAATTAGAACCCGTTTTCCTGATGTGTTGATGTTTAACATTGTTTTATGTATTTGATCATTTGCCATTTTATACCATTTTTGCAGGCACTGTCAGACACATTGTTCAAACCACCAGCACTAAGTCCAGGCTGAACTGCAAGAACTGAGGAATTTGCCTTTGTCTCTTCGGTTGACAGTCATGAATGTAATAGGACCAACTGCAATCCACATGCAACCAAGGCTCTCCGGCATACACAGTACTCTCTGATTACAACCTCATTGATGCCTGGCGAGCACATAACATAAAGCATAAGAGTACACTTTCTACTCAAACATTCACACAAGTTGATTTCATACTATTACCTCCATATCTAATAGAAACTTGACATATGAGCTTGTCTAACCACTATGCTTACTATTGCCAACTTAACGTCTTAGAATCTACTAAAAGAGCCACAGGATGGCGTTTCACCGTTTCATGACTACAAAATCCTACATTCTGTGATCATTTTGAAATTGAACTCAATTCATTTATAATGATCAGTACAAATTCAGTCGATGACCCGAGGATTTTATGGGACGTCACCAAAGGTTTTATTAAAAATAATGCAACTGCATTTGCATCTGGGTTGAATAAATCACAATTAAATAAGATATTAGATTTGGAAATGTTCTTAACTGCATTAGAGTGTTCTCAACAAGGACCAGGTAGCTATTACTCTTTCCAAAGTCAACACAGAACTAAATCTATCAATAAGACAGAGAGCAGAATTTGCCATCCATCGAGTTAAACTCAACCATTACTTCCATGGTAATCGTCCCAGTCGTTAACTGGCCAACCAGCTACGCAGTAATGATCAATTAGCTGGTATAGCACCTATTGAATCTGAAACCGGGGAATTACTATCAGAACCGAAATTAATCCATAAAAAAATAGCCCACTTCCATAAAGAACTAAGCCCTTTCTAAAATAATTACAGTTCTTTTCAATTGCTAACATGCATTGGTCAAAACTGAAGTCACATTGTCAAAACTCTTCACACAGTCAGCGAAACAGAAGTGTATATGGACCAAACTGTGAATAATTTGTCATTGTTTTCACACAGAATGCATTCAATGACCACATTCTCCAAAATCCATGAACTCTTTTTTCATTCATACTCCACCACCTGCAAAACTATATATTTGCAGCACGTTTTCAAATGCTAACACACTGTTTCCAAAACGGTTAAAAACCCATTCAAAACAGAATGCATGTTGGTAATGCAGACTGTGCGAAGAGTTTCGAAAAAGTGGCTTCAGTATTGACCGATGCTTGTTAGCAATGAAAAAAACTGTAAGAAGTCCTCTTCTCTTAAACATGAAATACAGCCATGTTTTTAGTGCAGTAACACCTAGCAATGATAATAATAATAAAAAACATTACACACATAATCCAGAAACATTTTGAAATGAATAAATATCAGAACGAGCAATGTCAGAGACCGGAATATAAATATTTATTCATATAATGGTGTGTAAAGACAGTATGGATAGTATATGAATAGAAAAGGTGTGTAAAGACAGTATGGATAGTATATGAATAGAAAAGGTGTGTAAAGACAGTATGGATAGTATATGAATAGAAAAGGTGTGTAAAGACAGTATGGATAGTATATGAATAGAAAAGGTGTGTAAAGACAGTATGGATAGTATATGAATAGAAAAGGTGTGTAAAGACAGTATGGATAGTATATGAATAGAAAAGGTGTGTAAAGACAGTATGGATAGTATATGAATAGAAAAGGTGTGTACAGACAGTATGGATAGTATATGAATAGAAAAGGTGTGTAAAGACAGTATGGATAGTATATGAATAGAAAAGGTGTGTAAAGACAGTATGGATAGTATATGAATAGAAAAGGTGTGTACAGCAGTAGTAAAATATGATGAGCCAGGACTAGAATACAGTATACACATATAAATTGTGTAAAACAGTATGTAAACATTATTAAAGTGACCAGTGTTCAATGACTCTGTGTACATAGGGCAGCAGTGTCTAAGGTGCAAGGTAGAGAACCGGGTGGTAGCCAGCTAGAAAAGTAACTAAGGCTAGTGGTGACTGTTTAACAGTCTGATGACTTGGAGATAGAAGCTGTTTCTCAGTCTCTCGGTTCCAGCTTTGATGCACATGGCCATGGCTCAGGTGGCTGAGGTCCTTGATGATCTTCTTGGCCTTCCTGTGACACCGGGTGCTGGAGGGCAGGCAGTGTGCCCCCAGTGATGTGTTGGGCGGACCGCACCACCTTCTGAAGAGCCCTGCCGTTGCAGACAGTACAATTGCCGTACCAGGCGGAGATACAGCCTGACATGAGGCTCTTAATGGTGCATTGGTAGAAGTTTGTGAGGTTCTTAGAGGCCAAGCCCAATTTCTTCAGCCTCCTGAGGTTGAAGAGGCACTGTTCTGCCTTCTTCACCACGCTGTCTGTGTGAAGGGACAATTTCAGGTTGTCAGTGATGTGCACACCGATGAACATGAAGCTTTTGACCCTCTCCACTGTAGCCCTGTGGATGTGGATGGGGGCGTGCTCTCTCTGCCTTGTCCTGTAGTCCATGATCAGCTCCTTCATTTTTTGGGACGTTGAGCGAGACGTTTTTTTCCTGACATCATTCTGCCAAGGCTCTCACCTCCTCCTTGTAGACTGTCTCATCATTGTTGGGAATCAGGCCCTCCACTGTTGTCTCTTCAGCTAACTTGATGATTGAGTTGTAGATGTGCGTGGTCATGCAATCATGGGTGAACAGGGAGTACAGGAGGGGGTTGAGCGCGCATCCCTGTGGGGCACCTGTGTTGAGGATCAGCAAGGGGGGGGGGGGGGTGTTGTTGCCTATCTTCACCACTTGGGGTCGACCGTCAGTAAGTCCAGGACTCAGAATCACTGGAAGCAGCAGACCCAGAGATCCAATTTCCCCTCTGTTATTGTTATTATACATGTAACACCTGGCCCAGGCAATTCGTCAATCGAAGGAAATAACACCCTTTTTCCTAAAATCTACTGATCACTTCATCTCATTATATGCAGATTGTATTTTACTATATCTAGACACTGTATCTCAATCCTTCCCAAACACATGGAAAGTCATAGATAAAAATCAGTTTAATCTCAAGTTATCCTCTTGAAACCAGGGGGCACTATTTTTATTTTTGGAAAAAATAACGTTCCCAAAGTAAGCCGCCTATTTCTCAGGACCAGATGCTAGAATATGCATATAATTGACAGCTTATGATAGAAAACACTCTAAAGTTTCCAAAACTGTCAAAATATTGTCTGTGAGTATAACAGAACTGATATCGCAGGCGAAAGCCTATGAAAAATCCAATCAGGAAGTGACTCATGTTTTGAAACCGTTGTGTTCCTTTGCACCCCTATTGGCCACTGAAAGGGATATCAACCAGATTCCTTTTTCTACGTATTCCCTAAGGTGTCTACAGCATTGTGACGTAGTTTCACGCCTTTATGTTGAAGAATGAGCGTAAACGACTACATTGTGTAAGTGGCCAGCTGAGGGCTCTCAGAGTGATTCTTGCGTAATAGACAGAGGTAGTCATTTTTCCTCTCGCTCCTACTGAAAAGCCAATTGTCCCGGTTTATATATTATAGAATAGATATTTGAAAAGCACCTTGAGGATTGATTATAAAAAACGTTTGCCATGTTTCTGTCGATATTATGGATATAATTTGAACTCTTTTTCTGCGTTCTCGTGACTGCTATTTCCGGTGGATTTCTGAACATAACGTGACAAACAAACGGAGGAATTTTGGGTATAAAAATCATCTTTATGGAACAAAAGGAACATTTGCTGTCTAACTGGGAGTCTCGTCAGTTAAAACATCCGAAGATCATCAAAGGTAAACGGTTAATTTGATTGCTTTTCTGATTTTCGTGACCAAGCTTCCTGCTGCTAGCTGGACATAATGCTATGCTAGGCTATCGATAAACTTACACAAACGCTTGTCTTGCTTTGGCTGTAAAGCATCATTTCAAAATCTGAGATGACAGGGTGATTTCACTATATTTCACTTGTGATTTCATGAATATGAATATTTTCTAGTAATATTTTTTGACCGTTGCGCTATGCTAATTAGTGTAGTTGATGACAATTCTCCCGGATCCGTGATGGGTAGTTCCAAGAGGTTAAAAAATGCATCTAGCCTCCCGGGTGGCGCAGTGGTTAAGGGCCCTGTACTGCAGCGCCAGCTGTGCCATCAGAGACTCTGGGTTTGCGCCCAGGCTCTGTCATAACCGACCGGGAGGTCTGTGGGGCGATGAACAATTTGCCTAGCGTCGTCCGGGTTAGGGAGGGCTTGGTCGGTAGGGATGTCCTTGTCTCATCGCTCGCCAGCGACTCCTGTGGTGGGCCGGGCGCAGTGCGCGCTAACCAAGGTTGCCAGGTGCACGGTGTTTCCTCTGACACATTGGTGTGGCTGGCTTCCGGGTTGGATGCGCGCTGTGTTAAGAAGCAGTGCGGCTTGGTTGGGTTGTGTATCGGAGGACGCATGACTTTCAACCTTCGTTTCTCCCGAGCCCGTACGGGAGTTGTAGCGATGAGACAAGATAGTAGCTACTAAAAACAATACCACGAAATTGGGGAGAAAAAGGGGTCAAATAAAATATATATATATAGATTCCATCTCTACTTATAGAATCCCAACCGTTTTCCATTTTAAATATTTGGGAGTAGATATATTTCCTTCTTTAGATTAAACCATTACCAGAAACTTTAACAGAACTCTCAAATCAATTCAATCCGACTTCAGTAGATGGAATAATATCCCAGTGCTTTAACTGGCAAAATATCTATTGTCAAAATGAAAATATTGCCACAGCTGAATTTCTCTACTTCAATTCTTCCCATGGCTCCCTCTTCTGGTTATTTGGATAAAATGCATAGTGCGGTTTCAAAATGTATACTGCAAGATAAACGATCCCGGATAGAATTAACAAATTGCTTTAGACATGATTATTCTGCCCCCTGGCTGAGTATAGAGAGAAATATGGTATCTCCTATTGCCCTGGAAGAGGTGGCCTCCACTGATATGTCCCTTAAAACTATGCTTTGGTTCTATTATTGCTCACACAATTTCTGTTTGGATCTAAATAAAAACGACCAAATTGAAAATCAAAATATTTATTTGACAATAATGCTTTGCCATCTGGGGGGTAGCCTTTTGCATCCCCCCAATGGTCCTAATGTGCCCGTACCCTTACCAATATCATGGACAGTAATGGTTTGAGAACATTCATTTGAAAGATACATACACATTAACAGACAACTCCTTTTTTCTATATTTACAACTTAGGTCAGCTTATGTCAGCTATGCTACCAAAACATCTAGTGATGGGATTTATAAATAAATGATCTGGGCTCCTGAAAGGACTGATCTCTATAATATATAAACAACATTTGGAAAGCTCATATTCCGAGCTAGCCATTAAAAAAGTATGATTTACTGAGTTAATTGAATCTTAACAACCCTTTAACTGGAACATAATATGGAAACATTTGACATTGGCATCCCGTAATTCGAACCATCAACTTATACATTTGAACTACATAACGTGGGGTGGCAGGTAGCCTAGTGGTGAGAGCATTGAACTAGTATATGAAAGGTTGCAAGATCGAATCCCCGAGCTGACAAGGTACAAATCTGTTGTTCTACCCCTGAACAAGACTGTTCCTTGGCCGTCATTGAAAATAAGAATTTGTTCTTAACTGACTTGCCTAGTTAAATTGAAAAAATGTAACTACAATGAAATTGGCCCTAACTGTTCACTGTGTCCCCTAAATCAGGTAGGCAGTGGCACATTCCTTCATATGATGTGGGAGTGCCCTGCAGTTAAATACTTCTGGGGAAAAGTTACCAAAGGAATTTAGAAGTGCATGACTTATTCAACTATTACGTTACTTAACGATGATAGCCCCTTGAATCTCTCAATCAATCAGAGAAGATTACTGCGAAAAAAAATGCTGGCTCTAAAATGACAACCACCTCTCACTCTCTCCCATTTAACCATCAGGATGGGAAGCATGGTTCCCGGGTGGGGAAGGAGGAATGCGGGCGGCTGGATGGGGACTAAGGGGGGGGGGGGGGGGGGGAATGGGTTGGGGGTTGTCTTTGTACCCATTTCTTTCATTGTTTTTGTACTTGTAACCCCACTGAAAAAAAAGACTAAACTAAATAATTAGTTGGTCATAAAACAATCAAATACATAAATGTGATGTAATAAGATGGCAGTCTGCTGTATCTGTGCATGGTATATCGTGTGTGTGTCCTCTGTGTGTTGAGATGTGGGTGTGGAATGCCAGCTCAAAGCAGCGGTCTGATTCATGTCTTGTCAGCACCTTTTCATTCAATGACTGTTAATCTCTATACAATATGACAAACCAAGCCTCTAAAACCCTTCGGCTTCATCACATTCTTGGGTGGGAAATCTCTCTCGCCTGTTTAGCACCCCGATCAAGAACACTGGAACACCGAAAAACGTTGGTTACTCTTTATTTTGCTTTCTGGTCCACTCTTCATTTATGTAGTATCTGGTTAAAATGGTCAAGTAAAATGCTTATTGTATAGTAATTATGAATGAATTCCTGATTTGTTTCTTTGGGAATAGCTAAAACACTAATGAGAAATAAAACCTATCGAAGTTGATGACTATTAGGCTACTTTTAGCCTTTTACTGATTGATTATTTACCCTCAGTTATCCCATCATCGTTTAAGTCAGAAACAGAGAGGATTTGGGTCTGGATATATTTAATAAGAGTCATCCTAAGTCACAGATCTCTGAATAAGAAACTGAATCATTCACAACAACCGCATTGAGTCTACTGACTGGACAAATACCCTGCACACAACCCAAGCATGAGAAACAGTTGAAATCATTAACATTTGGAGCAACCCTGACATTTGGTTAAGGAACAATACGATGCCCACATCCAGTGAACAAAACACACAATGAGTTCTTTGTTCCATTAACCTTTTAGAATATGAACTGGCATTCAAAGCATGAGTCTGCAGACTAATATTACGGGGTTTAGTGTTACACACACACACACACTTACGTGGGCGCGCGGGTCACGCACACACACACACTTCCGTGGGCTCACACACAGGCCTGTGAATTAACACACTCACCTAGTCGTAGACACACATACGTGTGTGTGTCCTATATCTATAGTATACCTATTATTCCATACATCCAGTAACATCGTCAGGTCATCTAGTCCCTTACTAAGCTTTCAACAAGATCTCACGGTTTGACCAATTTGACTTCAGACTCCGACGTTTGTCCATGTTTCTCCAAACGTCAAATGTTTGAGGTGTTTTGGACACCCTAGGCTGCTCATCCTGCTGCAGCTGAACCCTGATTTACGCTTAAAAATGAGTGTGCCTATCACTGGGAATGAACATACGACCCTCTGTGCCATAGCTCGCCTACTTGATGGTTATTGCGCTCACCATATAATGGGTGGTTTTTAAGGCATCTCCCGACATCCTGGGTACCTGCGCTCTAAAAATGAGGGGTTCAACAAGGGTTCTTCTAAGATCCTCAAAGTTCTCGGAAGAGGAACCTTCTCGGAAGAGGAACCTTCTTAGTCAGTGCCCTTCTTAGTCAGCAAATCTTTCTAAAATAGAACATGGACACAATTCAATGGTTAACAATCCACAAAGAGGTAAGAATATGTAAGCTATAAGAACATGTTGAAGGCTAACTGTACTGAGTGCAGAAGACTGAACTGCTCACTTTTGTGTCTGTGTCTGTAGGTATACAGACGAGGAGGCATACAAAGGTATGTCAACTGGTATTGGTATGTAATGCAGATCACATTTACCATCCTCCTCCCTTTCCTCTTCAATGAATATCCCATAGGCCTCTACATTATGGACAAGGTATGTGTATGAAAACCATTATCAAAACAGTTTTATTAATTCACATTCACCACAAAACCAAGGTATGAATACTGTCGTGTGCATGTTTTGTTAACCATCTGTATAATTACTATTTTGGGGGGTTCACAGACTTCACCCTCCCTACACCTCTGATGAATATAACAGGGAACCTGTTCGATCACCATGTCCTGCAAAATCATTCTGGCTATGGATACGGAGAACACCAACACATTAACATCAACACACCAGAGGGTATATGGCTGTGGATACGGAGAACATCAACACACCAGAGGATATATGGCTGTGGATACGGAGAACATCAACACATTAACATCAACACACCAGAGGGTATATGGCTGTGGATACGGAGAACATCAACACATTAACATCAACACATCAGAGGGTATATGGCTGTGGATACGGAGAACATCAACACATTAACATCAACACACCAGAGGATATATGGCTGTGGATACGGAGAACATCAACACACCAGAGGATATATGGCTGTGGATACGGAGAACATCAACACATTAACATCAACACACCAGAGGATATATGGCTGTGGATACGGAGAACATCAACACATTAACATCAACACACCAGAGGATATATGGCTGTGGATACGGAGAACATCAACACACCAGAGGGTATATGGCTGTGGATACGGAGAACATCAACACACCAGAGGATATATGGCTGTGGATACGGAGAACATCAACACATTAACATCAACACACCAGAGGATATATGGCTGTGGATACGGAGAACATCAACACACCAGAGGGTATATGGCTGTGGATACGGAGAACATCAACACAATAACATCAACACACCAGAGGGTATATGGCTGTGGATACGGAGAACATCAACACATTAACATCAACACACCAGAGGATATATGGCTGTGGATACGGAGAACATCAACACAATAACATCAACACACCAGAAGATATATGGCTGTGGATACGGAGAACATCAACACATTAACATCAACACACCAGAGGATATATGGCTGTGGATACGGAGAACATCAACACATTAACATCAACACACCAGAGGATATATGGCTGTGGATACGGAGAACATCAACACAATAACATCAACACACCAGAGGATATATGGCTGTGGATACGGAGAACATCAACACATTAACATCAACACACCATGGCTGTGGATACGGAGAACATCAACACACCAGAGGATATATGGCTGTGGATACGGAGAACATCAACACAATAACATCAACACACCAGAGGATATATGGCTGTGGATACGGAGATAACATCAACACACCAGAGGATATATGGCTGTGGATACGGAGAACATCAACACAATAACATCAACACACCAGAGGGATATATGGCTGTGGATACGGAGAACATCAACACATTAACATCAACACACCAGAGGATATATGGCTGTGGATACGGAGAACATCAACACATTAACATCAACACACCAGAGGATATATGGCTGTGGATACGGAGAACATCAACACAATAACATCAACACACCAGAGGATATATGGCTGTGGATACGGAGAACATCAACACATTAACATCAACACACCAGAGGATATATGGCTGTGGATACGGAGAACATCAACACACCAGAGGATATATGGCTGTGGATACGGAGAACATCAACACAATAACATCAACACACCAGAGGGTATATGGCTGTGGATACGGAGAACATCAACACATTAACATCAACACACCAGAGGATATATGGCTGTGGATACGGAGAACATCAACACACCAGAGGATATATGGCTGTGGATACGGAGAACATCAACACATTAACATCAACACACCAGAGGGTATATGGCTGTGGATACGGAGAACATCAACACATTAACATCAACACACCAGAGGATATATGGCTGTGGATACGGAGAACATCAACACAATAACATCAACACGCCAGAGGATATATGGCTGTGGATACGGAGAACATCAACACATTAACATCAACACGCCAGAGGGTATATGGCTGTGGATACGGAGAACATCAACACATTAACATCAACACACCAGAGGATATATGGCTGTGGATACGGAGAACATCAACACAATAACATCAACACGCCAGAGGATATATGGCTGTGGATACGGAGAACATCAACACATTAACATCAACACACCAGAGGATATATGGCTGTGGATACGGAGAACATCAACACATTAACATCAACACGCCAGAGGATATATGGCTGTGGATACGGAGAACATCAACACAATAACATCAACACACCAGAGGATATATGGCTGTGGATACGGAGAACATCAACACATTAACATCAACACACCAGAGGATATATGGCTGTGGATACGGAGAACATCAACACATTAACATCAACACACCAGAGGATATATGGCTGTGGATACGGAGAACATCAACACATTAACATCAACACACCAGAGGATATATGGCTGTGGATACGGAGAACATCAACACAATAACATCAACACACCAGAGGATATATGGCTGTGGAAACGGAGAACATCAACACACCAGAGGATATATGGCTGTGGATACGGAGAACATCAACACATTAACATCAACACACCAGAGGATATATGGCTATGGATACGGAGAACATCAACACAATAACATCAACACACCAGAGGGTATATGGCTGTGGATACGGAGAACATCAACACACCAGAGGATATATGGCTGTGGATACGGAGAACATCAACACATTAACATCAACACACCAGAGGATATATGGCTGTGGATACGGAGAACATCAACACATTAACATCAACACACCAGAGGATATATGGCTGTGGATACGGAGAACATCAACACACCAGAGGATATATGGCTGTGGATACGGAGAACATCAACACATTAACATCAACACGCCAGAGGATATATGGCTGTGGATACGGAGAACATCAACACATTAACATCAACACACCAGAGGATATATGGCTGTGGATACGGAGAACATCAACACACCAGAGGATATATGGCTGTGGATACGGAGAACATCAACACACCAGAGGATATATGGCTGTGGATACGGAGAACATCAACACACCAGAGGGTATATGGCTGTGGATACGGAGAACATCAACACACCAGAGGGTATATGGCTGTGGATACGGAGAACATCAACACACCAGAGGATATATGGCTGTGGATACGGAGAACATCAACACACCAGAGGGTATGTGGCTGTGGATACGGAGAACATCAACACAATAACATCAACACACCAGAGGATATATGGCTGTGGATACGGAGAACATCAACACATTAACATCAACACACCAGAGGATATATGGCTGTGGATACGGAGAACATCAACACAATAACATCAACACGCCAGAGGGTATATGGCTGTGGATACGGAGAACATCAACACAATAACATCAACACGCCAGAGGGTATATGGCTATGGATACGGAGAACATCAACACAATAACATCAACACGCCAGAGGGTATATGGCTATGGATACGGAGAACATCAACACAATAACATCAACACGCCAGAGGGTATATGGCTATGGATACGGAGAACATCAACACAATAACATCAACACACCAGAGGATATATGGCTGTGGATACGGAGAACATCAACACACCAGAGGGTATATGGCTGTGGATACGGAGAACATCAACACACCAGAGGATATATGGCTGTGCATACGGAGAACATCAACACATTAACATCAACACACCAGAGGATATATGGCTGTGGATACGGAGAACATCAACACACCAGAGGATATATGGCTGTGGATACGGAGAACATCAACACACCAGAGGGTATATGGCTGTGGATACGGAGAACATCAACACACCAGAGGGTATATGGCTGTGGATACAGAGAACATCAACACACCAGAGGGTATATGGCTGTGGATACGGAGAACATCAACACATTAACATCAACACACCAGAGGATATATGGCTGTGGATACGGAGAACATCAACACAATAACATCAACACACCAGAGGATATATGGCTGTGGATACGGAGAACATCAACACATTAACATCAACACACCAGAGGATATATGGCTGTGAATATGGAGAACATCAACACAATAACATCAACACACCAGAGGATATATGGCTGTGGATACGGAGAACATCAACACATTAACATCAACACACCAGAGGGTATATGGCTGTGGATACGGAGAACATCAACACACCAGAGGATATATGGCTGTGGATACGGAGAACATCAACACATTAACATCAACACACCAGAGGGTATATGGCTGTGGATACGGAGAACATCAACACACCAGAGGGTATATGGCTGTGGATACGGAGAACATCAACACACCAGAGGGTATATGGCTGTGGATACGGAGAACCTCAACACACCAGAGGGTATATGGCTATGGATGCGGAGAACATCAACACACCAGAGGGTATATGGCTATGGATACGGAGAACATCAACACACCAGAGGGTATATGGCTGTGGATACGGAGAACATCAACACACCAGAGGATATATGGCTGTGGATACGGAGAACATCAACACACCAGTGGATATATGGCTGTGGATACGGAGAACATCAACACATTAACATCAACACACCAGAGGGTATATGGCTGTGGATACGGAGAACATCAACACAATAACATCAACACGCCAGAGGATATATGGCTGTGGATACGGAGAACATCAACACACCAGAGGATATATGGCTGTGGATACGGAGAACATCAACACATTAACATCAACACACCAGAGGGTATATGGCTGTGGATACGGAGAACATCAACACATTAACATCAACACACCAGAGGATATATGGCTGTGGATACGGAGAACATCAACACAATAACATCAACACACCAGAGGATATATGGCTGTGGATACGGAGAACATCAACACACCAGAGGATATATGGCTGTGGATACGGAAAACATCAACACACCAGAGGATATATGGCTGTGGATACGGAGAACATCAACACACCAGAGGGTATATGGCTGTGGATACGGAGAACATCAACACACCAGACGGAGAACATCAACACACCAGAGGATATATGGCTGTGGATACGGAGAACATCAACACACCAGAGGGTATATGGCTGTGGATACGGAGAACATCAACACACCAGAGGGTATATGGCTGTGGATACGGAGAACATCAACACATTAACATCAACACACCAGAGGATATATGGCTGTGGATACGGAGAACATCAACACATTAACATCAACACACCAGAGGGTATATGGCTGTGGATACGGAGAACATCAACACACCAGAGGATATATGGCTGTGGATACGGAGAACATCAACACACCAGAGGGTATATGGCTGTGGATACGGAGAACATCAACACACCAGAGGATATATGGCTGTGGATACGGAGAACATCAACACAATAACATCAACACACCAGAGGATATATGGCTGTGGATACGGAGAACATCAACACATTAACATCAACACACCAGAGGGTATATGGCTATGGATGCGGAGAACATCAACACACCAGAGGGTATATGGCTATGGATACGGAGAACATCAACAAACCAGAGGATATATGGCTGTGGATACGGTGAACATCAACACAATAACATCAACACACCAGAGGATATATGGCTGTGGATACGGAGAACATCAACACATTAACATCAACACACCAGAGGGTATATGGCTGTGGATACGGAGAACATCAACACACCAGAGGGTATATGGCTGTGGATATGGAGAACATCAACACACCAGAGGGTATATGGCTGTGGATACGGAGAACATCAACACACCAGAGGGTATATGGCTATGGATGCGGAGAACATCAACACACCAGAGGGTATATGGCTATGGATACGGAGAACATCAACACACCAGAGGGTATATGGCTGTGGATACGGAGAACATCAACACACCAGAGGATATATGGCTGTGGATACGGAGAACATCAACACACCAGAGAATATATGGCTGTGGATACGGAGAACATCAACACAATAACATCAACACACCAGAGGGTATATGGCTGTGGATACGGAGAACATCAACACATTAACATCAACACACCAGAGGATATATGGCTGTGGATACGGAGAACATCAACACAATAACATCAACACACCAGAGGATATATGGCTGTGGATACGGAGAACATCAACACATTAACATCAACACACCAGAGGATATATGGCTGTGGATACGGAGAACATCAACACATTAACATCAACACACCAGAGGATATATGGCTGTGGATACGGAGAACATCAACACAATAACATCAACACACCAGAGGATATATGGCTGTGGATACGGAGAACATCAACACATTAACATCAACACACCAGAGGATATATGGCTGTGGATACGGAGAACATCAACACACCAGAGGGTATATGGCTGTGGATACGGAGAACATCAACACACCAGAGGATATATGGCTGTGGATACGGAGAACATCAACACATTAACATCAACACACCAGAGGATATATGGCTGTGGATACGGAGAACATCAACACACCAGAGGATATATGGCTGTGGATACGGAGAACATCAACACAATAACATCAACACACCAGAGGGTATATGGCTGTGGATACGGAGAACATCAACACATTAACATCAACACACCAGAGGATATATGGCTGTGGATACGGAGAACATCAACACACCAGAGGGTATATGGCTGTGGATACGGAGAACATCAACACACCAGAGGGTATATGGCTATGGATGCGGAGAACATCAACACACCAGAGGGTATATGGCTATGGATACGGAGAACATCAACACACCAGAGGGTATATGGCTGTGGATACGGAGAACATCAACACACCAGAGGATATATGGCTGTGGATACGGAGAACATCAACACACCAGAGAATATATGGCTGTGGATACGGAGAACATCAACACAATAACATCAACACACCAGAGGGTATATGGCTGTGGATACGGAGAACATCAACACATTAACATCAACACACCAGACGATATATGGCTGTGGATACGGAGAACATCAACACAATAACATCAACACACCAGAGGATATATGGCTGTGGATACGGAGAACATCAACACATTAACATCAACACACCAGAGGATATATGGCTGTGGATACGGAGAACATCAACACATTAACATCAACACACCAGAGGATATATGGCTGTGGATACGGAGAACATCAACACAATAACATCAACACACCAGAGGATATATGGCTGTGGATACGGAGAACATCAACACATTAACATCAACACACCAGAGGATATATGGCTGTGGATACGGAGAACATCAACACACCAGAGGGTATATGGCTGTGGATACGGAGAACATCAACACACCAGAGGATATATGGCTGTGGATACGGAGAACATCAACACATTAACATCAACACACCAGAGGATATATGGCTGTGGATACGGAGAACATCAACACACCAGAGGATATATGGCTGTGGATACGGAGAACATCAACACAATAACATCAACACACCAGAGGGTATATGGCTGTGGATACGGAGAACATCAACACATTAACATCAACACACCAGAGGATATATGGCTGTGGATACGGAGAACATCAACACACCAGAGGGTATATGGCTGTGGATACGGAGAACATCAACACATTAACATCAACACACCAGAGGATATATGGCTGTGGATACGGAGAACATCAACACTTTAACATCAACACACCAGAGGGTATATGGCTGTGGATACGGAGAACATCAACACAATAACATCAACACGCCAGAGGATATATGGCTGTGGATACGGAGAACATCAACACACCAGAGGATATATGGCTGTGGATACGGAGAACATCAACACACCAGAGGGTATATGGCTGTGGATACGGAGAACATCAACACACCAGAGGATATATGGCTGTGGATACGGAGAACATCAACACAATAACATCAACACACCAGAGGATATATGGCTGTGGATACGGAGAACATCAACACATTAACATCAACACACCAGAGGGTATATGGCTATGGATGCGGAGAACATCAACACACCAGAGGGTATATGGCTATGGATACGGAGAACATCAACAAACCAGAGGATATATGGCTGTGGATACGGTGAACATCAACACAATAACATCAACACACCAGAGGATATATGGCTGTGGATACGGAGAACATCAACACATTAACATCAACACACCAGAGGGTATATGGCTGTGGATACGGAGAACATCAACACACCAGAGGGTATATGGCTGTGGATATGGAGAACATCAACACACCAGAGGGTATATGGCTGTGGATACGGAGAACATCAACACACCAGAGGGTATATGGCTATGGATGCGGAGAACATCAACACACCAGAGGGTATATGGCTATGGATACGGAGAACATCAACACACCAGGGTATATGGCTGTGGATACGGAGAACATCAACACACCAGAGGATATATGGCTGTGGATACGGAGAACATCAACACACCAGAGAATATATGGCTGTGGATACGGAGAACATCAACACAATAACATCAACACACCAGAGGGTATATGGCTGTGGATACGGAGAACATCAACACATTAACATCAACACACCAGAGGATATATGGCTGTGGATACGGAGAACATCAACACAATAACATCAACACACCAGAGGATATATGGCTGTGGATACGGAGAACATCAACACATTAACATCAACACACCAGAGGATATATGGCTGTGGATACGGAGAACATCAACACATTAACATCAACACACCAGAGGATATATGGCTGTGGATACGGAGAACATCAACACAATAACATCAACACACCAGAGGATATATGGCTGTGGATACGGAGAACATCAACACATTAACATCAACACACCAGAGGATATATGGCTGTGGATACGGAGAACATCAACACACCAGAGGGTATATGGCTGTGGATACGGAGAACATCAACACACCAGAGGATATATGGCTGTGGATACGGAGAACATCAACACATTAACATCAACACACCAGAGGATATATGGCTGTGGATACGGAGAACATCAACACACCAGAGGATATATGGCTGTGGATACGGAGAACATCAACACAATAACATCAACACACCAGAGGGTATATGGCTGTGGATACGGAGAACATCAACACATTAACATCAACACACCAGAGGATATATGGCTGTGGATACGGAGAACATCAACACACCAGAGGGTATATGGCTGTGGATACGGAGAACATCAACACACCAGAGGGTATATGGCTATGGATGCGGAGAACATCAACACACCAGAGGGTATATGGCTATGGATACGGAGAACATCAACACACCAGAGGGTATATGGCTGTGGATACGGAGAACATCAACACACCAGAGGATATATGGCTGTGGATACGGAGAACATCAACACACCAGAGAATATATGGCTGTGGATACGGAGAACATCAACACAATAACATCAACACACCAGAGGGTATATGGCTGTGGATACGGAGAACATCAACACATTAACATCAACACACCAGACGATATATGGCTGTGGATACGGAGAACATCAACACAATAACATCAACACACCAGAGGATATATGGCTGTGGATACGGAGAACATCAACACATTAACATCAACACACCAGAGGATATATGGCTGTGGATACGGAGAACATCAACACATTAACATCAACACACCAGAGGATATATGGCTGTGGATACGGAGAACATCAACACAATAACATCAACACACCAGAGGATATATGGCTGTGGATACGGAGAACATCAACACATTAACATCAACACACCAGAGGATATATGGCTGTGGATACGGAGAACATCAACACACCAGAGGGTATATGGCTGTGGATACGGAGAACATCAACACACCAGAGGATATATGGCTGTGGATACGGAGAACATCAACACATTAACATCAACACACCAGAGGATATATGGCTGTGGATACGGAGAACATCAACACACCAGAGGATATATGGCTGTGGATACGGAGAACATCAACACATTAACATCAACACACCAGAGGATATATGGCTGTGGATACGGAGAACATCAACACATTAACATCAACACACCAGAGGATATATGGCTGTGGATACGGAGAACATCAACACACCAGAGGATATATGGCTGTGGATACGGAGAACATCAACACATTAACATCAACACACCAGAGGATATATGGCTGTGGATACGGAGAACATCAACACTTTAACATCAACACACCAGAGGGTATATGGCTGTGGATACGGAGAACATCAACACAATAACATAACATCAACACGCCAGAGGATATATGGCTGTGGATACGGAGAACATCAACACACCAGAGGATATATGGCTGTGGATACGGAGAACATCAACACACCAGAGGGTATATGGCTGTGGATACGGAGAACATCAACACACCAGAGGATATATGGCTGTGGATACGGAGAACATCAACACATTAACATCAACACACCAGAGGATATATGGCTGTGGATACGGAGAACATCAACACAATAACATCAACACACCAGAGGATATATGGCTGTGGATACGGAGAACATCAACACACCAGAGGATATATGGCTGTGGATCGGAGAACATCAACACATTAACATCAACACACCAGAGGGTATATGGCTGTGGATACGGAGAACATCAACACACCATATATGGCATCAACACACCAGAGGGATATATGGCTGTGGATACGGAGAACATCAACACAATAACATCAACACACCAGAGGATATATGGCTACGGAGAACATCAACACACCAGAGGATATATGGCTGGAGAACATCAACACATTAACATCAACACACCAGAGGGTATATGGCTGTGGATACGGAGAACATCAACACACCAGAGGTATATGGCTGTGGATACGGAGAACATCAACACATTAACATCAACACACCAGAGGATATATGGCTGTGGATACGGAGAACATCAACACAATAACATCAACACACCAGAGGATATATGGCTGTGGATACGGAGAACATCAACACACCAGAGGATATATGGCTGTGGATACGGAGAACATCAACACAATAACATCAACACACCAGAGGATATATGGCTGTGGATACGGAGAACATCAACACATTAACATCAACACACCAGAGGGTATATGGCTGTGGATACGGAGAACATCAACACACCAGAGGATATATGGCTGTGGATACGGAGAACATCAACACATTAACATCAACACACCAGAGGATATATGGCTGTGGATACGGAGAACATCAACACACCAGAGGGTATATGGCTATGGATACGGAGAACATCAACACACCAGAGGATATATGGCTGTGGATACGGAGAACATCAACACAATAACATCAACACACCAGAGGATATATGGCTGTGGATACGGAGAACATCAACACATTAACATCAACACACCAGAGGATATATGGCTGTGGATACGGAGAACATCAAACACAGAGGATATATGGCTAAGAACATCAACATTAACATCCACACCAGACACACCAGAGGATATATGGCTGTGGATACGGAGAACATCAACACAATAACATCAACACACCAGAGGATATATGGCTGTGGATACGGAGAACATCACACACATTAACATCAACACACCAGAGGATATATGGCTGTGGATACGGAGAACATCAACACACCAGAGGGTATATGGCTGTGGATACGGAGAACATCAACACACCAGAGGTATATGGCTGTGGATACGGAGAACATCAACACATTAACATCAACACACCAGAGGATATATGGCTGTGGATACGGAGAACATCAACACAATAACATCAACACACCAGAGGATATATGGCTGTGGATACGGAGAACATCAACACAATAACATCAACACACCAGAGGATATATGGCTGTGGATACGGAGAACATCAACACATTAACATCAACACACCAGAGGGTATATGGCTGTGGATACGGAGAACATCAACACACCAGAGGATATATGGCTGTGGATACGGAGAACATCAACACATTAACATCAACACACCAGAGGGTATATGGCTATGGATGCGGAGAACATCAACACACCAGAGGGTATATGGCTATGGATACGGAGAACATCAACACACCAGAGGATATATGGCTGTGGATACGGTGAACATCAACACAATAACATCAACACACCAGAGGATATATGGCTGTGGATACGGAGAACATCAACACATTAACATCAACACACCAGAGGGTATATGGCTGTGGATACGGAGAACATCAACACACCAGAGGGTATATGGCTATGGATACGGAGAACATCAACACACCAGAGGTATATGGCTATGGATGTGGATGGCTGTGGATACGGAGAACATCAACACATTAACATCAACACACCAGAGGATATATGGCTGTGGATACGGAGAACATCAACACAATAACATCAACACACCAGAGGATATATGGCTGTGGATACGGAGAACATCAACACATTAACATCAACACACCAGAGGATATATGGCTGTGGATACGGAGAACATCAACACACCAGAGGGTATATGGCTGTGGATACGGAGAACATCAACACACCAGAGGATATATGGCTGTGGATACGGAGAACATCAACACATTAACATCAACACACCAGAGGATATATGGCTGTGGACATCACGGAGAACATCAACACACCAGAGGATATATGGCTGTGGATACGGAGAACATCAACACAATAACATCAACACACCAGAGGGTATATGGCTGTGGATACGGAGAACATCAACACATTAACATCAACACACCAGAGGATATATGGCTGTGGATACGGAGAACATCAACACACCAGAGGGTATATGGCTGTGGATACGGAGAACATCAACACACCAGAGGGTATATGGCTATGGATGCGGAGAACATCAACACACCAGAGGGTATATGGCTATGGATACGGAGAACATCAACACACCAGAGGGTATATGGCTGTGGATACGGAGAACATCAACACACCAGAGGATATATGGCTGTGGATACGGAGAACATCAACACACCAGAGAATATATGGCTGTGGATACGGAGAACATCAACACAATAACATCAACACACCAGAGGGTATATGGCTGTGGATACGGAGAACATCAACACATTAACATCAACACACCAGAGGATATATGGCTGTGGATACGGAGAACATCAACACAATAACATCAACACACCAGAGGATATATGGCTGTGGATACGGAGAACATCAACACATTAACATCAACACACCAGAGGATATATGGCTGTGGATACGGAGAACATCAACACATTAACATCAACACACCAGAGGATATATGGCTGTGGATACGGAGAACATCAACACAATAACATCAACACACCAGAGGATATATGGCTGTGGATACGGAGAACATCAACACATTAACATCAACACACCAGAGGATATATGGCTGTGGATACGGAGAACATCAACACACCAGAGGGTATATGGCTGTGGATACGGAGAACATCAACACACCAGAGGATATATGGCTGTGGATACGGAGAACATCAACACATTAACATCAACACACCAGAGGATATATGGCTGTGGATACGGAGAACATCAACACACCAGAGGATATATGGCTGTGGATACGGAGAACATCAACACAATAACATCAACACACCAGAGGGTATATGGCTGTGGATACGGAGAACATCAACACATTAACATCAACACACCAGAGGATATATGGCTGTGGATACGGAGAACATCAACACACCAGAGGGTATATGGCTGTGGATACGGAGAACATCAACACATTAACATCAACACACCAGAGGATATATGGCTGTGGATACGGAGAACATCAACACTTTAACATCAACACACCAGAGGGTATATGGCTGTGGATACGGAGAACATCAACACAATAACATCAACACGCCAGAGGATATATGGCTGTGGATACGGAGAACATCAACACACCAGAGGATATATGGCTGTGGATACGGAGAACATCAACACATTAACATCAACACACCAGAGGGTATATGGCTGTGGATACGGAGAACATCAACACATTAACATCAACACACCAGAGGATATATGGCTGTGGATACGGAGAACATCAACACAATAACATCAACACACCAGAGGATATATGGCTGTGGATACGGAGAACATCAACACACCAGAGGATATATGGCTGTGGATACGGAGAACATCAACACACCAGAGGATATATGGCTGTGGATACGGAGAACATCAACACACCAGAGGGTATATGGCTGTGGATACGGAGAACATCAACACACCAGAGGGTATATGGCTGTGGATACGGAGAACATCAACACACCAGAGGATATATGGCTGTGGATACGGAGAACATCAACACACCAGAGGGTATATGGCTGTGGATACGGAGAACATCAACACACCAGAGGGTATATGGCTGTGGATACGGAGAACATCAACACATTAACATCAACACACCAGAGGATATATGGCTGTGGATACGGAGAACATCAACACAATAACATCAACACACCAGAGGATATATGGCTGTGGATACGGAGAACATCAACACAATAACATCAACACACCAGAGGATATATGGCTGTGGATACGGAGAACATCAACACATTAACATCAACACACCAGAGGGTATATGGCTGTGGATACGGAGAACATCAACACACCAGAGGATATATGGCTGTGGATACGGAGAACATCAACACATTAACATCAACACACCAGAGGGTATATGGCTGTGGATACGGAGAACATCAACACACCAGAGGGTATATGGCTGTGGATACGGAGAACATCAACACACCAGAGGATATATGGCTGTGGATACGGAACATCAACACACCAGAGGTATATGGCAATACGGAGAACATCAACACACCAGAGGATATATGGCTGTGGATACGGAGAACATCAACACACCAGAGGGTATATGGCTGTGGATACGGAGAACATCAACACACCAGAGGGTATATGGCTGTGGATACGGAGAACATCAACACACCAGAGGGTATATGGCTGTGGATACGGAGAACATCAACACACCAGAGGGTATATGGCTATGGATACGGAGAACATCAACACACCAGAGGGTATATGGCTGTGGATACGGAGAACATCAACACACCAGAGGGTATATGGCTGTGGATACGGAGAACATCAACACACCAGAGGGTATATGGCTGTGGATACGGAGAACATCAACACACCAGAGGGTATATGGCTGTGGATACGGAGAACATCAACACACCAGAGGGTATATGGCTGTGGATACGGAGAACATCAACACACCAGAGGGTATATGGCTATGGATACGGAGAACATCAACACACCAGAGAGGGTATATGGCTGTGGATACGGAGAACATCAACACACCAGAGGGTATATGGCTGTGGATACGGAGAACATCAACACACCAGAGGGTATATGGCTGTGGATACGGAGAACATCAACACACCAGAGGGTATATGGCTGTGGATACGGAGAACATCAACACACCAGAGGGTATATGGCTGTGGATACGGAGAACATCAACACACCAGAGGGTATATGGCTGTGGATACGGAGAACATCAACACACCAGAGGGTATATGGCTGTGGATACGGAGAACATCAACACACCAGAGGGTATATGGCTGTGGATACGGAGAACATCAACACACCAGAGGGTATATGGCTGTGGATACGGAGAACATCAACACACCAGAGGGTATATGGCTGTGGATACGGAGAACATCAACACACCAGAGGGTATATGGCTGTGGATACGGAGAACATCAACACACCAGAGGGTATATGGCTATGGATACGGAGAACATCAACACACCAGAGGGTATATGGCTGTGGATACGGAGAACATCAACACACCAGAGGGTATATGGCTGTGGATACGGAGAACATCAACACACCAGAGGGTATATGGCTGTGGATACGGAGAACATCAACACACCAGAGGGTATATGGCTGTGGATACGGAGAACATCAACACACCAGAGGGTATATGGCTGTGGATACGGAGAACATCAACACACCAGAGGGTATATGGCTGTGGATACGGAGAACATCAACACACCAGAGGGTATATGGCTGTGGATACGGAGAACATCAACACACCAGAGGGTATATGGCTGTGGATACGGAGAACATCAACACACCAGAGGGTATATGGCTGTGGATACGGAGAACATCAACACACCAGAGGGTATATGGCTGTGGATACGGAGAACATCAACACACCAGAGGGTATATGGCTGTGGATACGGAGAACATCAACACACCAGAGGGTATATGGCTGTGGATACGGAGAACATCAACACACCAGAGGGTATATGGCTGTGGATACGGAGAACATCAACACACCAGAGGGTATATGGCTGTGGATACGGAGAACATCAACACACCAGAGGGTATATGGCTGTGGATACGGAGAACATCAACACACCAGAGGGTATATGGCTGTGGATACGGAGAACATCAACACACCAGAGGGTATATGGCTGTGGATACGGAGAACATCAACACACCAGAGGGTATATGGCTATGGATACGGAGAACATCAACACACCAGAGGGTATATGGCTGTGGATACGGAGAACATCAACACACCAGAGGGTATATGGCTGTGGATACGGAGAACATCAACACACCAGAGGGTATATGGCTGTGGATACGGAGAACATCAACACACCAGAGGGTATATGGCTGTGGATACGGAGAACATCAACACACCAGAGGGCTATATGGCATGGATACGGAGAACATCAACACACCAGAGGGTATATGGCTGTGGATACGGAGAACATCAACACACCAGAGGGTATATGGCTGTGGATACGGAGAACATCAACACACCAGAGGGTATATGGCTATGGATACGGAGAACATCAACACACCAGAGGGTATATGGCTGTGGATACGGAGAACATCAACACACCAGAGGGTATATGGCTATGGATACGGAGAACATCAACACACCAGAGGGTATATGGCTGTGGATACGGAGAACATCAACACACCAGAGGGTATATGGCTGTGGATACGGAGAACATCAACACACCAGAGGGTATATGGCTGTGGATACGGAGAACATCAACACACCAGAGGGTATATGGCTGTGGATACGGAGAACATCAACACACCAGAGGGTATATGGCTGTGGATACGGAGAACATCAACACACCAGAGGGTATATGGCTGTGGATACGGAGAACATCAACACACCAGAGGGTATATGGCTGTGGATACGGAGAACATCAACACACCAGAGGGTATATGGCTGTGGATACGGAGAACATCAACACACCAGAGGGTATATGGCTGTGGATACGGAGAACATCAACACACCAGAGGGTATATGGCTGTGGATACGGAGAACATCAACACACCAGAGGGTATATGGCTGTGGATACGGAGAACATCAACACACCAGAGGGTATATGGCTGTGGATACGGAGAACATCAACACACCAGAGGGTATATGGCTGTGGATACGGAGAACATCAACACACCAGAGGGTATATGGCTGTGGATACGGAGAACATCAACACACCAGAGGGTATATGGCTGTGGATACGGAGAACATCAACACACCAGAGGGTATATGGCTGTGGATACGGAGAACATCAACACACCAGAGGGTATATGGCTGTGGATACGGAGAACATCAACACACCAGAGGGTATATGGCTGTGGATACGGAGAACATCAACACACCAGAGGGTATATGGCTGTGGATACGGAGAACATCAACACACCAGAGGGTATATGGCTGTGGATACGGAGAACATCAACACACCAGAGGGTATATGGCTATGGATACGGAGAACATCAACACACCAGAGGGTATATGGCTGTGGATACGGAGAACATCAACACACCAGAGGGTATATGGCTGTGGATACGGAGAACATCAACACACCAGAGGGTATATGGCTGTGGATACGGAGAACATCAACACACCAGAGGGTATATGGCTGTGGATACGGAGAACATCAACACACCAGAGGGTATATGGCTGTGGATACGGAGAACATCAACACACCAGAGGGTATATGGCTGTGGATACGGAGAACATCAACACACCAGAGGGTATATGGCTGTGGATACGGAGAACATCAACACACCAGAGGGTATATGGCTGTGGATACGGAGAACATCAACACACCAGAGGGTATATGGCTGTGGATACGGAGAACATCAACACACCAGAGGGTATATGGCTGTGGATACGGAGAACATCAACACACCAGAGGGTATATGGCTGTGGATACGGAGAACATCAACACACCAGAGGGTATATGGCTGTGGATACGGAGAACATCAACACACCAGAGGGTATATGGCTGTGGATACGGAGAACATCAACACACCAGAGGGTATATGGCTGTGGATACGGAGAACATCAACACACCAGAGGGTATATGGCTGTGGATACGGAGAACATCAACACACCAGAGGGTATATGGCTGTGGATACGGAGAACATCAACACACCAGAGGGTATATGGCTGTGGATACGGAGAACATCAACACACCAGAGGGTATATGGCTGTGGATACGGAGAACATCAACACACCAGAGGGTATATGGCTGTGGATACGGAGAACATCAACACACCAGAGGGTATATGGCTGTGGATACGGAGAACATCAACACACCAGAGGGTATATGGCTGTGGATACGGAGAACATCAACACACCAGAGGGTATATGGCTGTGGATACGGAGAACATCAACACACCAGAGGGTATATGGCTGTGGATACGGAGAACATCAACACACCAGAGGGTATATGGCTATGGATACGGAGAACATCAACACACCAGAGGGTATATGGCTGTGGATACGGAGAACATCAACACACCAGAGGGTATATGGCTGTGGATACGGAGAACATCAACACACCAGAGGGTATATGGCTGTGGATACGGAGAACATCAACACACCAGAGGGTATATGGCTGTGGATACGGAGAACATCAACACACCAGAGGGTATATGGCTGTGGATACGGAGAACATCAACACACCAGAGGGTATATGGCTGTGGATACGGAGAACATCAACACACCAGAGGGTATATGGCTATGGATACGGAGAACATCAACACACCAGAGGGTATATGGCTGTGGATACGGAGAACATCAACACACCAGAGGGTATATGGCTGTGTGGATACGGAGAACATCAACACACCAGAGGGTATATGGCTGTGGATACGGAGAACATCAACACACCAGAGGGTATATGGCTATGGATACGGAGAACATCAACACACCAGAGGGTATATGGCTGTGGATACGGAGAACATCAACACACCAGAGGGTATATGGCTGTGGATACGGAGAACATCAACACACCAGAGGGTATATGGCTGTGGATACGGAGAACATCAACACACCAGAGGGTATATGGCTGTGGATACGGAGAACATCAACACACCAGAGGGTATATGGCTGTGGATACGGAGAACATCAACACACCAGAGGGTATATGGCTGTGGATACGGAGAACATCAACACACCAGAGGGTATATGGCTGTGGATACGGAGAACATCAACACACCAGAGGGTATATGGCTGTGGATACGGAGAACATCAACACACCAGATTATGGAACATCAACACACCAGAGGGTATATGGCTGTGGATACGGAGAACATCAACACACCAGAGGGTATATGGCTGTGGATACGGAGAACATCAACACACCAGAGGGTATATGGCTGTGGATACGGAGAACATCAACACACCAGAGGGTATATGGCTGTGGATACGGAGAACATCAACACACCAGAGGGTATATGGCTGTGGATACGGAGAACATCAACACACCAGAGGGTATATGGCTGTGGATACGGAGAACATCAACACACCAGAGGGTATATGGCTGTGGATACGGAGAACATCAACACACCAGAGGGTATATGGCTGTGGATACGGAGAACATCAACACACCAGAGGGTATATGGCTGTGGATACGGAGAACATCAACACACCAGAGGGTATATGGCTGTGGATACGGAGAACATCAACACACCAGAGGGTATATGGCTGTGGATACGGAGAACATCAACACACCAGAGGGTATATGGCTGTGGATACGGAGAACATCAACACACCAGAGGGTATATGGCTGTGGATACGGAGAACATCAACACACCAGAGGGTATATGGCTGTGGATACGGAGAACATCAACACACCAGAGGGTATATGGCTGTGGATACGGAGAACATCAACACACCAGAGGGTATATGGCTGTGGATACTGTGGGAGAACATCAACACACCAGAGGGTATATGGCTGTGGATACGGAGAACATCAACACACCAGAGGGTATATGGCTATGGATACGGAGAACATCAACACACCAGAGGGTATATGGCTATGGATACGGAGGAGAACATCAACATACCAGAGGGTATATGGCTGTGGATACGGAGAACATCAACACACCAGAGGGTATATGGCTGTGGATACGGAGAACATCAACACACCAGAGGGTATATGGCTGTGGATACGGAGAACATCAACACACCAGAGGGTATATGGCTGTGGATACGGAGAACATCAACACACCAGAGGGTATATGGCTGTGGATACGGAGAACATCAACACACCAGAGGGTATATGGCTGTGGATACGGAGAACATCAACACACCAGAGGGTATATGGCTATGGATACGGAGAACATCAACACACCAGAGGGTATATGGCTATGGATACGGAGAACATCAACACACCAGAGGGTATATGGCTGTGGATACGGAGAACATCAACACACCAGAGGGTATATGGCTATGGATACGGAGAACATCAACACACCAGAGGGTATATGGCTGTGGATACGGAGAACATCAACACACCAGAGGGTATATGGCTGTGGATACGGAGAACATCAACACACCAGAGGGTATATGGCTATGGATACGGAGAACATCAACACACCAGAGGGTATATGGCTGTGGATACGGAGAACATCAACACACCAGAGGGTATATGGCTATGGATACGGAGAACATCAACACACCAGAGGGTATATGGCTATGGATACGGAGAACATCAACACACCAGAGGGTATATGGCTGTGGATACGGAGAACATCAACACACCAGAGGGTATATGGCTGTGGATACGGAGAACATCAACACACCAGAGGGTATATGGCTGTGGATACGGAGAACATCAACACACCAGAGGGTATATGGCTATGGATACGGAGAACATCAACACACCAGAGGGTATATGGCTGTGGATACGGAGAACATCAACACACCAGAGGGTATATGGCTGTGGATACGGAGAACATCAACACACCAGAGGGTATATGGCTGTGGATACGGAGAACATCAACACACCAGAGGGTATATGGCTGTGGATACGGAGAACATCAACACACCAGAGGGTATATGGCTGTGGATACGGAGAACATCAACACACCAGAGGGTATATGGCTGTGGATACGGAGAACATCAACACACCAGAGGGTATATGGCTATGGATACGGAGAACATCAACACACCAGAGGGTATATGGCTATGGATACGGAGAACATCAACACACCAGAGGGTATATGGCTGTGGATACGGAGAACATCAACACACCAGAGGGTATATGGCTGTGGATACGGAGAACATCAACACACCAGAGGGTATATGGCTGTGGATACGGAGAACATCAACACACCAGAGGGTATATGGCTGTGGATACGGAGAACATCAACACACCAGAGGGTATATGGCTGTGGATACGGAGAACATCAACACACCAGAGGGTATATGGCTATGGATACGGAGAACATCAACACACCAGAGGGTATATGGCTATGGATACGGAGAACATCAACACACCAGAGGGTATATGGCTGTGGATACAGAGAACATCAACACACCAGAGGGTATATGGCTGTGGATACGGAGAACATCAACACACCAGAGGGTATGCCCATTGGACTTGGGGCTCTACTGGGATTTGACCTCATATTTAGATTTTTTATTATGTTTTGCTGCTTAAATCATAATACACTGACAACTAAAATATTGTGTTATTGTTCTTATTGTGATGCATATTATTATTATTGTTCATAATAATAGGGGAGGGGGGTAGTTCAGAAATGAACCCCAAAAGGTTATTCAAAAGGTTATTCGAGGAGCCATTAAAAGGGGTTCCCCCACAATTTCAATTTGAAGATCCCTTGAAGGATACACCATGAACCTTTTCTTTTTAGAGTGTGGACGGATGGGCAAACACCATCATCCAACATAGTATACAAACACATATATACACTTAGTATACAGACACATACAGGAAACTTAGTATACAAACACATACAGACACTTAGTATACAAACACATACATACACTTAGTGTACAGACACATACAGACGCTTAGTATACAGACACATACAGACACTTAGTATACAAACACATACAGACACTTAGTATACAAACACATACAGGCACTTAGTATACAAACACATACATACACTTAGTGTACAGACACATACAGACGCTTAGTATACAGACACATACAGACACTTAGTATACAAACACATACAGACACTTAGTATACAAACACATACAGACACTTAGTATACAGACACATACAGACACTTAGTATACAAACACATACAGACACTTAGTATACAAACACATACAGACACTTAGTATACAGACACATATATATACTTAGTATACAAACACATACAGACACTTAGTATACAAACACATATAGACACTTAGTATACAGACACATATATATACTTAGTATACAAACACATACAGACACTTGGTATACAGACACATACAGACACTTAGTATACCGACACATACAGACACTTAGTATACCGACACATACAGACACTTGGTATACAGACACATACAGACACTTACTATACAGACACATACAGACACTTGGTATACAGACACATACAGACACTTGGTATACAGACACATACAGACACTTGGTATACAGACACATACAGACACTTGGTATACAGACACATACAGACACTTAGTATACAGACACATACAGACACTTAGTATACAAACACATACATACACTTAGTGTACAGACACATACAGACACTTAGTATACAGACACATTCATACACTTAGTATACAAACACATACAGACACTTAGTATACAGACACATACAGACACTTAGTATACAGACACATACAGACACTTAGTATACAAATACATACAGACATTTAGTATACAAACACATACAGACACCTAATATACAAACACATACAGACACTTAGTATACAAACACATACAGACACTTAGTATACAGACACATATATATACTTAGTATACAAACACATATATATACTTAGTATACAAACACATACAGACACTTAGTATACAGACACATATATATACTTAGTATACAAACACATACAGACACTTAGTATACAGACACATATATATACTTAGTATACAAACACATACAGACACTTAGTATACAAACACATATAGACACTTAGTATACAGACACATATATATACTTAGTATACAAACACATACAGACACTTGGTATACAGACACATACAGACACTTAGTATACCGACACATACAGACACTTAGTATACTGACACATACAGACACTTGGTATACAGACACATACAGACACTTACTATACAGACACATACAGACACTTGGTATACAGACACATACAGACACTTGGTATACAGACACATACAGACACTTGGTATACAGACACATACAGACACTTGGTATACAGACACATACAGACACTTAGTATACAGACACATACAGACACTTAGTATACAGACACAAACATATACTCTTAGAAAAAAAGGAGATATCTTGAACTTTAAAGGGTTCTCTGGATGTCCCCATAGGAGAACCCTTTGAAGAACCTGTTTTGGTTGCAGGTAGAACCCTTTATGGTTCAATGTAGAATCCTTTCTACAGGGGTTCTATGTGGATCCATAAAGGGTTTTCCTATTGGGACAGCCGAAGAACCCTTTTGGAACCCTTTTTTCTAAGAGTGTAGTCTCACATTCACCCATCCCCCCCACACGCACACCCCTCCCCCTCCAAATGTAATACATGCACACCCGCATACTGCTCCCCCACACTCTCTCTCTCTCTCTCTCTCTCTCTCTCTCTCTCTCTCTCTCTCTCTCGCGCACACACAAAGAAAATAGGTTCGCTGCAGTTTTTTTCCTGAAAACACTGATGTGATTTGGAATGATCTGTGTCATAGAACTGACATTACATTAGACATTCATAGCCACTGTGCAGAGAGAAAGACACTGAGTGGAAACCGGCTTATCTTTAGAAACATTTCATGAAATGTAATACGTCTCCTTATTAACATGGAATACTACCATACCAACTACCCCAGAGCATGGTCTCCTCATGTATATTCTACTTAGCACTAACTCATTATGTATGATGTCATTACATCTACCCCAGAGTAAATAGTCTATGTATTTCGGCACAAAATGTCCCTGCTTAGGAATATACACCGACATACCATAAATCACTCAAATAAGTCACTAGATAGCTTTCCACAAATGGCTACTTTTTACACGCCCCCAAAGCATACTCTGAAGACATGGACTTGTAACAGGAAAGACCAAATCATTTCAACCAATTCACAACTTTGTTTCTTTATTGTAGAAGAAAACAGACAATTTTATTAAGATATAGGTTATTAGCCTTTAAATCAATACAGTATATATTCCCCTTGTTTCCTACAGTACAATTCCCCTCAAGCAAACATTGAGAAAATATATTCATTATTGACTGCTATGATGACCCTCAAACTCCCCCCTCTCTCTCTCTCTCTCACCCCCTTTCTCTCTCTCTCTCTCTCTCTCTCTCTCTCTCTCTCTCTCTCTCTCTCTCTCTCTCTCACCCTCTATCACCCTCTCTCTCTCCCTCTCCCACCCTCTCTCTCTCTCTCTCTCCCTTTCACCCTCTCCCTTTCACCCTCTCTCTTTCACTTTCTCTTCTCTCTCTCTCTCTCTCTCTCTCTTTCACCCTCTCTTCCTTTCTCTCTCCCTCTTTCACCCTCTCTCTCTCGCC
The DNA here is from genome assembly GCF_034236695.1 of Oncorhynchus nerka. Taxonomy (NCBI): domain Eukaryota; kingdom Metazoa; phylum Chordata; class Actinopteri; order Salmoniformes; family Salmonidae; genus Oncorhynchus; species Oncorhynchus nerka. The sequence goes on along the minus strand of NC_088424.1, from coordinate 14,512,150 downwards.
CCCCTCTCTCTGTCTCTCACCCCCTCCTCTCTCTCTCTCTCTCTCTCACACTCGCTCTCCCTCTCTGACACACAAACATATGCACGCACGCACGCACACACACACACACACACACACACACACACACACAATTCCTGTGATCTGACAATCTCCTCATAGATGAATGTCAAGTACATGGAATTCATTTGCACATTTTTTTTTGCCAGAGGCCCATGCATCATTCAACACAATTTTTATTCTGGTGCTTTTTATCACATATCTCATCATGCTATTTATTACAGCACTGTGCTGCGGAGAGAAGGGAGACACATTTACATCACATTGATCCATACTGGAATACTTATAGTGGGGTAGTGCTCTTCTCAGATACACTGTCTTAGGCTGTCACTACCTGTAGCTGAGGGAATGCTCTATTACTGGAGCACAGCTAGTTATGTGTTGTATTTATCTAACTTGATTCTATAAGCTATAGATACACAAACCCGCAGTATTGGTAAACGGCATTTACTTCACTTGTGTGATAGAGCGCCTCTTGAGGCGCATTCAATTGCACACATTTGACTGTGAATGCGAGGTATAATATTAAATTGCACTGTGTGTACATTATACCTTGTATTACAACATGCTACCATACAATGTATAACACCACAGTAGTTACACTACAATTAACATGGTGATCTTGTGGTTCTAGTTTGTTCCTTTGCATGCATAGGGTGACACATCTAGTGCCCATATTGATCAAACCCATCAGCTCATTCTGATAGCTCAGTTTCTTTCTGAACCCCCCGTCACCTTGACAACCAGGTCTTCCAAGGAGGGGATTATTTTGAATCCATCTGATCAAATCCAATTTGGCTTGTGATTCTCCAATGTGGAGTGCAGAGCCTGTCAAAACGGAGCATACCTTAAGTGTACTCTGTCTGCAGACAACACAATCTGACAGGGCGTCTGCCTCTCACAGAAAAAAAGACAGACAGACAGAGACAGACTTATAAACAGACCAGACAGACAGACATGCACATAAATACACGCCCACGGTTGCATTCACACACACACGCAGGCGCGCACACACACACACACACACACACGCACACACGCACACCACACACACCTTCCATAACACCTTACGCACATTATACACTCATAAACTCATTAACCTTTTTGCCCAACTTTTTTATTCTCCAGTCACAATTGAATGGCTTGTCAGTAGACTCTCTTCTCTACAGTAGCCTATGCCCAACCATCCCTGCAGTCTAGAACCTGCCACAGTGAAGGAAGCCTCTCCCGTGATGTGAGCCTGTCTGTCTATCCAGAGGAGACCGAAATTGTCACCGGCTCATTAGTTCTCATTGGAGTTCTCTGAAGGTTCATCCGTCGCTCCGTCTCCCCCACTGATCTCTCCTTATCTAGCGCGCAGATCAACATGTCACCATTTGTGAGACAGATCATGCTTGGCTTGATTAGAACTAATGTGATGTTGTTCTTTATATGGAGTGACAATTGGCAAAACACACTAGCTATACAGGTGATACAGACTTTATGATAATGCGTGTAACTGTATCAATATAGATGGATTTGTAACCCTGATGGTATTGTTGAGTGGGGTGGATCCATTTTTCTTTATTGCATCAAATGCATGCATGCATGTACACACACACACACACACACGCACGCACGCACGCACACACGCACACACGCATGCACACACACACACACACGCGCGGACACTATAAGCGAACGCCTGAGTGCTCTAACACAATGACACAGTGAGATTGATTCAGTCTCTTACTGTAAATGGGGAACGTCACCATCACATTGAATAATGTCACATGGGTTCACGCTGGAGAGATTCCTCCACCCTCCCTCTTCCTCTCATCAGCCCAAATCCTACAACACCACAGTTTGTATTCTCTTCCTTACAGCACCTCTTCATTTCAGCTCAAGTACTGTGAAGGGTTATTAAATGTCTTTTGTTTGGTTGATTTTTATCACGCAGTACTACATTGTCGCGGACAACTGGACATCAGTGTTGATTGATAAGTCTTGATGTTGATAATGCATTATGACAACTGAATACCTTGATAACAATAGCGATCTCATGGTTTGAATCTGGTAGGGTATGGAATATCTGTATGGCCTGGCCTGGCACCTTTCTCTATTTGGCTGGTACGGTGGTCTTGTTTGTAAAGTTGCAAGGAGTAACATTGCAAGGGCTAGAATACCTGGCTCAGGGTTTACTACCAGGTGGAGAGTGGAATAGCAGTAGCTGAATGGGTAGGTGAGAGTTTGATAACCTCTTGGTTCGGTGTGGATTAGACATTGACATTGAGTAAGAACATGATAACTGTGGTCCACTCAATAGTGGAATTACGGAAGCTCAGGCGATAGAAACACGAGACACCTAGTAACGAGCTAAAGAACACTAGCTTGTTCACTAAATAAGTTTACCAGCCTCAAAGCAGTGGAATGAACCAGTGTGGCGAGACGTTGTTCTATTGAGCATATACTGAGGATCTATGCACAGGGCTTGGACACACACACACACACACACACACACACACACACACACACACACACACACACACACACACACACACACACACACACACACACACACACAAACGTCAGAGCGAGCTCCTCCAGTCAACCAGGCACACATCAAAGCAGTAGGCCAGATCTGACCAGACAGTCCATACAACCCTCCAAAGAGATTCATATCAATGAGGTACAGTACAGTGCATAACAATCCCTACAATGGAAAAACAGAGAAGTGATGTTTTGTGAGCAGAGAGCAGTTTCATTTGTGTTATATTTTTTATGATTTGGTATATAAAAGTCTCTTTCAAATTATATATAGCCGATGTAATACATCCATGTCAACTTGAATGCATTTTTTTACACACACACACACACACACACACACACACACACACACACACACACACACACACACACACACACACACACACACACACACACACACACACACACACACACACACACACAGGCAGACCCAATCGGGCACGCACGTGCATGGTACGCACACACACACACAATGTATCTGCTCAAATAACATTACCGTTACATTTTCCATGTTAAGTCAAAGTAATTATCAAAAAAACTATCGTGGGATAACTATTTCTGCGTGAGCGTCGACCTCCTATTGCTCTCATTTCATACAACCTACCTATACTACAATAAGGAACAGTTTGTTTACTCAAGATGCAATAGAAGAATGCGTTTAAGACTGATGAATTTGTTGATGGTTGTTTTATACCCAAGGACTGTGTAAATACTGAGTGTGGCATGTCATTATGGCAGGGAACACGGTTATTGCATTCTCAACAGTGTTTCATAAACTAGCCTGACAGACTAATAAACTATATGAAACCTAACTGAATGGAGAGTAGAGAGAGAGAGAGAGTGTGTGTGAGAGAGCGAGAGTGAGAGAGAGAGAGAGAGAGAGAGAGAGAGAGAGAGAGAGAGAGAGAAAACAACCTTTTGAATGCAACAGCCAAAACAGGAAAAAGCAGAATGGCACATCAATCATCAGGATTATTATTATGGCTGTTGCCATGGAAACATTCCCTCCATCTCCTCCACCCAAGCACCTCTATCTCCATGTCTCTGCTTCTTATTATTGTGCTTTGTGATTGGGCGTCATTGAAACTGTAGTGATTACACTTCCGCGAGATGAGCAAATCCACAGTGCCATGGCAACCAAGTACAATACTCTTAATCATTTCCCCTCTTCAATCTCAGATGGAATGGGCTGTCAACCATAATGGTATATGGTGAGTGGTTCGGTGAAATGCTTTGTGTGTGTGTGTGTGTGTGTGTGTGTGTGTGTGTTCACTGCGGCTGTGCAAAATCATCTGTGTTGTTATTGTTTTCATCAAGCGCCATGAAAACACCATGAAACCACATACAGTACTGCAACGGAAATGAATTATATTCAGTCATTCTACTTCTGTGGTCTGAACATTGACCTAAAGGAAAGCTTTTCCACTTATCATTCCGCTAAAGGAATAGGCTTTTCACACTGTAATAATCTCGCTGTATACGTTCTCTTTACTGATGTACAGCTGCAGACAAAACATACCCTCAACATCAGTGTCGATTTCCCACATTTGGCATCTCAAAGTGTATACAGTCATTTCATTAAAGCAAGACAATTAACAGTTCTTTTTGATTGGTCAAAACCACACAACTGCATTTTTTTCCAAACATTAATACGATTGAACCATTAGACCTACCCACCTCCGCCAGCAGCACTATTTATACCGTAGCTAGCTGAAACAGGACTTGTGCAGGTCTTCTGAAGTGAAACAGCCGTCAACCCCAGTGTCTCTCGCTCTCTCTTCAGGTCACCTCGTGGCCGGGGGGAAGGAGAGAATCATTTTCAGCCATTTTGATGGAGGATGTTTGGCGTAAAGACGACATCATGCAAAGAAGTTATGTTTTATTAATGCTCAACTGTCAATGTGATGAGAGTCTTCAACAGAAGAGACCATCGATGGCAGGGGAATCTGCATTGATAAATAATGGAGTGGTTTGTGTGGTGGTGGGGGGTTGGTGCTATAACAATGCCTTACTTTTTTTCCATAATGATTCCGGCTCCAAAGGGTAAAACCACCAAGATCTCTTTATTTTTTATATATACTCTCTATACTCTCTGTACGGTGCTTACATCTGGCTCCAGGATGAGTTATCGTAGCTCCATAAACAAAGATAGCTTCTTGGCTTTGGATTCTCCACTACTGTTTGACTCTGACCTTGAGTGCTTTATCAAGCCGCGAGAAGACAAGGCTGCATTTTTGGCCGGTGGGCTCTGGGAGAAACCTCCTATACATGTTAAAAAGAGTTTTAATGGTGAGGGGCACACAACAAAAACAATGAGGGGCACAAAGGTGATAAGTGAAACGTGAATGTCCTCTGTGTTGTTTATGAACGTGGTATGTTGATTTGGTTATGAACGTGGTATGTTGATTTGGTTGATTTGGTTATGAATGTGTTATGTCGATTTGGTTACAAATGTGTTATGTTGATTTGGTTGATTTGGTTATGAATGTGTTATGTCGATTTGGTTGATTTGGTTATGAATGTGTTATGTCGATTTGGTTGATTTGGTTACAAATGTGTTATGTTGATTTGGTTGATTTGGTTATGAATGTGTTATGTTGATTTGGTTATGAATGTGTTATGTTGATTTGGTTATGAATGTGTTATGTTGATTTGGTCGATTTGGTTACAAATGTGTTATGTTGATTTGGTTATGAATGTGTTATGTTGATTTGGTTATGAATGTATTATGTCGATTTGGTTATGAATGTGTTATGTCGATTTGGTTATGAATGTGTTATGTTGATTTGGTTATGAATGTGTTATGTCGATTTGGTTACAAATGTGTTATGTTGATTTGGTTATGAATGTGTTATGTTGATTTGGTTATGAATGTGTTATGTCGATTTGGTTATGAATGTGTTATGTTGATTTGGTTATGAATGTGTTATGTTGATTTGGTTACAAATGTGTTATGTTGATTTGGTTATGAATGTGTTATGTTGATTTGGTTATGAATGTGTTATGTTGATTTGGTTATGAATGTGTTATGTCGATTTGGTTATGAATGTGTTATGTCGATTTGGTTACAAATGTGTTATGTTGATTTGGTTATGAATGTGTTATGTTGATTTGGTTGATTTGGTTATGAATGTGTTATGTCGATTTGGTTACAAATGTGTTATGTTGATTTGGTTATGAATGTGTTATGTTGATTTGGTTGATTTGGTTATGAATGTGTTATGTCGATTTGGTTACAAATGTGTTATGTTGATTTGGTTATGAATGTGTTATGTCGATTTGGTTATGAATGTGTTATGTTGATTTGGTTATGAATGTGTTATGTCGATTTGGTTATGAATGTGTTATGTCGATTTGGTTATGAATGTGTTATGTCGATTTGGTTATGAATGTGTTATGTCGATTTGGTTACAAATGTGTTATGTTGATTTGGTTATGAATGTGTTATGTCGATTTGGTTACAAATGTGTTATGTTGATTTGGTTATGAATGTGTTATGTTGATTTGGTTGATTTGGTTATGAATGTGTTATGTCGATTTGGTTACAAATGTGTTATGTTGATTTGGTTATGAATGTGTTATGTCGATTTGGTTATGAATGTGTTATGTCGATTTGGTTGATTTGGTTATGAATGTGTTATGTCGATTTGGTTACAAATGTGTTATGTTGATTTGGTTATGAATGTGTTATGTCGATTTGGTTATGAATGTGTTATGTCGATTTGGTTATGAATGTGTTATGTCGATTTGGTTGATTTGGTTATGAATGTGTTATGTCGATTTGGTTATGAATGTGTTATGTTGATTTGGTTATGAATGTGTTATGTTGATTTGGTTGATTTGGTTATGAATGTGTTATGTTGATTTGGTTACAAATGTGTTATGTTGATTTGGTTGATTTGGTTATGAATGTGTTATGTTGATTTGGTTACAAACGTGTTATGTTGATTTGGTTGATTTGGTTATGAATGTGTTATGTTGATTTGGTTACAAACGTGTTATGTTGATTTGGTTACAAACGTGTTATGTTGATTTGGTTGATTTGGTTATGAATGTGTTATGTTGATTTGGTTACAAACGTGTTATGTTGATTTGGTTATGAATGTGTTATGTAGCTGTTATGGAGGGCCCCAAAGCGTTCCCCATAATTCAAACACTTCGCTCAAATGTGGCTCAGATAATTGACAGCCAAGTGGCTCGAAACGGGATTCTCAGGAGGTTCGGCAGTCTCCTTTCATGGGGAAGGAGTTCATCCATACAAGAGCCAAATAGACAATGACAAACAGAGATTCCAACGTTCAAATGTACAATAGTTTCAAATCCCGTCTTAAGACGCGCATGCAGCCCAAACTTTCAAAGAAATGATGAACTGATGTCAATGGAAGATTTGCATGGAAGAATCGCACGCCTTGAGTTAACGTTAGTCTCTCAAGTTAGCATTCGTCCATGTATAGGCTACATTGTATAAGCATACCCCACATCATTGCCTATTTCAATAGTTCCAGCTCCAGGACTCCCGATGGTAAAGTGCACTGGCAACACCACAAGCCATGGCTCCGCTTCAATCTGTCATAAAGCTCAAAATAAAAGGGCCAAATGTGGCCTGGCTGCATACCTCTGTGAACCGGGCAATTACTGTGGACAACCACATGACCTCACCAGCCTCTCCTCTACCTTTGTGATTCTAGGACCTTTGCCAGAGACAGAGTTCCCGTTCCCCCAATCCTTCAAAGGCAGTATTCAGGCCCCAGCTTACACTAATACTACCCTGGAAAACATTCTCAGCAAAACCCCACCACCATCAGCTGCTATCTTTCTTTTTCAGCTTTCTTTCTTTCTTTCTTTCTTTCTTTCTTTCTTTCTTTCTTTCTTTCTTCTTTTTTATTTTTTTTTATTTCTGTCGTTCTCCTTTCCCCTCCACTGTAATTAATGGCAAATTGTTGCTATCCATCATCTCTAATACAAACTTAATTTTGTTCTTTTCGTGGGGGAAATTTTTCAGAGACAAATCAAGGGATGGATTGAGGTTGATGTGGAGGTTGTTGGGTAATGACCCTGAGGAGAGGCTGGTTGTAGGCAGGTCAAATTGGCCCTAATTCGCTCGTGATGTTTTCATGCAACACTGTACAGGTTTATCAGGTTTATTTCTCTCACACTGGCTGCTGATTCACTCTTAGAACCTAAAATGGTTATTTGGCTGTCCTGATAGGATAACCCTTTGAATAACAATTTTTGGTTCCAGGTAGAACCAGTTTGGTTCTACATGGAACCTAAAAGAGTTCTACCTGGAACCAACAAATTGTTCTACCTGGAACCAAAAAGGGTTATCCTATGGGGACAGCTGAAGAACCCTTTTGGAACTCTTTTTTTTAAGTGTAGACAAGCAGAAACACATAGACTTTAAAATACAACCTGTTTTGGCCACATAGACTTTAAAATACAACCTGTTTTGGCCACATAGACTTCAAAATACAACCTGTTTTACCCACATAGACTTTAAAATACAACCTGTTTTACCCACATAGACTTTAAAATACAACCTGTTTTGGCCACATAGACTTTAAAATACAGCCTGTTTTGGCCACATAGACATTGGTTTTTGACACAGAACATGTAGTACACTGAAATGAGTAGGATGCAAGATTAAACACAACCTCATTTGATCAGAGAGAATCTCCTGCCTGAATGATAATGGGTTGCAGAGTCATAGTGTTTCACACATTTGTGCAATGTGCATTGATATCATAAAACCTCTTGACCACAGTAGAACCTCCTATTTCCAGGTACAGACAACCATGTGTCTGTGGCCATCACCGCTATTAGTTTAATTATCACGTTTCAGGGCAAACCCAGATGCAGACAGTGTTGAAGTAACAAAAGTGTATTACTAGAACAGGGGGCAGGCAAAACGACAGGTCAAGGGCAGGCAGAGGTCAGTAAATCCAGATCAGAGTCCAAAATGCACAGAACGGCAGGCAGGCTTAGGGTCAGGTCAGGCAGAATCGTCAAAACCGGGAAAACTAGAAAACAGGAACTAGAAACAGATAGGATCAAGGGGAAAACGCTGGTAGGCTTGACGAACAAAACGAACTGGCGACAGACAAACAGAGAACACAGGTATAAATACACTGCGGATAATGGGGAAGATGGGCGACACCTCAGGAAATATGGACAGGGTCATCATAGGCCTTGCTGCTTTGTGCAGCTTAATTTGTTGCATTGAGACAATTTCATATTTTGTGCATTTTGTGCATTTGATGTGGATAGGGGGGTGCTCCCTCTGCTGTTTCCTGAAGTCCATGATCATCTCCTTTGTTTTGTAGATGTTAAGTGAGAGGTTATTTTCCTGGCACCACACTCCCAGAGCCCTCACCTCCTCCCTGTAGGCTGTCTCGTCATTGTTGGTAACCAAGCCTACTACTGCTGTGTCGTCTGCATACTTGATGATTGAGTTGGAGGCATACATGGCCATGCAGTCATGGGTGAACAGGGAGTACAGGAGGGGGCTGAGCATGCACCCTTGTGGGAATCCAGTGTTGAGGATCAGCGAAGTGGAAGTGTTGTTTCCTACCTTCACCACCTGGGGGTTGCCCGTCAGGAAGTCCAGGACCCAGTTGCACAGGGTGGGGTTCAGACCCAGGGCCTCAAGCTTAATGATGAGCTTGGAGGGTGCTATGGTGTTGAATGCTGAGCTATAGTCAATGAACAGCATTCTGACATAGGTATTCCTCTTGTCCAGATGGGATAGGGCAGTGTGCAGTGCGATGGTGATTGCATTGTCTGTGGATCTATTGGGACGGTAAGCAATTTGAAGTGGGTCTAGGGTGTCAAGTAGGGTAGAGGTGATATGATCCTGGACCTGTCTCTCAAAGCTCTTTATGATGACAGAAGTGAGTGCTACGGGGCGATAGTCATTAAGTTCAGTTACCTTTGCTTTCTTGGGTACATGAACAATGGTTGCCATCATGAAGCATGTGGGGACAGCAGAGTGGGATGAGGATTGATTGAATATGTCCATTAACACACCATCCAGCTGGTCTGCGCATGCTCTGTGTCACGTTCTGACCTTTATCTTCCTTTGTTTTGTCTTCATTTAGTATGGTCAGGGCGTGAGTTGGGGTGGGCAGTCTATGTTTTGTGTTTCTATGTTTAGGTTTCTGTTTCGGCCTAGTATGGTTCTCAAACAGAGGCAGGTGTCATTAGTTGTAGGTAGCCTGGGTTTCACTGTTGGTTGGTGGGTGTTTGTTTCCGTGTCTGTGTTTGTCACCACACGGGACTGTTTCGGTTTGGTTTTCGTTCATGTTCACATTTATTGTTTTGTAGTTCTTAGTGTTCAGTTTATGTTTTATAATAAACGATATGGACACTTACCACGCCGCGTTTTGGTCCGATCCCTGCTCTTCAGGCGAAGAGGAGGAAATCTGCCGTTACACTCTGAGCGGCTAGGGATGCCGTCTGGGCCAGCAGCCTTGCGAGGGTTAACAGGCTTAAATGTCTTACTCACGTCAGACACGGAGAAGGAGAGTCCACAGTACTTGGTAGCTGGCCGCGTCGGTGGCACTGTGTTATCCTCAAAGCGGGCTAAGAAGGTGTTTCAGCTTGTCCGAGAGCAAGATGTTGATGCCTGCGACGTCGCTTGTTTTCCTTTTGTAGTCCGTGATTGTATGCAGACCCTGCCGCATACGTCTCGTGTCTGAGCCGCTGAATTGCGACTCCACTTTGTTTCTATACTGACATTTTGCCTGTTTGATTGCCTTACGTAGGGAATAACTCTCTGTTTGTATTCTGCCATATTCCCAGTCACTTTGCCATGGTTAAATGCGGTAGTTCACGCTTTCAGTTTTGCACGAATGCTGCCATCTATCCATGGTTTCTGGTTAGGGTAGGTTTTAATAGTCACAGTGGGTACAACAGCCACTATACACTTCCTGATAAACTCAGTGGCCATATCATTATATTCATCAATGTTTTTATCGGAGGCTACCCAGAACATGTCCCAGTCCACATGGTCAAAATATTTTTGAAGCGTGGATTCCGATTGGTCAGACCAGCGTTGAATAGTCCTTAGTTCGGGTACTTTCTGTTTGAGTTTCAGCCTATAGGAAGGGAGGATCAAAATGGAGTCATGATCAGATTTGCCGAAGGGAGGGCGGGCAGGGCCTTGTAAGCATCCTGGGAAGTTGAAGTAGCAGTGATCGAGTGTTTAGGCAGCGCGAGTACTACAGTCAATGTATTGATAGAATTTTGGTAGCGTTTCCCTCAAATTTGCTTTGTTAAAATCCCTGAGCTACATAAATGCGGCCTCAGCACATGTGGTTTCCAGTTTGCATAAAGTCCAGTGAAGTTCTTTGAGGGCTGTCATGGTATCGGCTTGAGGGGGAATAAACACGGCTGTGACTATAACCGAAGAGAATTCTCTTGGGGGGGTGATATGGTCGGCATTTGATTGTGAGGTATTCTAGGTCAGGTGAAGAAAAGGACTTGAGTTCTTGTATGTTATCAAAATCACACAATGAGTAGTTAATCATGAAACATACACAACAGCCCTTTTTCTTCCCAGGGAGATATTTATTCCTGTCTGTGCAATGAACTGAGATCCCACCTGGCTGTACGGACTCAGACAGTACATCTAGGAGAGAGCCATGTTTCCATGAAACAGAGTATGTTACAATTCCTGATGTCTCCCTGGAAGGAAATCCTCGCCCTCAACTCATCAACTTTATTATCCAGAGACTGAACATTTGCGAGTAAAATACTCGGAAGTGGTGGGTGGTGTGCGCCTCCTGAGTCGGACTAGAAGTCCACTCCGAGTACCTCTTTTCCGCCTGCGATGTTTTGGGTCAGCCTCTGGAAACAATTCAATTGCCCTGGGGGGAACGAACAAAGGAACCGATTCGGGAAAGTCTTATTCCTGGCCGTAATGCTGGTAATGCTGGTGAGTTACCACTACTCTGATATCCAAAAGTTCACAAACAAAATTCTGGCCTAATAACGTAAGAAATAACACATAAAAAATAAAAAAAAATACTGCAAAGTTGCCGAGGGGCTAGAAGCACGGCTGCCCTCTCTATCGGGGCCATTTTATGGTTCTGCACCTCAAAGAAGGCAACGAGCTCATGTAAACGTGACAACTGAACTATGAGTTGCTGAAAAAGGCGAAAGGTTAGCTAGACACATGGACACTTCAACCTTGTCTCGGTACATCAAACAGAATACAGAATGATTTGATTGAAGCCGTAAAAGGCAGACGAATGGACTTCATTTACAAGTAAAGGTAGGCCTAAATGCATTTTCCTTTGCAATTTGCTGGTTTCGTTTTGATGAGTTTTTAAAAACATTTTGTAAACATTTTGTACTGCATTTTTGAGTAATTTTGATTGTTGATATGGACTTTCCCTAGAACTGTATTTATTATATATGTGTGTGTGCAATAATATTGTACATATGAATATGTCTCTGTTTGCCCACACTGCTCACAGTGGATTGGAGGAATTGTAAATCCATTGTGAAAAGCTATGGAGTTTGCGTTGCAAATGATTCGGATGAAACGTGTCCATATATTTTAGTGCCACCTATTAGTTGTAACTGTGGCTCTATGGCTGACTTGAGTTGAGCAGTGTGTCATTTTGTTGGATGATATGAAATATACCACTTTCGGAAAGCTATTGTTTGTGTATCTTGGCTACATTGGTATTTACATTTTAGTGAAAATTGTTTCTCAAGTTAAGTTAATAGACAATATCACTCTGGTTGCTGGAGCTATCTGTTGTATGGTGAACTTGGGCTTCATCAAGGTTTATTTGTGAGTAAATCCGGCTTTGATAATTGCCTACCTAGCCACCGACTTCCCCGCATGTCACTACAGTGTACCCCACGAGGTGTGCCACTGTTTCCAGCTGTAATCTTGCAAGAAAACTCATCTTGGTGTTCTGTTGAGAGAACAGTAGCTTGTATGTTCTTGACTGTCGCCACAGTCCCCCAGTCCTCCAGAGCGTATCCCACGCTCCAATGCATGTGTTTCTGTAGCTGTGGAACAGTCAATAAACCGGGAAATGAATGTGTTGAGATATCAAATCACCTTTCGTTTTAAAAGCAGGAAGGAGACAGGGAAAAAAGAAATATTTAATTTAAGAAATGTAAGATTATGATGCAATAAACCTCAGTGAAGTAGACTGCCTTGGGTCATCTGATTTAATTTTGTTCATCTGTAATAATATTGTGTTAAGCAGATTTTGTTTGCACTGAGGTGGTGTACTACAGACTTTTGCAGTCAGGAAAGGATATAGCATAGAATAAGATTGGTCCTGCGGGACTTGAACAAAAAGCCCTCTGTATAGGCTAACTGTAGAGCCCAGACTGCAGGGAACCAGGGGAGTAGTGCACAGAACATTGGCTGCTATGAAGAATAATAAACTGTTACTATCAATGCTTCTGAGAATACACAAAACACACTACTGTAACTATGAGAGCTGAGGTTATAGGTTACACTACTACAGTACACTGCTGTTATCAATATGTGGGTTCCGTGTTTAAAGGTCCAATGCAACAGTTTTATCTCAATATCAAATCATTTCGGGGTAACAATTAAATAGCTAGGTTTTCATCCAATTGGTGACAGATCTTCATGCAAATATAAAAAAATATGCATAAAGAAAATATGCGCATTTTCATAGCAGTGGGAAGATGTTTTGTAGTGGGGGTGCTGCTTTTTTTTTTGCCGAAGGAATGTGTGTGTGCATCCTGTTTGCAACAAGGCACTAAATTAATACCGCAAACAGTGTGGCAAAGCAATTCACTTTTTGTCATGGATACAAAGCAGAATGTTTGGGGAAAATCCAATACAACACATTACTTAGTACCACTCTCCATTTTATAAGCATAGTGGTGGCTGTATCATGTTATGGGTATGCTTTTAATCATTAAGGACTGGGGAGTTTTTCAGGATAAATTTTTTTACGGAATCTTAGCGAGCACAGGCACATCTTCGTGGAAAACCTGATTCAGTGTGCTTTCCACCAGATTTGGAGATTAATTGACCTTTCAGCAGGACAATAACCCAAAACACAAGGCCAAATCTACGCTGGAGTTGCTTAGAAAGAAGACACTGAATGTTCCAGAGTGGCCGAATTACAGTTTTGACTTAAATCTGCTTGAAAATCTATGGCAAGACCTGAAAATGGTCTAGCAATGATCAACGTCCAATTTGACAGAATTTGAAGAATTTTTTAAAAAGAATAATGGGCAAATGTTGCGCAATCCAGGTGTGTAAAGCGCTAAATGTGTAAAAAGTCAAGGGGTGTGAATACTTTCTGAAGGCACTTTACTCTGGTCTTGGCAAGTGTGCTCTAGCCAACAGCTCACAGATACAGTGTGGTAGGTTGTGCGGGTAGGCTAGTCTACATGATGAAATTATTATAGAAAGCGCAAGAATAAATGTAGTTGTCAAACGGTAGTAGAATGGCGCCAGAGAGGAGGATGGCTGATGTTTTACGTGCTCCCAAACCAAATGTGGTATTTTGTTCATTTTTTGCATTGTTTGTAATGTATTTTTTGTAACTTATTTTGTGCATGATGTTGCTGCTACCTTCACTTATGACCGAAAGTAACTTTTGGACATCAGAACAGCGATTACTCACCATGAAATGGTAGAAGCTTTTTCTTTTCACGAGTCCAACGAGTCCGACGTGAAGGATATACTGTTTTCCCGGGAACAGGCCAAAATCCCTGTCATTTGTGTGAAGAGAAGATGGAGAAAAAGGGGGAGGAGGTACCTTCTGAGAATTCGTAGGCGAGCGTGTAAACCCCCACTGCCATCTGTTCTATTGGCCAACGTGCAATCCTTGGAAAATCCAATGGATGACCTACGAGCAAGATTAAACTACCAACGGAACATAAAAAACTGTAATATCTTATGTTTCACCGAGTCGTGGCTGAATGACCTGGCCGTGTGGTGCCAGGACAACAACCTCAATCTCAACGTGATCAAGATAAAGGATATTATTGTGGACTACAGGAAAAGGAGGACCGAGCACGCCCCCATTCTCATCGACGGGGCTGTAGTGGAGCAGGTTGAGAGCTTCAATTTCCTTGGTGTACACATCACCAACAAACTAACATGGTCCAATCACACCAAGACAGTCATTTAGAAGACACGACAACACCTGTTCCCCCTCAGGAGACTGAAAAGATTTGGCATGGGTCCTCAGATCAAAAGGTTCTACAGCTACACCATCGAGAGCATCCTGACTGGTTGCATCACTGCCTGGTATGGCAACTGCTCGGCCTCCGACCGCAAGGCACTACAGAGGGTAGTGCGTACAGCCCAGTACATCACTGGGGCCAAGCCTCCTGCCATCCAGGACCTCTATACCAGGCGGTGTCAGAGGAAGGCCCTAAAAGTTGTCAAACACTCCAGCCACCCTAGTCATAGACTGCTCTTTCTGCTACCGCATGACAAGCGGTACCGGTGCGCCAAGTCTAAGTCCAAGACACTTCTAAACAGCTTCTACCCCCAAGCCATAAAACTCCTACACAACTAGTCTAATGGCTACCCAGACTATTTGCATTGACCTCTTTTACGCTGCTGGTGCTCTCTGTTATTATCTATGCATAGTCACTTTAGTAACTCTACCTACATGTACATATTACCTCAATTACCTCTACTAACCAGTTCCCCCTGCACATTGACTCTGTACTGGTACTCCATGTATATAGCCTCGCTATTGTTATTTTACTGCTGCTCTTTAATTATTTGTTACTTTATTTCTTATTCAGAATATTATAATAATTTTTAACTCCATTGTTGGTTAAGGGCTTGTAAGTAAGCATTTCACTGTATTCGGTGCATGTGACAAATAACATTTGATTTGATTTGATTTGATCGCCATGTGACCAGAATAAGACCCTCGATATTTATTGGAAGGGAGCATCAGGCTCGTCTCTATTTCACCACCCTGTGAAGTTCATCATAACTTATTTCATCCGTAGCCTAATACATTTTTGTTTACCCTTCTCCAGATCTGTGGGACCTGAAATAGACAGATGTGTGCCTTTCCTAATCATGTCCAATTAATTGAATTTACCACAGGTGGACTCCAATCAAGTTGTAGAAGCATCTCAAGGATGATCAAT
The DNA here is from genome assembly GCF_034236695.1 of Oncorhynchus nerka. Classification (NCBI taxonomy): domain Eukaryota; kingdom Metazoa; phylum Chordata; class Actinopteri; order Salmoniformes; family Salmonidae; genus Oncorhynchus; species Oncorhynchus nerka. The sequence continues at coordinate 14,496,436 of NC_088424.1, read as the reverse complement.
GGAAACAGGATGCACCTGAGCTCAACTCAACTTCCAGTCTCATAGCAAACGGTCTGAATCAAATCTAATTTTCTTGGTCACACACGTGTTTAACAGATGTTATTACAGGTGTAGCGAAATGCTTGTGTTTCTAGCTCTCACCGTGCAGTAATATCTAACAAGTAATATCTAACAATACACACAATCTAATGTAAAGGAATGGAATTAAGAATATATCAATATTTGGATGAGCAATGTCAGAGCGGCATAGACTAAGATACAGTAGAATAGGATAGAATACAGTATATATGAGATGAGTAATGCAAAATATGTAAACATTATTATAGTGACTAGTGTTCCAATTATTATAGTGGTCAGTGATTTCAAGTATATGTATATAGGGCAGCAGCCTCTAATACGCTAGTGATGGCTATTTAACAGTCTGATGCCCTTGAGATGCAAGCTGTTTTTCAGTCTCGGCCCCAGCTTTGATGCACCTGTACTGACCTAGCCTTCTGCATGATAGGGCCAGACCATATCCCATACCCCAAGCATAATATATTACTAATCAATACATTGATGACAAGCCACCAATGGCTCACAAAGGAGAAGAGAAATAGCAGTTTTCTTCTTCAGCCTTTTCTTGTTTGGTCTGTCAATCATCTAGTGTATACATGTAATAAATTGTATATAGTGCATGATGTTTGACTTGTGAGTTTGGGAACGACAGGAATGTTTTATAAAGGGCAGCTGTGTTTACCTTTGTTAGGCATGACATAGACAAATGAGTTGGCTTAAGCAGAAACAGACAGGCTCTAGCCTAGCTGCTGTTGCACTGTGAAAATGAAGTGCTTTGTAAAACCAAAACTAGTGGCAACTGAGCTGCCACCAACTTGAAGGAGACGAAACCCTAACCTTTCTGCTATTGAAACACATCATCCTGAGAAGTTTTGAAACATTACATGGTGTGTTGTAACATCACTAAATCAAGTGTTGTGCAACACCTTTCCAGGAACTGAGAGCACTAACAGAAAAGATTGAAAACACTATGTTGGTGTTTGAGTCTTGTTCCATGCAGAATTAGATACCTTCTCTTTTGGTGTCCTTTCCTCTGTTCATAGCTTCTAAACACCATTATGATATTTTGAATCCTCTCTAGTGCAGAATTAGAACCCGTTTTCCTGATGTGTTGATGTTTAACATTGTTTTATGTATTTGATCATTTGCCATTTTATACGATTTTTGCAGGCACTGTCAGACACAGTGTTCAAACCACCAGCACTAACTCCAGCCTGAACTGCAAGAATTGAGGAATCTGCCTTTGCCTCTTTCATTGGCAATCATGAGTTTGCGAATGGTTTCTATCCCCGTTGAACCTCAATTCTCGGTTTTGATATCCGTTCATCATGATCCATTACACCTCAATGCACAACAAGCTTAATACTAATAAATAAACATACTTTTCTTTCTTCAAAAATGCATACAACATTGTGCGAAAGAATCATAAAGTCAAAATGAAGTGGCAAGATAGGAAATGCAAATTGATCAAAACCAGACTTCCAATGAGTTTGATCACTCACTTTTCTCTCTCTTTGGTTATCCTCATAAAATATACTTACATTTTGAGCAACAAATGAAGTAGGATTTATTCTTACATTGTTTTTGGTAGAATGAAATGAACAAATCATTGAAACAACTTACATAAAATGTTTTTAAATATATTTTGGGGGTATTTTGACAGAGAAACAGGTTGAAGGGGTGACAAAGCCGGGTGCGTTACATGTAGTCAATTTCAATTCACCCCAATTTCTTACAGTTCAGCTATGTGGCTGAGTGGGTCAAATTCCAAGGAAATATACCATCTTACTGTCCCTCCTGTTTCCAATTTGTCTAAATAAATAATTGAAATTATTAAGGTGGAATTCCACAACAAATATTCTCCATACTGTCTTATCATCAATCAATAATTAGTATAAAAACCATTTGCATTTATAAACCATGGTGGGGCAAAAAACAAATGCATGCCAGCAAAGCCACTACACAACACAACACTAAACAATACATTAATTGCACTATAACAGTGACAAACGGTGCACACAAACTGTTAGGGCCTACATAAAGCTGTCCCAACAGCAGAGTCCCAATAACTTACCACTTCTACAACTGGCTTTCAGCAGAGCCTTGTCTGGCAGCGAAACATTTCATTTAGCCTCATTTGCTGCCTTTAAAAAAATGATGTACAACCGATGGCACAAGGGGACGACAAGCGGATAAGAGGCAATCCGTAATTCGATTAAGACATTAATGAGCGAGCGACGATGGACGTAGTCAATATAATTATTTGTTCACTTTTGAAATGTACAGCAGCAGAATTTAGAACTTTGGCCATTCTTACAGTGTTCTCCCTGTACACCAAGTTAGAACCGTGGATAAATAAAGGGGGCATATAAGCAGACAAATGAAAGCTCTTACGATATTCAGTGCTTATATTTCTCTAAAACAGGTTAAAGGCTACATGTGCACCACCAAGTTAGAACCGTAGAGAAAATTAAAACGTGAAAATAGACTAAATTATTAGGGTGAGGTACATTGAATGTTGTTTGGGTCTCTGCGTGTCAAAAAAGATACAAGTCATATAACACATTTGACATGTCAAATAGCATTCTATTATAGAATGTTGTGTGTGCTGAATTTGCACGTGCAAGCCAAGAGCCACCACTACTATCAGTAGCGCTGTCAAAGCTGTACAAAACAGTTGACAAACAAGCACACACCGGGCCAGGAACAATGTGTTAACAGTATTGCGTTGGTGAAAATAGACCAAATTATAAGGGTGAGGCACATGGGCTACTAACAGCTTGCTACACAACATACACTTAGTATTACTTTCTTATCTACAGTATACATATCTTCCTTGCATATTGTATAATCTATGCAGCAGCATACAAAACATTTTTGGACTCACCTTGTGAAGGTGGTGCAGCGGTCCTTTTTGGGTAAATTTTGTCATCAAACGTTGTCATCAAAGTTTGTCATTCTGTGGATTTATGGTGGGAACTCGGGGAAAAGAAACACTCCACTGAATACCAGGCTATTGTTAGTGGTTGCTTTGCAATGCTCGGGCTGAAATTTGGGATGTCTACCCTAACTAAGGGCATAAACTTGACGATGACGTACTGTCTCTATGAGTGACAGAACACTGAGCCAATCATGGCGCAATGCTCCTATTTTCTGCTGTCTCGCCCCACCACCACAGAAAGCATTGAGCTAGGCTGAAACCCCTGCATTTTGGAGCTGCCTTCCACAAGAAAACAAAAAGAGACCATGTGTGTATGCAGCTTTATTAACTGAATTATATATATAAAAAATTACATTGTTTGCAAACTGATATGTGACATATATTAATGGAAAAATAACATGCAAAACAGGCAAACCCCCAACAAATATGTATATTTATATATACATATTTTTTGCTAAAAATGTGGGGCTCAATACACTGATTGTATGACAGGCCATCAGTGAAGGGTCGCTGATTGTATGAAAAACACTGTTTTTGTGGCCTCCCGGGTGGTGCAGCCACTGCATCGCAGTGCTAGCTGTGCCACCAGAGATTCTGTGTTCCAGCCGCGGATGCGCAATTTGCCCAGCTTCGTCCGGGAGGGTTTGGCCAGCAGGGATATCCTTGTCTCATCGTGCACTCACGACTCCTGTGGCAGGCCGGGCGGAGTGCACGCTGACCAGGTCGCCAGGTGTACGGTGTTTCCTCCAACACATTGGTGCAGCTGGCTTCCGGGTTAGTTGGGCATTGTGTCAAGAAGCAGTCAAGAAGCAGTCAAGAAGCAGTGCGGCTAGGTTGGGTTGTGTTTCGGAGGACGCATGGCTCTCAACCTTCGCCTCTCCTGAGTCCATACGGGAGTTGCAGTGATGAGACAAGACTGTAACTACTACCAATTGGATACTAAGAAATCTGGGAGGGAAAAAAAGGGGGAGTGAATTTTAAAAAAGAAAAAAAGAAAAACGCAGTTTTTGTTTTGATGCAGCCTTTTTACATGCACTGAAGCCCCAAAAAGTGATTTCACAACAGTCTTTTAAAAACTCAAAAATTCAGGTGGAAGAACCACTTTGGGTGTTTCAGAGTACTTCATTTCTGTTTTAAAACACATTCTGTGTATTAAAACACTTCCACTGGGTTTAAATTCAAACACCCTCCAAACACCAGATCTCAGTTGAGGTGCGATACTTTTCACGATTTCATTACACAATCATGGTGTTTTAAGACTTTCTATTTTTGAAGTGTGGTCAGAAAAAGATTACCGCTCTGCCACAAATCCAACCTCTTTTATCAATGATGATTTTACCGTGATCTTACCATTGTTAACTGAGAGTGCCTCATGAATAGACATCATTTCTCACAAGTCTAAGGTCTCTTATGTGACGAAGTCTTTCCATGAGAGATTAGTCTTTACACAAATGGATAATGACACTATTAAAGATGAAATGGTCTGTGCCCTCACTCACACCCAAACACTAATTTCAACCATGGGTGGCTCAGCCTCACACCAACCAGGAAGTGAATTTTGTATTTTTATCAAATCTCTTCCCATTTTTGTGTTCCACCATCAGTATCCATGGGTATACTTGTGCAAAAGCCAGGGTTTGAATGGGACACTGAACCCTCCCCATAGCATGGGCTCAATAACCGTCCATTTTCTGGGTCCCTGCCCTCACACAATCACACATCAGCTCCAATCTGTCCTTACGATGCTCCGCTGCACCCCAGGAATGGCCCACTCTACTCACACCTCAGTGGCTGCAGTAAAACTCTGCTATACAGTATAGTGAAACGCTGCTGTACAGGGGAAGGTACCTGGGGTACGTGCTCAGATAAGGCACGCACGCATGTACACAGAGACACACACACTCACACATACACACAACAGACACACACACACAGAACCAATTCAGTCGTAAATACCCACTGAGAGCACAAACACAGAAAAACACACCCACGGTCTAGCAGCTATTACCAGTCTCTGAGATACCTATAGATATCTACACTCATTCACCCCCTCACAGAGTACCTGTCATTACATTGGCATTTACTACCCTTGGTTTAAGGAAAACTCCACCCCAAAACTACATTTTGGTATTTGTTCCATTAGTCCATTGTTTATATACTCCCAACATGTTTTGCATGTCAGCAATCAAGTTGTCAATGATATAACTGTCAATATACAGAAATACAGCTGGTATTATGCATTTTTGCATCATATGATGTTAAGGTTTGCTGTGATGTGAGTGGCTGGATACAGAATAATGTTAGAGTAACGTTATGGCAGCTATAGTTTACCAAGGTCAGTGTCTCCTCCCCTGTGTGTAGAAACCTGCCCATCTGTTTGGGCTTCTGGCTCTATTGTCCGAACGGCTCGAATCAAAGGGTCACGTTAGGAGGGACATCAATAAACCTTTGAATGGACGCAGAACAATAGAAGAGCCCATTGCTGGGCTATGGTCAGTACATCTGTGTCAAACATCATCTCCTGCTATGAGATAAATCTATTAGACGCCGTGAGAGAATGCTGAGGTGGACAACTGGGAGGATATGGAGGATTCTCTGGTTCAGCTTTAAGGTTTTAGTTTGTGCCTTTCTCTTTTACTCTGAAAGGGAAGGGAGATATTTATAGAGATGTAGGATCTTAATTTGAGCCAGTATGCTACAGCAGGAAAATAATCCCGCAGCAACAGGAAATGTGAATTATTATGTGGATTATAATTCATGGATTTTTTATTGTAGATGTTGATGCATTTTTGTTAGGGCAAATCAGGTCTGAAATTTCAAAGTGGAAATTACAAACTTTAGAAGCTTTTAAAAACTAAAATACACTACAAGTTCGCATTTCTTGCCGTGAAGGAAAATTCTCAGCAACAAAACAGTGATCAAATTGAGATACCACATCTGTAGGTCAAAATACAATGGGAATAGAGGCAGCAGATCGGGCAGCTTTCTGAGAATCCGTAGGCTAGAGAGTAAACTCCCACTGCCATCCGTTCTTCTTGCTGACGTGCAATCATTGAAAAATAAGATTGATGACCTACGATTAAGATTATCCTACCAACGGGACATCAAAAACTGTAACATCTTATATTTCACCTAGACGTGGCTGAATGACGATACCGACAATATAGAGCTAGCGGGATTTTCCATGCACTGGAAAAGCTACCTCTGGTAAGACGAGGGGTGGGGGTGTGTGTCTATTTGTCAATAACAGCTTGTGTGCGATGTCTAATATAAAAAAGTCTTGAGGTATTGCTCGCCTGAGGTAGAGTACCTTATGATAAGCTGTAGACCACACTATCTACCAAGAGAGATCTCATCTATATTATTCTTAGCCGTCTATTTATCATCACAGACCAATGCTGGCACTAAGACCGCTCTCAACCAACTCTATAAGGCCATAAGCAAAGAAGAAAATGCTCACTCAGAAGCGGCGCTCCTAGTGGACGAGGACAACCATGCAGGCAAACTTAAATCAGTTTTACCAAAGTTTTGCCAGCATGTCACATGTGCAACAAGGGGGGAAAAAATCCTAGACCACCTTTACTCCACATGCAGAGATGCATAGAAAGCTCTCCCCTACCCCCCATTTGGCAAATCTGACCACAATTCTATCCTCCTGAGTCCTGCTTTCAAGCAAAAACTAAAGCAGGAAGTACCAGTGACTCGCTCAATACGGAAGTAGTCAGATGACACGGATGCTACACTACAGGACTGTTTTGCTAGCACAGACTGGAATGTGTTCCAGGATTCATCCAGTGGCATTGAGGAGTATACCACCTCAGTCATCGTCTTCATCAATAAGTGCATCGACGACATCGTCCACACAGTGACTGTACATGCATATCCCAACCAGAAGCCATGGATTACAGGCAAAATCCGCATTAAGCTAATGGCTAGAGCTGCCGCTTTCAAGGAGCGGGAGACTAATCCAGACGCTTATAAGAAATCCCGCTATGCCTTCAGACGAACCATCAAACAAGCAAAGTGTCAATACAAGATTAAGATTGAATCCTACTATACCGGCTCTGACGCTTGTCGGATGTGGCAGGGCTTGAAAACTATTCCGTAATACAAAGGGAAACCCAGACGCGAGCTGCCCAGTGACGCAAGCCTACCAGATGAGCTAAATGCCCTTTATGCTCGCTTCGAGGCAAGCAACACTGAAGCATGCGTGAGAGCACCTGCTGTTCTGGATGATTGTGTAATAACGCTTTCAGTAGCCGATGTGAACAAAAGCTTTAAACAGGTCAACATTCACAAAGCCGTTGGGCCAGACGGATTACCAGGACGTGTACTCAAAGCATGCGCGGACCAACTGTCAAGTGTCTTCACTGACATTTTCAACCTCTCCCTGACCGTGTCTGTAATACCTACATGTTTCAAGCAGACCACCATAGTCCTTCTGCCCAAGGAAGTGAAGGTAACCTGCCTAAATCACACTTCCGGGTTGGAGCGAGCGGTCGCATCTGCACTCGGTCCGCAGGTAGTATTACATTTCATTACATTTCATTATAGTACAACGGTTTGATTTGTCTAATCTTAGCAATTTCTTCTTAGCTAGCTACACAGCCGTCTTTGTATCATAGATAATTGCGTAATTATCGTATTTCGTCGTCCTAACGCAGTCTACACTGCCCTGCAGCTAGCCAGCTAGCTAACGTCCACCGTTAGCTAGTCCACCGTCTACCGATTAGCAGCACAACTATTTCACTCAACTGAACGACTTGATTAGTGTAGTGTTAGCTAGCTACATAGTTGTCTTTGCTGTCTTCGTACCCAAGATAATTGTGTAGTTTAGAGTGTGTAGTTTTATGTCGTCCTTAACATAGGAGACTCTGCTAGCTAGCCAACAGCTAGCCAACGTCTACCGAACAGAACTTCTGCACTCAACAATCCGGTCGCATTTCGCTCGCTCCACAGGTAGTATCACATTTTTCATTTCATTTCATTACAGTACAACGGCTTGATTTGTTTGATCGTAGCTAGCTACATAGCTAGCTACATAGCCGTCTTTGTATCAAATATAATTGTGTAGTCTAGAGCGATTTCCTAGGTTAGCCAGCCAGCTATTGTCGTTCTTTTAACGCAACGTAACGTAATCAACACTGCTAGCTAGCCAGCTAGCCCGAATAGCAGCACAGTAGAAACTATTACACTCAACGGAACGACTTGATTAGTGTAGTGTCAACAACCCAGCCAATGCCAACTAGCCTACTTAGTCAACAACGCAGCCTCTGCCAGCTAGCCTACTTCAGCAGTACTGTATCATTTTAATCATTTTAGTCAATAAGATTCTTGCTACGTAAGCTTAACTCTCTGAACACTCGTGACGTGTAGTCCACTTGTCATTCCAATCTCCTTTGCATTAGCGTAGCCTCTTGTGTAGCCTGTCAACTATGTGTCTGTCTATCCCTGTTCTCTCCTCTCTGCACAGACCATACAAACGCTCCACACCGCGTGGCCGCGGCCACCTAATCTGGTGGTCCCAGCGCGCACGACCCACGTGGAGTTCCAGGTCTCCGGTAGCCTCTGGAACTGCCGATCTCGGCCAACAAGGCAGAGTTCATCTCCGCCTATGTCTCCCTCCAGTCCCTCGACTTCTTGGCACTGACGGAAACATGGATCACCACAGACAACACTGCTACTCCTACTGCTCTCTCTTCGTCTGCCCACGTGTTCTCGCACACCCCGAGAGCTTCTGGTCAGCGGGGTGGTGGCACCGGGATCCTCATCTCTCCCAAGTGGTCATTCTCTTTCTCCCCTTACCCATCTGTCTATCGCCTCCTTTGAATTCCATGCTGTCACAGTTACCAGCCCTTTCAAGCTTAACATCCTTATCATTTATCGCCCTCCAGGTTCCCTCGGAGAGTTCATCAATGAGCTTGATGCCTTGATAAGCTCCTTTCCTGAGGACGGCTCACCTCTCACAGTTCTGGGCGACTTTAACCTCCCCACGCCTACCTTTGACTCATTCCTCTCTGCCTCCTTCTTTCCACTCCTCTCCTCTTTTGACCTCACCCTCTCACCTTCCCCCCTACTCACAAGGCAGGAAATACGCTCGACCTCATCTTTACTAGATGCTGTTCTTCCACTAACCTCGTTGCAACTCCCTCCAAGTCTCCGACCACTACCTTGTATCCTTTTCCCTCTCGCTCTCATCCAACACTTCCCACACTGCCCCTACTCGGATGGTATCGCGCCGTCCCAACCTTCGCTCTCTCTCCCCCGCTACTCTCTCCTCTTCCATCCTATCATCTCTTCCCTCTGCTCAAACCTTCTCCAACCTATCTCCTGATTCTGCCTCCTCAACCCTCCTCTCCTCCCTTTCTGCATCCTTTGACTCTCTATGTCCCCTATCCTCCAGGCCGGCTCGGTCCTCCCCTCCCGCTCCGTGGCTCGACGACTCATTGCGAGCTCACAGAACAGGGCTCCGGGCAGCCGAGCGGAAATGGAGGAAAACCGCCTCCCTGCGGACCTGACATCCTTTCACTCCCTCCTCTCTACATTTTCCTCTTCTCTCTCTGCTGCTAAAGCCACTTTCTACCACTCTAAATTCCAAGCATCTGCCTCTAACCCTAGGAAGCTCTTTGCAACCTTCTCCTCCCTCCTGAATCCTCCTCCCCCTCCCCCTCCTCCCTCTCTGCAGATGACTTCGTCAACCATTTTGAAAAGAAGGTCGACGACATCCGATCCTCGTTTGCTAAGTCAAACGACACCGCTGGTTCTGCTCACACTGCCCTACCCTGTGCTCTGACCTCTTTCTCCCCTCTCTCTCCAGATGAAATCTCGCGTCTTGTGACGGCCGGCCGCCCTACAACCTGCCCGCTTGACCCTATCCCCTCCTCTCTTCTCCAGACCATTTCCGGAGACCTCCTCCCTTACCTCACCTCGCTCATCAACTCATCCCTGACCGCTGGCTACGTCCCTTCCGTCTTCAAGAGAGCGAGAGTTGCACCCCTTCTGAAAAAACCTACACTCGATCCCTCCGATGTCAACAACTACAGACCAGTATCCCTTCTTTCTTTTCTCTCCAAAACTCTTGAACGTGCCGTCCTTGGCCAGCTCTCCCGCTATCTCTCTCAGAATGACCTTCTTGATCCAAATCAGTCAGGTTTCAAGACTAGTCATTCAACTGAGACTGCTCTTCTCTGTATCACGGAGGCGCTCCGCACTGCTAAAGCTAACTCTCTCTCCTCTGCTCTCATCCTTCTAGACCTATCGGGTGCCTTCGATACTGTGAACCATCAGATCCTCCTCTCCACCCTCTCCGAGTTGGGCATCTCCCGGCGCGGCCCACGCTGGGATTGCGTCCTACCTGACAGGTCGCTCCTACCAGGTGGCGTGGCGAGAATCCGTCTCCACACCACGTGCTCTCACCACTGGTGTCCCCCAGGGCTCTGTTCTAGGCCCTCTCCTATTCTCGCTATACACCAAGTCACTTGGCTCTGTCATAACCTCACATGGTCTCTCCTATCATTGCTATGCAGACGACACACAATTAATCTTCTCCTTTCCCCCTTCTGATGACCAGGTGGCGAATCGCATCTCTGCATGTCTGGCAGACATATCCGTGTGGATGACGGATCACCACCTCAAGCTGAACCTCGGCAAGACGGAGCTGCTCTTCCTCCCGGGAAGGACTGCCCGTTCCATGATCTCGCCATCACGGTTGACAACTCCATTGTGTCCTCCTCCCAGAGCGCTAAGAACCTTGGCGTGATCCTGGACAACACCCTGTCGTTCTCAACTAACATCAAGGCGGTGGCCCGTTCCTGTAGGTTCATGCTCTACAACATCCGCAGAGTACGACCCTGCCTCACACAGGAAGCGGCGCAGGTCCTAATCCAGGCACTTGTCATCTCCCGTCTGGATTACTGCAACTCGCTGTTGGCTGGGCTCCCTGCCTGTGCCATTAAACCCCTACAACTCATCCAGAACGCCGCAGCCCGTCTGGTGTTCAACCTTCCCAAGTTCTCTCACGTCACCCCGCTCCTCCGCTCCCTCCACTGGCTTCCAGTTGAAGCTCGCATCCGCTACAAGACCATGGTGCTTGCCTACGGAGCTGTGAGGGGAACGGCACCTCAGTACCTCCAGGCTCTGATCAGGCCCTACACCCAAACAAGGGCACTGCGTTCATCCACCTCTGGCCTGCTCGCCTCCCTACCACTGAGGAAGTACAGTTCCCGCTCAGCCCAGTCAAAACTGTTCGCTGCTCTGGCCCCCAATGGTGGAACAAACTCCCTCACGACGCCAGGACAGCGGAGTCAATCACCACCTTCCGGAGACACCTGAAACCCCACCTCTTTAAGGAATACCTAGGATAGGATAAAGTAATCCCTCTCACCCCCTCCCCTGAAAAGATTTAGATGCACTACTGTTCCACTGGAGGTCATAAGGTGAATGCACCAATTTGTAAGTCGCTCTGGATAAGAGCGTCTGCTAAATGACTTAAATGTAAATGTAAATGTAAATGATTACCGCCCCATGGCACTCACGTCAATAGCCATGAAGTGCTTTGAAAGGCTGGTCATGGCTCACATCAACACCATCCTCCCGGACACCCTAGACCCACTCCAATTCACATACCGCCCTAACAGATCCACAGATGACGCAATCTCAATCGCACTCCACACTGCACTTTCTCACCTGGATGAAAGGAACACCTATGTGAGAATGCTGTTCACTGACTACAGCTCAGCGTTCAACACCATGGTGCCCACTAAGCTCATCACTAAGCTAAGGAATCTGGGACTAAACACCTCCCTCGGCAACTGGCCCTGGACTTCCTGACAGGCCACCCATAGGTGGTAAGTGTAGGCAACAACATGCCTGCCACGCTGATCCTCAACACTGGGGCCCCTCAGGGGTGTGTACTTAGTCCCCTCCTGTATTCCCTGTTCACCCATGACTGCGTGGCCAAACGCAACTCCAACACCATCATTAAGTTTGCTGATGACACAACAGTGGTAGGCCTGATCACCGACAACAATGAGACGGCCTATAGGGAGGAGGTCAGAGAACTGTCAGTGTGGTGCCAGGACAACAACCTCTCCCTCAATGTGAGCAAGACAAAGGAGCTGATCATGGACTACAGGAAAGACGGGCTGAACAAGGCAACCATTAACATCGACGGGGCTGTAGTGGAGCGGGTCGAGAGTTTCAAGTTCCTTGGTGTCCACATCACCAACAAACTATCGTTGTCCAAACATACCAAGACAGTCGTGAAGAGAGCACGGCAAAACCTTTTCCCCCTCAGGAGACTGAAAAGATTTGGCATGGGTCCCCAGATCCTCAAAAGGTTCTACAGCTGCACCATCGCCGCCTGGTATGGCAACTGCTCGGCGCTACAGAGGGTAGTGCGAACGGCTCAGTACATCACTGGGGCCAAGCTTCCTGCCATCCAGGACATATTCAATAGTCAGTGTCAGAGGAACGCCCATAAAATTGTCAGAGAGTCCAGTCACCCCCCCCCCCCCCCTTAAAAGACCTAGATGCACTATTGTAAAGTGGCTGTTCCACTGGATGTCATAAGGTGAAAGCACCTATTTGTAAGTCGCTCTGGATAAGAGCGTCTGCTAAATGACTTAAATGTAAATGTAAATAGACTGTTTTCTCTGCTACCGCACGGCAAGCGGTAGCGGTAGCGCCAAGTCTAGACCCAAAGGCTCCTCAACAACTTCTACCCCCAAGCCATAAGACTGCAGAACAATTAATAAAATCGCCACTGGACAATTTACATTGACCCCCACATCCTTTTGTATACTGCTGCTCCTAGCTGTTTATTATCTATGCATAGTCACTTAACCCCTACCTACATGTACAAATTACCTCAGCTAACCTGTACCCCCGCAGCCTGACTCGGTACCGGTGCCCCCTGAATATAGCTTTGTTATTCTTATTCTTATTGTGTTACTTTTAATTATTACTTTTTATTTTAGTCTACTTGGTAAATATTTTCTTAACTTTTCTTGAACTGCACTGTCGGGTAAGGGCTTGTAAGTAAGCATTTCACGGTTAAGTCTACACTTGTTGTAGTCGGCGCATGTGACAAATAAAGTTTGATGTGATTGGATTTGATTAATCTCTCTTGACTATGATGTACTGCATCAGTACATTTCTGTTTCTTCCTACCATGAATCTGGACAGGACTTTGGGAGTAGTTGGAATTTAAATATGGATGCAACTTGCCAGAATAACTTTTTCTCTGCCCGTGAGAGAGCAACTACTGATGGGAAAGTGAAATGTACTATACAATGTTATCTGAAGAGGATCCATTTCACGCTGCTCCACTCCAACTTGGTAAAAATCAAAGGATGAGGACAATAGACATTTGCACTCTCTTGAGGATGCATGAGGCACATTTTACAACAGTAAGGCTCCATTTCTGTTCACTCTCTTTTCCCTCTGTGTCCCTTCTCCTCTCTCACTCTCTTTCGGTGCTCTTGATCATAGAATAATGTCGCTTTTTCTATCCTCCCTCCTCTGCGAGAGTCATGGAAACGAAATAATAGAAATGTCAGACGAGATGTTCCGTCATCGCTGATATTCTCTCTCGGTCCGTGAAAGGCCACGCCTGATCAAACAGTTAGATGCCCTGTGGCCCGGAACATTCCCCCGTTGGAACATTCCCCGGTTACCTCTCTCTCTCCCTGCCTCTCCCTCTCCGTACCAGGTTCTCACATCATTGGATTAGAGTGCCCCCTGCTGTTTCACTGAATAACCGCAACTCAGATACATTTGTAAGGAAACTGCTAGGGAGGCATTTGCTGTGAATGGTGCATGCACACAACTAACTCCACGCTTTCTAAAGAATGAAAGCTTGAATCTTAAGATAGTTGGACCAATAGGTAGGAAACATCACAACAACACAGGACTGTGCAAGATATAAAGTCATGATGTTACATGTGGGTCAATTACATGTCTTTGTACTGCGACTCACTCAACTAGCCTACTGTATGTGACTACAGTGTGTCTCGCTACAGTCATGTGACCCCCTTTGTCAATGACCTTTCAGGTGTCGTGTTTTCTCCAGTGCTATGTAAGTCATTATCAGTGCATGAGACATGGTATGAGGTGTAAGTGGCTAGGTTTCGGTGCTGCTATTAGTCATTCAGACAGAGGAGGGTGCTGTAAGACCTGTTTGGTCTCATTCACATTCCTGCCATAGATGCTCCAGCATAGCGCAGCTGTATATGGTTTCCTGCTCAAACCATCAGACTTTATATTAAGTTGCTCTTATAACTATGTAGTAGTTATGTCATTAATTATAATGCATCTATTTTATGACAGGTGAAACATATATAAATAGTATTATCCTTTTTATGAATAACCCCAAAATGTGTATGAATGTTTTGTATTTCTTTGCAGTGATTCCAGTCTACTCCACTCTTCAAGGCCACAAAACAGTAAAACATGCTGGTCATGTTTCTAGTTATTCTTGGCCATGAAAAACTCCTGGCCCAGGTCACATTGTCAGGAAAACCTCCTGGCCCGACTTGCAATACTTTTTAATTAAACAAGACCTTTTGGCATAGGCCTTCTAAGTGCTCTCCTCTATTGTATTCCAGTATGTTTATGGCTTATACTAATAATATGGGTGGGTCTCTGTTGTACTGTTGCACTGTGAGAAGAGAGCTCCCTATGGGCAGATTAGCTGTGTATTAGATAGGTGGGTGTGGTAGGTTGGATAAGCCTGTTGTTGTTTTAAGTGACTCTATTCATTATGGCCCGTGTAACGGGCACATCCTGCTGTAAACATGGCCTCCAGCTGTAGGTGTGATGTCATTAACTGGCTGTTATGTCACCGATCCAGTTCGGGGTGCGTTCATAAATTTACTCTGGCTATCTACTCTGATTTCAGAGTGTGCAGAGTGCAGATGAACACTCAACACCCCTTGAATATGGAAGGTGTCAGTAAACCTCGGCGAAAAAGCGTAATTAAATTGTAGCCAGCAGCACAGTTTCGTCACCAATGCTCTGGATAACATAAAAAAACAGCCTAACCAGCTCTGCTAGGGCGAGTAAAATGGTCAGAGTGAGGTGTTCTGTCTAGAAGTAGCTAGCAAGTTAGCCAATGTTAGCCAGTTAGCTTGGGTGCTTGACTTCTGTTGTGAGGTCAGAACGCTCGGATCAACCCTCCAGTGTGCGCTCTGAGGGTGTGGCAAGCGAAACACAATGCTCTGAATTTTCAAACACACAGAGCGCACTCTGAGCGCACTCTGGCTCTCCAGATGGAATTTACAAACACACCCTTGGTTGCTTCGTCAGGGAATGCTGGAGACGGACACTAGTACAGTAGGGCCTGATGTATACATGGTATAGTGTGGCAGGGACTGGAGAAGTCTGCGACTTTGGTCCTATGTAATGAAAATTCAATTTAAAATTAAGTTAATCATATACCTACCCATATTAAATGGTAGTGATCTCTTTCAGTGGTGTGATGGTAAATTGAACTGGTTAGATAGTTGAAATAACACCAGTGACACATGTATTACTACTAACAGTTTGACCTTTATTGTTAAGTGACAGTAAGAGTCATCTTTATCATCATCATCACATTAGTCAGTACAAGAACTACAGAACCTTAAAATGTCAACAACAAAAAAACACAACAAAATTCAAGTCTTCATTGTTTCATTTTCATAGCCTATAACCCTGGGCTGTACTGTGTTGTCTATAGCCCTTAAAAGGTCATTTACCTTTGATGGATGTCTCCTTTGTTTTTACAAGAAAGGGCACACTGTGGTCTAATCGTCTATTGCCATGCTTCCTATTGCTAGATAAGCAGATATCGAAAAGCACAAAAACACTGCGTTTAATACTGCGAGGACAGGAGCCAGAAGCTGACGGAAATATCTCAACAAATATCAGCCTATGAGACATCTGAGATTATATGGCATTAAACCTGACCTGAGGTCATTAAACCTGACCTGACCATTTATATTATACAGAACTACATACGTTTCTGCTTGTTAGAGTGTTTCCTATTCTGAGAGACAGTGTGGTTTTAACAGCATTTTTTAAAAGTAATGTACTGTACTTTTATTTTCCATATTTTGAAAATCCCTAGGAACAGGTGTTAGTTAATTGAAATTTTTCTACTTATTACACAACCTGCATGACAGTACAGTACAATTACATGCCCCAAGCTAAGTATGCATACCTGCATGAAGCCTGCACAAATCCTATCACAAGGACTACATTCCACCAATAGCCCCACTATCACACCAGTAAGAATGCATGCCCAATCCAGTGCTTCCATCTAGTATACTACTGTTAGTGAGGATATTGGATCAGAGCCAATCATGTCTCTCCTTCCAGAGCATGGATACATCTTGTACCAGCCAACAGCGAATGGCTATGTTCCAGGTCACAGGTGAAGCCAGCTGGTTGGTCTGTCAGCGCTGCCTTAATCAACAGAGTAAAATCGTGCCTTTGTGAGCTCCCTCCAAGTCCAGTAGCTATAAATTGTAACACCAGATCATGTGACTTAACCACAGAAATGTGGACCATTATACTGGTAATTACAGGTGTGGCTCTACAAAATGTTGGCATTTTTTAGCTAACCTGGTATTGGCTACAATGTGTGTGCCGTCATCTTTTTACAAATCTTCTCTCATTAATCGAGACAGGCTTCTGTCATCCTGGCATGCGGCCCTTTAGGGTAGACCACCCTGTCTCAATCAATGAGAGAAGATTTGAAAAAGACAAGATGGTGGTGTACACATTGTTGGATTACTTCATGGAGCAAACAAACATTAATTTATTTTAACAGAGCATTTTATCGATTTCAAATGGACTCCCTGAAACTGGACACAGCCATTTTATGAAACGCCGGTTTCCACGATTCGAGGACGAAGATAGTATCGCAAATACCAGGTTAGTTGAAAAATGTCCAGCAACATTTTGTACAGCCATAACTTCCAGCTGATTCAACAAGGCCATTCTCTCTCTCCCCTCCTTTCACTCTCTTTCTCACTATGAAAATAAAAAAAGGGAATATTTTGCAGATGGAACAATCCAGCAATCATGTCGCCGCTACGACTGGGTTTGGCCACAGAGGTAGCGGGTAGAGGAGCAAAGGGTTATTTTTATAAGTCCTATGTTTTGGGTTAGAGTTGTTTGACATTGTGCAATATTAATATTAATATTTTCCACTCTTAAATCCACAAACTATTATCCTGTTTCCTGTATATGTGCTATGATGGTTACAGAGCTAGAAATGAAATTTTCAGGCACACTTTATGTCACATAATCCTTATGAATCCTTATACCTGTTACGCGGAGTGAAACCCAGTAGCAGACTCCGACGAGGAGACTGGGATGAAATAACCAAGGTATTTATTGAAACACAGGGGGGAGATGGAGTGCAGGTCATGGGAAGCTCGGGCGGGTTGCTGGAAGCCAGATGAGGGTGCGGAGGCTGGAGCGAGAGGGGTTGAGACAGGGTAAGCGGGGATTCCAAGGGGGTAGTAGAGTGGGGAATGCAGGACAGAGTAGTAGAATGACAAGACGTGGGACTGGAGACAGGGACGAGAGTCACAGCGGGCAGAACTGTAGCGGAGAGGAAAACAGCGTCAGGCAAGGAAAACAGGGACAACAGGATCTGAATATTAACAAACGACTAGAAATGTAGACTGACTGAGCAGAGATTACGATCTGGCAGCGTGGAAGTGGCAGGGTTGAGTATTTGTAGAGGTCTTGATTATGGAACAGGTTGCAGCTGGTGGTGATCTGCTCTGACTCCTGCACACTTGTCTCCGCCCACACAATCACATACACACAGAGAGAGAGAGAGAGAGAGAGAGAGAGAGAGAGAGAGAGGGGGAGAGAGAGAGAGAGGGAAAGAGTACTGGGGGAGTGGCGACAGGTCAAGGAGACACAGGATGAGCAGTAGAGGGCGTTGCAGGAGCAGATGTGACAATACCAGATTACCAACTGGGTCAATAACATTTCGAATCTGTTGATAAAAACAACATTGCGGCAGGTAGCCTAGAGGTTAAGAGCGTTGGGCCAGTACCGAGCCAATTAGGTGGGGGGGGGAACGGTTTATGTGCCCTCAAAGTGCCTTGCTCAAGCAAGGCACTTAACCCTAGTTGCTCAGGATAAGAGTGCCTGCTAAATGACTCAAATGTAAATGTTAGCAAAGACAAAAAATAATACAGACTCCAAAAAGATATGGGAACAGTTCTTGTTTTTTCTTAAAGGCACAAAGGAATATCATGGACATAAAACATCACTTATCAGAAGATACAATCTCCACCTATGTATTTTGTTAGTGTATTTGTGTTTTTGCTTGATATGCTGGTTTTTCTAGTTGGTTATTGTTTTTTGTATTTTATTTGTTGTGGTCCATTGGGCGCATGTATAGTTTGGTATACTGTGTGGTTGTTTTGAGTTAAATAGGAAAAAATGTAATGAATGGTCTATACAAAATATATATATAAAATCACTTATGCAATTTATTTGATGTAATTTTATCAAGCTAATTATGCAGTACTGTCAAACTTTTTGTATTTCCATGGTAAACAGTATTGATAATTGGCAGACCCATTTAACTACCTGCATTTACAAATGTGCTACAATGTATTTACATGCATTATTACCTTATGATTAACAAGTAATGGTTTGGTAATGTAATTTAAGGTATTGCTGAATTGTGCAATTTGAGTCAACAGTCCCCTTCAGAACCCCCTTTCTCTATCCCTTCAGAACCCCCTTTCTCTATCCCTTCAGAACCCCCTTTCTCTATCCTTTCAGAACCCCCTTTCTCTATCCTTTCAGAACCCCCTTTCTCTATCCTTCCTTCTTCTTCCTCTATTCCTCCTTTTCAAGGCCCCTCTCAGGTATGGTCAGGTAATATCCCTTACCAAAGAGACAATACTCCACTATCTCTCCTGCATTTCTCTCTGTAGCTACACTGTTTCCCAGTGGTGTAAAGTACTTAAGTATGAATACAATAAAGTACTACTTAAATAGTTTTTTGAAAGTATCTGTACTTCACTATTTATATTTTTTATAAATTTGACTCCAAAACATTCCTAAAGAAAATATATTTTAAACTTTTTACTCCCTTACATTTTCCCTGGCACCCAAAAGTTGTTTTCTTTAAATCAGGCAGGACAGCAATATGGTGCAATTCACACACATCAATATAACGTGTTGTCATCCCTACTGCCTCTGATCTGGCGGACTCACTAGACATTTATGTCTGAGTGTTGGAGTGTGCCCGGGTCTGTCCGTAAATTAACAAAAACATTGTGCTATCTGCTTTGCTTAATATAAGGAATTTGAGTTTTCCATTTACTTTCACTTTTTCTCAAGTATGATATGAGTACTTTTTCCACCACTGTAGTTAAGTACTGTAACGGTTGTCTGATGAAGAAGGATCGGACCAAAGCGCAGCATGGTAAGTGTTCATGATTTTTATTAACACTGAACACTAGAACAAAATAACAAAGTGAGAAACGAAACCCGAAACAGTCCTGTCATGTGCCGAACACTAAACAGACACAGCTGGGAACTACCCACCAAACACAGCTGGGAAAAAGCTACCTATGTATGGTTCCCAATCAGAGACAACGATAGACAGATGTCCCTGATTGAGAACTATACCCGGCCAAAACAAAGAAATACAAAACATAGAAAAATGAACATAGAATTCCCACCTAAATCACACCCTGACCAAACCAAAATGGAGACATAAAAAGCTCTCTAAGGTCAGGGCGTGATAAGTACATTTAAAACCAGATACTTTTAGACTTTTACTCAAGTAGTATTTTACTATGTGACTTTTTTACTTGAGTCATTTTCTATTAACGTATCTTTACTTTTACTCAACTATCGTACAACCATTTCCACACAGTTTGTTATACTTAGCCAGTAGCTACTAAAACATCTGTCAAACTACCAAACAAGTGTCCCTTGGCTCTCTGATACAGTCATGTTCTTTCACTTACAGTATTTGCGCATTGCAGTTGAGGCCAAGCCACACTTTGTCCCTGTGCCCTCGGTTGAGCACATCCAAATCCAGCCACTCAAAATGAGTACTTTTCCAGTTGTTTCCCAGGTGTTCCCAATGCGAGCTCTAAAATAGATATCCCTCCGCTCCACACACACACACAACGCCACAGCTAGTCCTAGATTAGTAGAAGAACTGGGTTAGCTCATTATTACTATAGCTCTGACACTGTTCCTGTGTTTAGTGGTACCATTATTATTTTACCTCTGGGAAATGCCCTGGTTTGTGGTTGTGAAGAGCGATGGTATCTAGTATTCCCACAGATGTCAAAAACACTTTTGAAAATATCTATACATATATAAAGTACACTCTATATACACAAAAGTATGTAGACACCTTCAAATTAGTGGACTTGGCTATATCAGCCACACCTGTTGCTGACAGGTGTATAAAATTGAGCACACCGCCATGCAATCTCCATAGACAAACACTGGCAGTAAAATGGCTTCACTGAAGAGCTTAGTGACATTCAACGTGACACTGTGATAGGATGCCGGCTTTCTAACAAGTCATTTTGTCAAATTGCTGCCCTGCTAGAGCTGCCCCGGTCAACTGTAAGTGCTGTTATTGTGGAGTGGAAACATCTAGCAGCAACAACAACTCAGCCACAAAGTGGTAGGCCACAAAAGCTCAGAGAATGGGCCCGGAGAGTGCTGAAGTGTGTAGTGCTTAAAAATCGTCTCCCCTCGGTTGCAACACTCATTACCGAGTTCCAAACTGCATCTGGAAGCAATGTCAGCACAATAACTGTTCATTGGGAGCTTCATAAAATGGGTTTTCATGGCCAAGCAGCCACACACAAGCCTAAGATCACCATGCGCAATGCCAAGCATCAGCTGGAGTGGAGTAAAGCTCTGGAGCAGTGGAAACGCTGCAACTGACAAATCTGGGTTTGGCGGATGCCAGGAGGACGCTACCTGCCCCAATGCATAGTGCCAATTGTAAAGTTTGGTGGAAGAGGAATAATGATCTGGGGCTGTTTGTCATGGTTCGGGCTAGGCCCCTTAGTTCAAGTGAAGGGAAATCTTAACACTACAGCTTACAATGATATTCTAGACCATTCTGTGCTTCCAACTTTGTGGCAACACTTTGGGGAAGGCCCTTTCCTGTTTCAGCAGGACAATGCCCCCGTGCACAAAGCGAGGTCCATACAGAAATAGTTTGTTGTGGAAGAACTTGACTGGTCTGCACAGAACTCTGATCTCAACTCCATGGAATACCTTTGGATAAATTGGAACGCCGACAGTGCCCGACCTCACTAATTATCTTGTGGCTGAATGGAAGCAAGTCCCTGCAGCAATGTTCCAACATCTAGTGGAAAGCCTTCCCAGAAGAGTGGTGGCTGTTATAGCAGTAAAGGGGAGACCAACTCCATGATTTTGGAATGAGATGTTCGACAAGCAGGTGTCCACATACTTTTGGTCATGTAGTGTATTTAAAAACGATGTACTTGGTATTTAGATGGTTGACATTTACCTGTTAAACGTGGAGCTAAAGATCCCCCGTGGAGGGAAGGGGGGTGTCACTGGAAGGCAGCCCGGACGGTCCTGTCGCTGAGGGGCTGAGAGGGGCGGAAGTTGTCTCCCAACATCCCGTCATTCCCCTCAGGTAGATCAGCACCTTTCAGATGGGACCTAAGCCTCCTGAACTCCTCTATCTGGGAGAGTTGATGAAAAGAATGGCGAAGGTAAAGGGTGGTGATGGATTCATTAAGATAAGTATTCCGTCTACTTTCAATCAATGTTCTGTCTAGCTGCACTGCGGTTGCCCTCTGCTCCAGCCTTTACAAACCTAATGTGGATAAAAACATAAGGCATATGTCCATCTTGTGTGGACTAATAAAGTAGAGTGCATTCAGAAAGTATTCAGACTCCTTCACTTTTTTCACATTTTGTTGCTTTAATTCTATAAATTCTAAAATGGATTAAATTGTTTTTATCCGTCATCAAACTTCACACAATACCCATAATGACAAAGCATAAACAGATTAGATTTTTTTGTGAATTTATAAAAAAATGTAATAAAAAGGAAATATGACATTTACATTAGTATTCAGACCCTTTACTCAGTACTTTGTTGAAGAACCTTTGGCAGCGATTACAGCCTTGAGTCTTGTTGGGTATGACTCTACAAGCTTGACACACCTGTATTTGGGGAGTTTCTCCCATTCTTCTCTGCAGATCCTCTCAAGCTCTGTCAGGTTGGATGGGGAGCGTCACAGAGATGTTTGATCGGTTCAAGTCCAGGCTCTGGCTGGGCCACTCAAGAGACTTGTCCCAAAGCCACTCCTGCGTTGTCTTGGCTGTGTGCTTAGGATCATTGTTCTGTTGGAAGGTGATCCTTGGCCACAGTCTGAGGTTTTCATCAAGGATCGCTCTGTACTTGACTCTGTTCATCTAGTCCTCGATCCTGACTAGTCTCCCAGTCCCTGCCACTGAAAAACATCCCCATAGCATGATGCTGCCACCACCATGCTTCACCGTAGGGATGGTGCCAGGTTTCCTCCAGATGTGACACTTGGCATTCAGGACTAAGAGTTCAATTTTGGTTTCATCAGACCCGAGAATCTGGTTTCTCATGGTCTGAGTGTCTTTAGGGTGACTTTTGGCAAACTCCAAGTGGGCCTTCATGTGCCTTTTACTGAGGAGTGGATTCTGTCTGGCCACTCTACCATAAAAACCTGATTGGTGGATTGCTGCAGAGATAGTTGTCCTTCTGGAAGGTTTGCCCATCTCCACAGATGAACTCTGGAGCTCTGTCAGAGTGACCATCAGGTTCTTGGTCACCTCCCTGACCAAGGGCCTTCTCCCCCGATTGCTCAGTTTGGCCGGGCGGCCAGCTCTAGAAAGCGTCTTGGTGGTTCCTAACTTCTTACATTTAAGAATGTTGGAGGCCACTGTGTTCTTGGTCCATCTTATGGCTTTGTTTTTGCTCTGACATGCACTGTCAACTATGGGACCTTATGTAGACAAGTGTGTGCCTTTCCAAATCACCACAGGTGGACTCCATTCATGTTGTAGAAACATCTCAAGGATGATCAATGGAAACAGGATGCACCTGAGCTCAATTTTGAGTCTCATAAAAAAGGGTCTGAATACTTATGAAAATAATGTATTTCTGTTTTTGTATAAATTTGCTAACATTTCTATAAACCTGTTTTCACTGTCATTATGGGGTATTGTGTGCAGATTGATGAGGGGAAAAAATAATTGAATCGATTTTAGAGTAAGACTGCATCGTAACAAATTGTGGAAAAAGTCAAGGGGTCTGAATGCTTTCCGAATGCACTGTATATCTTATATCTGATCTTATTTAGTGGTTTCAGTGTTCTGTACATGTTGGCATTCTACTGTATGCTTAGGCTAAGAGCTCATTTCTTCCTGTCCTGGTCTATTTTACAGACCTCTTTCCAGCTGAGTCTGGTCTTGTGTGTGTAGCAGTAAAATGACAGACATTCTCCGTTAAGATTTTCATTGGGTACTGGACTGGACACCTAGCCCTAAGCTAATAGTTATCTGGTTGGATGGTCAGTCAGACTTTGCCAATGCAGGAGGATAGTGTTTGCCCGAAACAAACAAGACAGATGGATTCAGTAATACAGGATTTTATGAGGCACAGCCAACTAAGCCTTGACAACAGTAGAGTTTCATAGAGCTGTCTACATAAACAGAGCCATTAACAACCATTATCAGATTAATCGATCAATACTGATGACTCATTTACTATCAATAAAATGTAGTGAAAGGCGTTTTATTTGTTCTGGCTCCTTAGATGGTACACATAAGGAACATG
Source organism: Oncorhynchus nerka (assembly GCF_034236695.1). Lineage (NCBI taxonomy): Eukaryota > Metazoa > Chordata > Actinopteri > Salmoniformes > Salmonidae > Oncorhynchus > Oncorhynchus nerka. The sequence goes on along the minus strand of NC_088424.1, from coordinate 14,472,587 downwards.
TAGTACTTTTCAAAGTGCTTTTAGTCAATAGTCAACAGTTATAAAGCAATGCTACAGCTGGGAGATGGGAAAATCGATATAGAATATTCCATTGAACAATGATCTACCATCACAGCACAGGTCTAAAGGTGTTCCTAAACAGGCTGCATATTGGGTAACTGCCCTCCAGAGTTTATAGAACACTGAATTACAGGATCTCTATGAGCTGTCCTGTGTTATTTACTGTATGTGAATCATTTGTCACTCAATACGTATGAACAATTCATTTAAATTGCTGTTTTTTTTAGCTTTTTGATATTTCAATTCATGCCTTTGCTCTCCACCATAACCTTTCCGTCCTCTCAAAGGGAGGTGTCTGGCCTTTACATGAAAGGTAAAGCTCAGAATCAAAGCCTCTGTAGAAAGTGTGCTGACTTGGAGGACAAACTGTATTGTGCAATGCTGTTGAATCAGAGGTTGGGACCTTGCTTCATAAATATGGGCTTATAAGTGCCAAATCAATCACAACACTGGATTTTACCTTCTAGCAGAACACACACTTCAATGCAGGTAGCTAGAGCAACCTCAAGATCTATGGAAGTAGAGTTGGTTTGAATAACACTTGGTATAAAAGCAATACGGCCACTTGGAGGGCTAGCAGCTGCCATCACCATTGACATGTGAAGGGATAAGACCTAGGGGTAAGACCTGGGGCAAGGGTCTAGAAGCCAACATTAATACATTCTTTATTATTTGCCCCTGCTGGTCATCTATGAATGTTTGAAGGTCTTGAAAAATGATCTGGCCTTAATGGCCACATGTACTCTAAAAGCATCACCCAGTACAGACAGAAAAGGTCTGGTATCTCTCTAGATAGTTTCTTACTAGGTTCCTGCTGAAAAAAACAGCATAGACCAGCATATGCTGGTGACTAGTGCTGGTTTTGCTGGTGACCAGCCTTCATACCAGTATAAGCTGATGACCAGCTTATACTGGTATGCTGGCAACCAGCATATCATCATAAGTACCAGCATATGCTGGTTACCAACAAAACAAGCATCAAAGTGCTTAAAGATGCACGATGACGAAATCGCTCCGCCATTTCCTGGTTGCTAAAATTCTAATAGTTTCCCTCATTTCTGTTTATGTGACAAAACTAGTAAGAATCATTTTACCATCTACTGTGAAATATATTTTTCAGTTGTTTGAGGCTGGTATACAAAACCGAAGGACGGCAGGCATATAAATAGCGCCCACATAGAACAGATCTACTGCTTCTTACTTCCTTTCAATGAGAATGACAGATCTAACACACACATTTCTATGTCAAATTTAGGTTACCCAAAAAGTTACATATTGCAGGTTTAATCACTTAAGACAATACATTACATATATCACAGATGAAGGCCTAGTTTTTCCCTAATAAAGTGGCCACATCAGGACTGGAAGTCACATTATGAATGTTCATCCATCCACAATCTGAATTCAGACTACTAATTCCAACTACTTATTCAGATTGGATTACTTGAGAAAAATTGAATTTATCTTTGTGTTGCATAAGATGAATTAATCAGTCAATGTACATGCAAAAACGCAGATATTGAAACAAACAATTAAACATATCGAACTGCAGGGCCTCCTGAGTGGTGCAGTAGTCTAAGCACTAGCTGTGCCACTAGAGATCCTAGTTCGAGTCCAGGCTCTGTCGCAGCTGGCCGCGACCGGGAGACCCATGAGGCAGCCCACAATTGGCCAAGCGTCGTCCGGGTTAGGGGAGGGTTTGGCCGGCTGGGATGTGCTAGTCCCATCGCGCTCAAGCGACTCCTGTGGCGGGCCGGGCGCATGCATGCTGACACAGTCGCCAGGTGTACGGTGTTTCCTCCAACATATTGGTGCGGCTGGCTTTCAGGTTAAGTGGGCAGTGTGACTTAGCTGGGTCGTGTTTCGGAGGACGCACAGCTCTCGACCTTCGCCTCTCCAAGACAAGACTGTAACTACCAATTGGATACCATGAAAAAGGGGTAAAAAAAACATAGGGAACTGCAATAGAGCATGCTGGAAAATATGATCTTTATGGTTGTGGTTTTGCTTGCTAGACCATGCTGGTCAGACCAGTTTGACAGCTAGACCATTCTGTTCGGCCAGCTAGACCATGCTGGTCAGACCAGTTTGACAGCTAGACCATTCTGTTCGGCCAGCTAGACCATGCTGGTCAGACCAGTTTGACAGCTAGACCATTCTGTTCGGCCAGCTAGACCATACTGGTCAGACCAGCACTGACCAGCTTGAAAATTCTGCTGGTCTACAGTTGGTGTTTTCAACAGGGTAGGGAGTTTTCCCTAGCCATTGTGCTTCTGCATCTGCAATGCTTGCTCTTTGGGGTTTTAGGATGGGTATCTGTAAATCACTTTGTGAAAACTGCTGATGTAAAATGGTCTGTATAAAATACATTTGATTGATTAATTGAGCCAGACCATTGTGTCAGATGGCCTACCTGTAACTGTGAGATGGTGAGTGGGTAGCGGTACAGGATCCAGGTGACGCTCTCACTACATGGAGGGGTGGTCAGGGAGCCCTCATACACCCAGTAGTCTCTCAGGAGAGGGTCTGGAGGGAGTAACAAACACATACCATGTCCTCATCCAATACTGTGTCACACCATACACGCAAGCAGGAATCATACACAATTAGAAGAAGGACTCACCAGGAAGTAGTGTGTTGGGATTGAAGCACGGTATGATCTTGGTCTTCCCCTGTACAGATAGGTCAACACACTCAAATATTTGTTGACCTGCTTCGTTTGTAATGCACTGTTTATTTCGCCACCATGTTTGTCATGACTGTATTATTGCAGATCGTCTTTACTACTGGAGCTCCTTCTTCACATTCGGCATCAACACTTCACCTGTCTAATCTGAAATGTTTCAGACGGTTTCAAGTCAATCTGGAGCATTGATTGCATCAGGTTTAATTGAAAAATCAATACATTAATCCATTTCTGCCTGCTCCAATCGTTGCACCTCTACTGATTTTCTGTTAACTGCCAAGTTTGATTGTCTATGTACTGTATGTCTTCCTCGATCTCTCAGTTAAGCATTGGGTATCTACCCCCTTAGGTCATGTCAGTAATTTCTCATAACCTCTGCCCTCTCATCACCATGACAACTCATAACCATAACATCATCACCATAACAAGAGGACTTGGTCAACAATGTGGGTGCCAAGATCTTACCTTGTATTGTAGGTCCTGCAGCACTTCTGTTATGGCCTTCAACCCCAGATGCTCCTTCCCTATCTGAAGGAAACAATGTCAATGGCATCAAGTCAAAAGAAGTCATGAAAGATGGTCCTAACAGATCAATGTAATGTTATGATGTTAACTCATCTTAACAGGGTGCTGTTGACATGTTTGGAGCCTCCTGAAAGGATGTGAAAATGGTGGAAAAGTACTCAATTATCATACTTGAGTAAAAGTAAAGATACTTTAATAAAAATGACTAACTAAAAGTGAAAGTCACCCAGTAAAATACTACTTCAGTAAAAGTCTAGAAGTATCTGGCTTTAAATATACTTATGAAAAGTAAAACTCAATGCTAAAATATACTTAAGTGTCAAAAGTAAATGCAATAAATACTTTCAAATTCCTTATATTAAAGGGATACTTTGAGATTTGGGCAATTAGGCCCATTATCTACTTCCCCGGAGTCAGATGAACTTCTGGTTACCATTTTCATGTCTCTGTGTCCTGTATGAAGGAAGGCAGAGTTAGTTTCACGAGCCAGTGCTAACTAACATTAGCTCAATGACTGGAAGTCTATGGGTATCTGCTAACTTCCAGTCAATGTGCTAACACTAGTTAGCAATTGTGCTAGTGCTAGTTAGCAACTTCCTTCAAATCGCTCGCAGAGACATACGAATAGTATTCACAAGTTAATCTGACTCTGGGGAAGTAAATAAAGGGCTTTATTGTCAAAATCCCAAAGTATCCCAAACCAGACTGCACAATTATATTTATTAGTACATTTAAGGATACACTCCAACACTTAGACATCATTCACAACCGAAGCATTTGTGTTTTGTAAGTCCGCCTGATCAGAGGCAGTAGGGATGACAACGTGTTCTCTTGATAAGTGTGTGAATTAAACAATTTTCCTGTCCTGCTAAGCATTCAAAGTGTAACAAGGACTTTTGGGTGTCAGAGAAAATGTATGGGAGTAAAAAGTACATATTATCTTAACCTCTACGGGATCAGTGTATTATGCTTTACCAGATCTAATGTGTTATATTCTCCTACACTAATTTCATATTTCCACAAACGTCAAAGTGTTTCAAATGGTATCAAGAATATGCATATCCTTGCCTCAGGACCTACAGACAGTTAGATTTGGGTATGTCATTTTAGATGAAAATGGGGGGGGGGGTATCAGATCCTTTTAAAGAATGAAGTGAAGTAAAAGCTGTCAAAAATATAAATTGTAAAGTAAAGTACCCAAAATACTTAAGTAGTACTTCGAAAATATTTTTACTTTACACCACTAAGTGTTTGTCCATTCATATATTCAGTCATTGCCTCAAGCTAGTTCATATCAGTCAAACGTTATCATGGTTATTTCAATGTGGTGTTTTTTCTCAGTACAATAAAAAAAAGTATATTTAGTGTCAAAGCTGATATGATATGGTACAAAATACAGTAATAATAAACCAAGTGCCTAACAAAACCATACAGAGCATGAGAAGAGGGGATTCTCATGTGACTATAGACTGAGACCAAAGCAAACAATACCTGCACAAACAGAGTGATGATGAGAACTCCGTTCTTCTTACCCAGGGCTTCCTCCACACTGTTGAACAAGGTTGTGTTCCAGTGGATCAGATGGAGCTGGGGGCACATGTATTGTATTGTACCATATTATAGTGGAGCTGATCACAAAAAAAATATTAACCAAAGAAAGTAAATAAAGAAAGATATTCAGGTAAAGATAGAAAATGAAAGAAAGAAAGAAAATTAAAGAAAGTAAATGAAAGAACGATGAGCAGAGGGAGGCTGCAGAAGACAGGGCCGAGACAGAGCAGGTGTAAGGGACATAAGGGCACTCTACAGTTTGAAATAGAGCACAAAACACCTTTGATAGAGAGGAAAGCTTATAAAGCCAAACCACCAGTGGCATAACCTCTTCAGGCCCTTTCAAACGCGTCAATGGCCTGAGCGATGTGTAAATATATGAAACAAAGTAATGAGCTTTAAAAGCCCTGACCCGAAGTAACCTGTTTTTATGTGAACATAACAAGTCCCTCGTTCTCAAGGCCATCAGACTGTTAAATAGCCATCACTAGCACAGAGAGGCTGATGCCTACATACACAGACTGAAATCATTGGCCACTTTAATAAATGGAACACTAGTCACTTTAATAATGTTTACATATCTTGCGTTACTCATTTCATATGTACAGTTGAAGTCGGAAGTTTACATACACCTAAACTCAGTTTTTCACAATTCCTGACTTTTAATCCACGTAACAATTCCCTGTTTAGGTCAGTTAGGATCACCACTTTATTTTAAGAATGTGAAATGTCAGAATAATAGTAGAGTGAATGATTTATTTAAGCTTTTATTTATTTAATCACATTCCCAGTGGGTCAGAAGTTTACACTCAATTAGTATTTGGTAGCATTGCCTTTAAATTGATTAACTTGGGTCCAACATTTTGCGTAGCCTTCCACAAGCTTCCCGCAATAAGTTGGGTGAATTTTGGCCCATTGCTCCTGACAGAGCTGGTGTAACAGAGTTAGATTTGTAGGCCTCCTTGCTCGCACACGCTTTTTCAGTTCTGCCCACAAATTTCCTATGGGATTGAGGTCAGTGCCTTGTGATGCCCGCTCCAATACCTTGACTTTGTTGTCCTTAAGCCATTTTGCCACAACTTTGGCAGCTTACAAGCTGTAACTTCCTGACTGATGTCTTGAGATGCTCCAATATATCCACATAATTTTCCTCCCTCATGATGCCATCTATTTTTGAAGCACACCAGTCCCTCCTGCAGCAAAGCACCCCCACGGCATGATGCTGCCACCCCCGTGCTTCACAGTTGGGATGGTGTTCATTGGCTTGCAAGCCTCCTCCTTTTTCCTTCAAACATAACGATTGTCATCATGGCCAAACAGTTCTATTTTTGTTTCGTCAGACCAGAGGACATTTCTCCAAAAAGTACGATCTTTGTCCCCATGTGCAGTTGCAAACCGTAGTCTGGCTATTTTATGGCGGTTTTGGAGCAGTGGCTTCTTCCTTGCTGAGCGGTCTTTCAGGTTATGTCTATATAGGACTTGTTTTACTGTGGAAATAGATACTTTTGTACCCATTTCCTCCAGTATCTTCACAATGTAATTTGCTGTTGATTTGCACTTTTGCACTTTCACACCAAAGTACATTCATCTCTAGCAGACAGAACGCGTCTCCTTACTGAGCGGTATGACGGCTGCGTGGTACCATGGTGTTTATACTTGCGTACTATTGTTTGTGCAGATGAGGTCTTGGCTGATTTCTTTAGATTTTTCCCATGATGTCAAGCAAAGAGGCACTGAGTTTGAAGGTACGCCTTGAAATACAATCTAGAAGAAAAATAAATGCACACCTATTTAGGCGAGGTGCTGGCTAGAGGAGTAGAAAACTTGAAAATAAAGGAGAGCTGCACACTCTTAGGAGCTCAGATGCAAAAATGTAATATCCAACGTTTCGACAGCCAAGCTGTCTTCATCAGGGTATAATCACAAACACTGCGGGATGACTCGTTTATATAGTGTTAAAAGACACACAGGTGTCTGTAATCATGGCCGAGAGTGGCCTAATATCATTGGTTAATTCTCAAATATTAAAATGGCATACAAAGAACAGCATACAAAAAACAAATGGATAGCATACGATCATAGATTCATTTTAGACTACACAAGCTTACAAACAATTACAATGGCAAAAGTCACAATAATTACAAGAATGGCTTCAGATCAAAGTCTACTTTGAGACCGAAGGCCTTGAAATACATCCACAGGTACATCTCCAATTGCCTCAAATGATGTCAATTAGCCTATTAGAAGCTTTTAAAGCCATGACATAATTTTCTGGAATTTTCCAAGATGTTTAAAGGTACAGTCAACTTAGTGCATGTAAACGTCTGACCCACTGGAAATGTGATACAGTGAATTATAAATGAAATAATCTGTCTGTAAACAATTGTTGGAAAAATTACCTGTGTCATGCACAAAGTAGATGTCCTAACCGACATGCCAAAACTATTTGTGGAGTGGTTGAAAAACGAGTTGTAATGACTCCATCCTAAGTGTATATACTGCATTCTGAACTTTTCTACTGTATCTTAGTCTATGCCGCTCTGATATTGCTCGTCCAAATATGTATATATTCAAAATTCCATTCCTTTATTACTTAGATTTGTGTGTATTGGGTATATGTTGTGAAATTGTTAGATATGACTTGTTAGATATTGCTGAACTGTCAGAACTAGAAGCACAAGCATTTCGCTACACCCGCAACAATATCTGCTAAACATGTGTACAGTGCCTTGCGAAAGTATTCGGCCCCCTTGAACTTTGCGACCTTTTGCCACATTTCAGGCTTCAAACAAAGATATAAAACTGTATTTTTTTGTGAAGAATCAACAACAAGTGGGACACAATCATGAAGTAGAACGACATTTATTGGATATTTCAAACTTTTTTAACAAATCAAAAACTGAAAAATTGGGCGTGCAAAATTATTCAGCCCCCTTAAGTTAATACTTTGTAGCGCCACCTTTTGCTGCGATTACAGCTGTAAGTCGCTTGGGGTATGTCTCTATCAGTTTTGCACATTGAGAGACTGAAATTTTTTCCCATTCATCCTTGCAAAACAGCTCGAGCTCAGTGAGGTTGGATGGAGAGCATTTGTGAACAGCAGTTTTCAGTTCTTTCCACAGATTCTCGATTGGATTCAGGTCTGGACTTTGACTTGGCCATTCTAACACCTGGATATGTTTATTTTTGAACCATTCCATTGTAGATTTTGCTTTATGTTTTGGACCATTGTCTTGTTGGAAGACAAATCTCCGTCCCAGTCTCAGGTCTTTTGCAGACTCCATCAGGTTTTCTTCCAGAATGGTCCTGTATTTGGCTCCATCCATCTTCCCATCAATTTTAACCATCTTCCCTGTCCCTGCTGAAGAAAAGCAGGCCCAAACCATGATGCTGCCACCACCATGTTTGACAGTGGAGATGGTGTGTTCAGGTGATGAGCTGTGTTGCTTTTACGCCAAACATAACGTTTTGCATTGTTGCCAAAAAGTTCAATTTTGGTTTCATCTGACCAGAGCACCTTCTTCCACATGTTTGGTGTGTCTCCCAGGTGGCTTGTGGCAAACTTTAAACGACACACTTTTATGGATATCTTTAAGAAATGGCTTTCTTCCATAAAGGCCAGATTTGTGCAATATACGACTGATTGTTGTCCTATGGACAGAGTCTCCCACCTCAGCTGTAGATCTCTGCAGTTCATCCAGAGTGATCATGGGCCTCTTGGCTGCATCTCTGATCAGTCTTCTCCTTGTATGAGCTGAAAGTTTAGAGGGACGGCCAGGTCTTGGTAGATTTGCAGTGGTCTGATATTCCTTCCATTTCAATATTATCGCTTGCACAGTGCTCCTTGGGATGTTTAAAGCTTGGGAAATCTTTTTGTATCCAAATCCGGCTTTAAACTTCTTCACAACAGTATCTCGGACCTGCCTGGTGTGTTCCTTGTTCTTCATGATGCTCTCTGCGCTTTTAACGGACCTCTGAGACTATCACAGTGCAGGTGCATTTATACGGAGACTTGATTACACACAGGTGGATTGTATTTATCATTATTAGTCATTTAGGTCAACATTGGATCATTCAGAGATCCTCACTGAATCTTCTGGAGAGAGTTTGCTGCACTGAAAGTAAAGGGGCCGAATAATCTTGCACGCCCAATTTTTCAGTTTTTGATTTGTTAAAAAAGTTTGAAATATCCAATAAATGTCGTTCCACTTCATGATTGTGTCCCACTTGTTGTTGATTCTTCACAAAAAAATACAGTTTTATATCTTTATGTTTGAAGCCTGAAATGTGGCAAAAGGTCGCAAAGTTCAAGGGGGCCGAATACTTTCGCAAGGCACTGTATGTGACAAATCAAATTCGATTTGATTTGTAACAGTGGCCTCCAACTTAAATAAACATGGTCAGGGCCTTGAAGCGGACAGTGTGTGTGTGTGTGTGTGTGTCTGTGTGTGTATATGTTTGGCCGAGACCCATACCTCCATGGGGAAGGCCTTAAAGTTGACTGTGTGTTCTGAGCCCCGCTGGTTCTCTTTGCCCCAGTGGAAGCGCACCTCATGCAGCTCGTACTCATGATCAATTTGCAACGGTCCACCAGTTACCACTGCAGACAGGAAACCCAGAGCATCATGGGAGAGCAGACACAGGAAATGCAGACCACATCAGATGATCTTGCGTTTTGAATGTAGGCTTGAATTCTGATTCAACTCTGAAGTGTATGTGTATGTCCCTTGCAGCACACAGTCATTGACTCAACTTTCAGGGGTCACGGCTAAGATCGTTGAAAAAGTGCATTCAAGATCATTACAATAGTGGAGGGTTGACATAAATTCCACCCATGAATTGTTTTTGTGTACCATGGTAATGTTAAATTAACTTTTTGGATGTGTGTTCTGCACCTGATTTGGACCTCAGCATGATGCGTACGGTGTGTCCATCGTTGATGACCTCACAGTCCCGACACACAACGTAGTTGGGTGTTAGCCCCACGTCCAGGAGCAAGGGGTCATAACGCGCCTCCCGGGAGTTCAGGTTGATGGGTGACTGGTACTCCCCATTGGCATCAGGGAACAGCAAACCCCACTCTACACCTGAACACACGCACAACTTAGACTTACACTCAACGTCACTGATGCTTGTGTAAAGTTACAACTTCTGAGCTCTGGCATGCACTGAGATCTCCATGCAGAGGCCTTCATGCAGTGCGTGGTGAAGTCACAAAGTGGTGATGGAGTATGCCTAGTGTAGTGTAAATCCAGCCTTTGAATACGCATGCAGCATAAACAAAGTGTATAAGTGAGGACGCACTAATGTGTGCACATACACACACACACACACACACACACACACAGAGACACACGCATGCACACGCAACCACACACACTGGAGTTAAAGAGTTCACCAATTCCTCAGTGTCACTGCGCTGAGCAGTTGGGGAGTCGGTATCAAGAATAACTGTCACCAGAGGGACACAAGGACGCTCTAGTTTGTGCTTCTTCCCACCTCTCACACTTTCTTTCTCACTTTTATATCTCTCTTTTTTCCCCTCTATTTATTACACACTGTTAGTCCCACATCTCTCCATTCTGTGTGTAAATGGTTTGTGAAAAAAATCCTCATTATCATATTCTCACATCTTTTCACACTCTGTAAGAGCAGTCTGTTAGCTAGCTGTCTCTGGTCTCTGGTCTTTCCATACCATGCCCTGAATTATTTCATAGTTATTTCATATCACTGCTGTATGTGCAGAGAGAGTGCAAAATGCAATTAATCGAATCAGATGAGATCAAATCTGTCAGGGACACACCCTTCTTGCAAACTATTACAGACTACAAAGGGAAGCACAGCTGCGAGCTGCCCAGTGACACGGGCCTACCAGACGAGCTAAATCACTTCTATGCTCGCTTCTAGGCAAGCAACACTAAGGAATCCATGAGAGCATCAGCTGTTCCGGACGACTGTGTGTTCACACTCTCCGTAGCCGACATGAGTAAGACCTTTAAACAGGTCAACATACACAAGGCTGCGGGGCCAGACGGATTACCAAGACGTGTGCTCCGGGCATGTGCTGACCAACTGGCAGGTGTATTCACTGACATTTTCAACATGTCCCTGATTCAGTCTGGATAATACCAACATGTTTCAAGCAGACCACCATAGTCCCTGTGCCCAAGAACACAAAGGCAACCTGCCTAAATGACTACAGACCCGTAGCACTCATATCCGTAGCCATGAAGTACTTTGAAAGGTTGGTAATGGTTCACATCAACACCATTATCCCAGAAACCCTGGACCCACTTCAATTTGCATACCGCCCAAACAGATCCACAGGGGATGCAATCTCTATTGCACTCCACACTGCCCTATCCCACCTGGACAAAAGGAGCTCAGCGTTCAACACCATAGTACCCTCAAAGCTCATCACTAAGCTAAGGATCCTGGGACTAAACACCTCCCTCTGCAACTGGATCCTGGACTTCCTGACAGGCTGCCCCCAGGTGGTGAGGGTAGGTAGCAACACATGTGCCACGCTGATCCTCAACACTGGAGCTCCCCAGGGGTGCGTGCTCAGTCCCCTCCTGTACTCCCTGTTCACCCACGACTGCATGGCCAGGCATGACTCCAACACCATCATTAAGTTTGCAGACGACAAAACAGTGGTAGGCCTGATCACCAACAATGACGAGACAGCCTATAGGGAGGAGATCAATCAGAGACCTGGCCAGGTGATGCCAGAATAACAACCTATCCCTCAACGTAACCAAGACTAATGAGATGATTGTGGACTACAGGAAAAGGAGGACTGAGCATGCCCCCATTCTCATCGAAGGGCTGTAGTGGAGCAGGTTGAGAGCTTCAAGTTCCTTGGTGTTGTCATGACGTTGGCCTGGGGGTAGGTTTATGACAGTCATAAATAACTCTTTCCCCCTTTTTCCTCTCTCTACCCTACTGATGTTATATTTGCAAAACCCTTTGTTAACATAGAGATTCTGGGAACATCAGAAGGTGGGGGGAAATGAACTATATTCTGGTAATCTGACCAATTGAACATATGCGGTGGACATCTGAGACATACTCATCAATGATAAGATGACATAAACTCTACAGTGGATTCACATGGAATTGTTGTTCAATTTAAATGTTTGAATATGAAATGATTTGTGATGGGATGAAATGTGATTTTAGCTTCTAAAATGTGAGATTTGGGTTTTCATAAGATAGGGCTCTGCTCAATCAGTGGCCCGCCCCTGTGAAGGGACATGGGCTATAAAACTTTTCAAACACGCCCTCCTCTCCCTTCCTATATAATGCCTTGACAATATAACCTCCTTCCGAGGACGTGAGGACGACGGTCCGATGTCAGAATGGTTCAGATAATAACTACAGAACGAAGCCAACATCAGCTTGAGCTTCGGTTGCGAATGGTATGAACTTTGAACTCTTATTCACTACAGAAGTGATTCCTCCTAGCCTTTGAGTTAGCAACAGCAGATGCAAACGAGGGTTAGGAAGGAACAGACAGAGTATCCCGTCTATCACACAATGATGTTACTAAAGCGTTTCCAATTTACCACCAAATACTTATTTTCCACCATAATTTGCAAATAAATTCATTAAAAATCCTACAATGTGATTTTCTGGATTTTTTTTCTCATTTTGTCTGTCCTAGTTGAAGTGTACCTATGATGAAAATTACAGGCCTCTCTCATCTTTTTAAGTGGGAGAACTTGCACAATTGGTGGCTGACTAAATACTTTTTTGCCCCACTGTATACACTCATGTAGATACTACCTCAACTGGGCCGACCAACCACTGCTCCCGCACATTGGCGAACCGGGCTATCTGCATTGTGTCCCACCACCCACCAACCCCTCTTTTTACGCTACTGCTACTATCTGTTCATCATATGCATAGTCACTTTAACCATATCTACATGTACATACTACCTCAATCAGCCTGACTAACCGGTGTCTGTATGTAGCCTCGCTACTTTTATAGCCTCGCTACTGTATATAGCCGCGCTACTGTTATAGCCTCACTACTGTATATAGCCTGTCTTTTTTACTGTTGTTTGTATTTCTTTACCTACCTGTTGTTCACCTAATACCTTTTCTGCACTATTGGTTAGAGCCTGTAAGTAAGCATTTCACTGTAAGGTCCTGTTGTATTCGGCGCAAGTGACAAATACACTTGATTTGATTCTACAGTGTCTCTCCCTCTAGTCCCATGATGAGGGACATAAACGGAATCAAAGCTCTCCCTTCATACATCACTGACCCAATCTAAATACAGACCCACTCTGAACTGTCTGACCTCCGACACACGTACTTAGCCTTGGAATTAAGATGATGAAACCATGGCTTTGAATCGCAGAGGGAGCACATAGCACAAAAGACATGCTTTCTGAAGTTAGTAAATGAAGTGGCTAATGTGTTACCGCTACAGACAAGTCCCGGATGACTTTATCCCCTACCAACAAGATAAACAAATGTTTTCTCAAGTCACCACCAATGACAATATGACTATTAGAGTCACTAAAAGGTCAGCTCTTGACTTAGATGTTACAACCTCTCGTGTTCTTTTCCCAGTTACTGGAAACCTTGACTATTACCCTAAGAGCCCAGAGGCAAATTTGAGACACACAAAGCACACAATGGAGCCCTGGACAGGAGCTGGTAAAGCTCAAAACCATGAAAGCATGGTAGCTAGACCCCTACTCTCTTAGAATACCAAATCATTGGTGTGACTCCAGAATCTCAAGTTCAGTTCTAGACAGCTAATTTGCATGATCAAGTTACCCCAAAAAGGAGTGCATTGATCAAATGACCCTACCTTCTTTAAGTTCTTTACCTACTGTATGTGAGAGAGAGAGAGAGAAACAGAGAGAAGAGTATATATCTGTTTATATCTGAGTACTGCATTCCCATATCAATGCATGTGTTTGGTGCCAAAATGGGGAAGAACATGTTCTTTTTCGGAGCTCTGTTTTGCGCGAGAAAAAGAGTGAAAGGAAACTAAGTGTATACTAAAAGCTCTCTTACCTTCTTGATATCCCCAGTCCAATTCATCCTTCCCAGGGTAGTAGTCTGACTCCTCAATCACACTGTCTGCCATGGCTGTGGCAGTATGGAACAAGTCTCACTTAACACACTTGCTTTGATTTGAAGTCACACTCTGGCTTTTGTTCTTATCTGTCTTCTTAATCTGTCTTCTTATTGTTTTCTTCCTTCCTTCCTTTCTTTGTGTGGTAGGGAGGGTTTTCTGTCAGATGCCAGTGACTTTGAGAGCCTGTCTTCAGTCAGGTGCTGCAGTACGGGCTGGTACAGCGGTTCAACGCCAAATACTGATGAAGGGGGGGCTCAGTCCATCAAATAGGAGAGAGTGATTGTTCCAACTCTCTCTCTCTCTGTGTGTGTGTGTGTGTGTGTGTGTGTGTGTGTGTGTGTGTGTGTGTGTGTGTGTGTGTGTGTGTGTGTGTGTGTGTGTGTGTGTGTGTGTGTGTGTGTGTGTGTGTGTGAATCCAGGCTGCAGTGTAGACTCTCTCACTGTAGGGCAGCGCAAGCAGCTAAGAGTTTCACAACTCTCTCTAAGTACCAGCAGCCCACAGGGTCCCCACCCCCACACATACAGAGTAAGCTTGGATTGGATGAGTCAAGTGCCTGTGCAAATCTCATTTGGAGCACCTTTTACAGCACAGCATTTCACAATGGTGTAAAGGTGTAAAGGTGTATTATGATCCTGATGTTTTTGAGGTGAAGAAAGTGCCAGTCAGCATTTCATTATTAGACTGTGATCTAGTTTTCCAGATTTGTTTTACCTCAGAGATTACGGGTTCATTTTTTGCATTTCTTTTTTCAAAGACAACAGATTGACAATATCCTCGGAAAATATAAGGTTTATGTAATATTGGTGTCAAATATTTCATGTGAACCTCCCTTTGGAATTTGAAAGTCCTTTACTGGCTAGGTTTTTTGTTTTTTTTCTATCGGCAAATAGTAAACCAATAATGTATTTCTCAATAGATACAAAGTATATTGTCATTCTCAATAGAGCTTACAGAGTAGAACTGACCAGTACTGTTCTGGCACAATATAATATATCCCGCTGTGTCTTATTCCTGTCCCAAAGTGTAGAATTTGTCCAAAGGGTTTAAGACTGATTAATTGCTTTATATTCTGCAAAAGGAAACCACCTTGACCCTCATTTCTCATTTCCTAAATTGAATACATTGCATAACGCACTCTGTCAGAATATTCCTAATGAGGTCATTTTGATCCCAGAGGACCAGATATGATGCTTTAACAATTGGGTTTTAAATAGCATGACTTTTAGCATAATAACCCTGTTCAGCAGCAAATAAATCATGAACATAGTTGACACTGGTCTACTTTTCTTTCTTTTCTAATCTTGACTTTTTCATAAAGTTTTATATTATTGCATATTTTTCTCATATTCTTTGTTGATATATAAGAACCAATTTTCCATTCAGGCCTAATTTGTCTACAATTTCTTAAGTCATTATTGGTCATTCATATATACTCACTATGTCTATTAGTATTATAGTATAGTATTATTATTATAGCTAAGAATTCTGTTAGAATTCCATTATTGCTGCAGGTATTTTTTATTCTTCTCCAGACGGTGGAATATGCCAGGTCCAACTCCTGTCTAAGGCTCCTTTTTCAATTTGGATCGCAAATCAATAACGACACTGCCCTCTAGTGGACACTAAAGGATCTTGCAGAACACTTATCTTGCTGAGTATGATTGACTATAAATGATGAGTTTCACCAGCGGTTAGGTTTTTGACCAAACACTACACAGCTGATTCAAATTATCGAAGCTTGACGCTTGATTCAGCTGATTCACCTTGGGGTCCCCAGGTCCGAGTTTGGGAAAACCTGAGTTACATTCTTTAGAAAAAATATTTAACTCTTTTGTATCTCTTTATTTGTAATGTTATATGAAATTAGTTCAATAATTTTCAATTGGTCATTTTAGTTTGTTACAGTAAATATTATAATATACACACACTCAGTGTTTCATTAGGTCAATGTTTTCTATGCCTCTGTTCACTGATTATATATGGTTATGACGTTTCATGGGACAATGCACACTATAAGTTCTGTCCTGCTTTGATATCATCGGGGGCCAATTGACACACCTATGGGGTGAGGCCAACTCAAATTCAATTAAAATTTATTGTTTGAATTTTATTCATTCAGAATTTACCCCAAAAAATGAATTTGAATTGGCCACATCTCAAAGGAAGCATCATTTGAATTGAATTTGAATGAAAGGAAGTGTAATTTAATTAAAACCATTTCAAATCTTTGAGAAGTGAAATATGAAAGGAATACACAGACCATTTATGCATAGAATACACAGACCGTTTAAAAAAATGTGTTTGATTATAACTCAAAGATAACTCAAACATGATTTTTCTTTGTCACGAGATTGTTCAATTGTTATATTGTTCTCTTCCATACTGTAGTGTTTGATGCAGTGCATTCTGGGAAATGTATTTCAGACAGCCTATGTTTTAGGAGAATGAGTATAAAATTAAAATAACGTTTCAACCTTATGCTAAATGGTAGTGGTAACAATACATGATGTCAAAATAAACATTACTATGTTGATAGAATGAGTTGTGATAGCTTGAATGTGAGTGTAAGGCTATTATACCTTTTGGGGTAGTTTGGGTTGTTAGAGTATGAGAGCGAGATGCTCCTACCATCAGCTAGGGATTGTTCTGTACAGTGACATCAAATCATATCAAATCCAATTTTATTTGTCACATGTTTTGTAGACAACAGGTGTAGAATAAGAGTGAAATATCTGGAGTAGCAGAGGAGGCTGCTGAAGGTACCGCTTGCCGTGCGGTAGATGAGTGAACAGTCTTTGACTAGGGTGGCTGGAGTCTTGGACAATTTGTAAGGTCTTCCTCTGACACCGCCTTGTATAGAGGTCCTGGATGGCAGGAAGCTTGACCCCAGTGATGTATAGGGCCGTGCGCACTACCCTCTATAGTGCCTTGTGGTCGGATGCCGAGAAGTTACCATACGAAGCGGTAATGCAACCAGTAAGGATGCTCTTGATTAGCCTAGTGGTTAGAGCATTGGACTAGTAACCGAAAGGTTGCAAGTTCAAATCCCCGAGCTGACAAGGTACAAAATCTGTCGTTCTGCTCCTGAACAGGCAGTTAACCCATTGTTCCTAGGCCGTCATTGAAAATTAGAATTTGTTCTTAACTGACTTGCCTAGTAAAATAAAGATAAAATATTGTTTCAGTCTCCTGGGGGGGAATAGGCATTGTCATGCCCTCTTCACAACTGTCTTGGTGTGTTTGGACCATGATACTTTGTTAGTGATGTGAACACCAAGGAACTTGCTCCACTACAGCCCTGTCAATTTGAATTGGGGTGTGCT
Organism: Oncorhynchus nerka; assembly: GCF_034236695.1. Classification (NCBI taxonomy): domain Eukaryota; kingdom Metazoa; phylum Chordata; class Actinopteri; order Salmoniformes; family Salmonidae; genus Oncorhynchus; species Oncorhynchus nerka. The sequence continues at coordinate 14,455,339 of NC_088424.1, read as the reverse complement.
CAGCCCTCCTTTTCCTGTAGTCCACAATCAGCTCTTTTGTCTTGCTCACATTGAGGGAGAGGTTGTTGTCCTGGCACCACACTGCAAGGTCTCTGACCTCCTCCCTGTAGGCTGTCTCATTGTTGTCGGTGATCAGGCCAACCACCGTTGTGTCATTGGCAAACCTGATGGTGTTGGAGTTGTGCGTGGCCACGCTGTCGTGGGTGAACAGGGAGTACAGGAAGGGACTAAACACGTATCCCTGAGGGGCCCCGTGTTGACGATCAGTGTGGGAGATGTGTTGTTGCGAATCTTTACCATCTGGGGGCGGCCCGTCCAGAAATCCAGGATCCAGTTCTAGAGGGAGGTGTTTAGTCCCAGGGTCCTTAGCTTAGTGATGAGCTTTGAGGGCGCTATGGTGTTGAACTGTAGTCAACAAACAACATTCTCATGTAGGTGTTCATTTTGTCCAGGTGGGAAGGGGCAGTATGGAGTGCAATAGAGATTGTGTCATCTGTGGATCTGTTGGGGAGGTATGTGAATTGTAGTGTGTCTAGGGTTTCTGGGATTATGGTGTTGATGCTTGAAACATGTATGTATTACAGACTCCGTCAGGGACAGGTTGAAAATACCAGTGAAGACACTTGCCAGTTGATCAGCGCATGCTCTGTGCAAGCGTCCTGGTAATCTGTTTGGCCCTGCGGCCTTGTGAATATTGACCTGTTTAAAGGTCTTATCCACATAAGCTACGGAGAGCGTGATCAAACAGTCGTCCAGAACAGCTGGTGCTCTCATGCATGGTTCAGTGTTATTTGGCTCGAAGCGAGCATAGAAGGCATTTAGCCTTCTTCTGTCTGGTAGGCTTGTGTTACTGGGCAGTTTGCGGCTGGGTTTCCCTTTGTAATCCGTAATAGTTTGAAAGCCCTGCTACATCCGATGAGCAGAGACGGTGTAGTAGGATTCAATCTTAGTCCTGTTTGGACGCTTGCCTGATGGTTTGTCAGAGGGCATAGCGGGATTTCTTATAGAGCGTCTGGATTAGTGTCCCGCTGCTGGAAAGCAGTAGCTCTAGCCTTTAGCTCAGTGCAGATGTTGCCTGTAATCCATGGCTTCTGGTTAGGATGTGTACGTACGTGCGTAGTGTCACTGTGGGGACGATGTCGTCAATGCGATTATTGATTAAGCCGGTGACTGATGTCATATTCTCCTCAATGCCATCAGATGAATCCGCTTCTGGGTGAGCATTCGCTTGTTTTCTTATGGCCTTACAGCTCGTTGAGTGCGGTCTTAGTGCCTGCATCGGTTTGTGATGGTAAATAGACAGATACGAGACATATAGATGAAAACTCTTTTGGTAAATAGTGTGGTCTACAGCTTATCATGAGGTACTCTACCTCAGGCGAGCAAAACCTCAAGACTTCCTTAGCGCACCAACTGTTATTGACAAATAGACACAGACCACCACCCCCCATCTTACCGGTGGTTGCTGTTCTGTCTTGCTGATGCACGGAAACTCAGCCAACTCTATATTTTCCAAGTCCTCGTTCAGCCACAACTCGGTGAAACATAAGATATTACAGTTTTAATGTCCCATTGGCAGGATAGTCTCGAATGGAGCTCATCCAGTTTATTCTCCAATGATCGCACGTTCACTAGTAGGACGGATGGTAACGGCGGATTATCCACTCACCAACAAATTCTCACCAAGCACCCAAACCTGCAGCCTCTGTTTCGGCATCTCCTCTTCATGAGAATGATGGGGATTTGGGCCTGGTCCGGGAGGAGGTGTAAATCTTTCCCCTCCGAATCATTAAAGAAAAAAATCTTTGTCCAGTCGGAGGTGAGCATTCGCTGTTCTGCTGTCAAAAAGCTATTTTCTGTCATAAGACATGGTGGCAGAAACAATATGTACAAAAAAAGTTACAAACAACTGTAAATAGTTGTTTTTGGAAATGGACTCCTTCACTTGGTGCTTCCTCTCATACTGGTTCCACATGAAGGCCCGTAGAGACTGACCCAGATCAGCAATTTCTGGTGGCCTAGGCTCTGTGCCTGGCACTGCCCCGTTCCTGGCGCCACCATCATTCTAATTTTCTCCCTCTGGATTCCCATACTCTTCTTCATCCTCACGGAACTCCTGCTGTTCTCCTAATTCAGCCAACTTCGTCAGCGTGCTCCTGGTGCTAACCTTCTTCTCATTCTAGGTGGCCCCCTGCTGGCCTGGGACCACTGCTGCCACCAAATGTAGACAAGTAGAATGTTGAGGGCCTGGGGAGATGTCAGGGAAGCGCAAGACAACAGAGTTCTTAGTGTCATGGAAATTCCACGCATGGGACACTCAAAGTCAATCTAAAATTAATCACAATTTATTCATAGTAAACTGGAGAGGTTCCAACAAACCTGATGCACCATAGTGAACGTCTGTCATGAGCTCCCCCCGGGGCAGTCCCGTTAGATCCCTTATATACAGACAACTTATGTTTGCATTATTTAGCTTATTCATTCATAATTAATTCATCATTAACGTTTGCTTCACCCAATACTGGGTCATGCATGTGCCAGACCAACACCTCATGAGGCATCTTCTCTCTAAGCTGAGACCTTGAAACTGAGATATCTTTCATTCTCAAAACAAGGGTCTGGCCAAATTGCAGATACTGATAGTGAGGGTTCGTTCAATCAGTCACTTGCATGAACACAGAAAATGGTTATCAGAAAAGCACAAACATAGAACACAGAAATCGGTAAGAAGAAAAGCTACAACATAACATTTTCCATCACATTAGTTTTATATTTAAATTTTTTTGCACCAAGCGAAGGAGTCCATCTCCAATAACAACTATTTACAGTGAAAATCTCCACAAAAAAAAACATTATTATTTCAAAGGTCACTCAGTATGTACAACTCTAGCTCAAAACAGCCATTGTTGGGACTGCCCCTTCCTCCTCAAGGTCTGCAACAGACTTCTTAAATATCAGAGTAAGACGTGTAAACGTGATGATGTTTACACAGAACGTGCTGACTTCACCTTTCCTATAACCACTGCATTTGACCGGCAGTCGTCTGTTTACTTGCCGCGTTCAAAACAACTGAGAGCTCTGAAATATACAAGGTAAAATCATGACATCAGTGATCTTCAGGTCGGAGCTCTAGAAAGAGGTCAGAGTTCCTGAGTTGAAATTCCTAGTTGGATGACAGTTCAAATCGATTATCCAAGTCTGAGCTCGTATTTTTCAGAGTTCCCAGTTGTTTTGAGCGCAGAAACTATTCGCAGTGGAGGCTACCCAGAAGTGTAAGTGCAGGTGTTTGTTATACGGAAATACTTTGGCTATAAACTTTAACAAAACAGGGAACTAGTCACAGTGCGATGTCGGCGCAAAGCCTCTTCATCACACTCCCATAGTGGGTCTCGAACGTAGGCCACCAGCACCGATTACAAATGCCCTAACCACTGTCCCATTAACAGGGGTGGACTGGGACAATAATTCGGCCCTAGCATTTTATCCACACCATCCCACATCACTGCACCCGCCACCAACTCACCCCCAGTCATACACACACACACACACCCCATTCCCAAACACACACCCTGACCCTACACACCATACTTATACACATGCAATAATGCTGACACATAACATTGTCGGTACAGCGTTTCTCAACCAGTTCTATACTAGTGACTGGCAAAACATGGTCCTCCTTTTAACCAGCTGTTTAAAACAAATACAATACGTAAAAACACCACTGGAGATAAAACTCACCACTATAATGGTGCTTCTGCTCTAGTCATTTTGTTTACCGACCTGTTGTGCTGTCTATCTGTCTCCGCATCTTCTCTGCGGTCACTCGGTGCTTCTTCTTGTTCTGTCTGTCTGCGTTATAAACACCAAGATAACTACTTAGGCTATATTGCAAATGAATGCCTGTCATATGTGTTCCCCTGAATCAACACTTAGCCTAAGTGTTAATTACTTTTAACAGGGCTGCAGGCTAACAGTTTCCCGTGGTGGCAGCAGCCTGTGATTTGGTCAGACCCAAATCACGAGTTATCATTTTGGAGTATTTCATAGGGCTTTATTAAAATTCATTCATAAAATTCATTCATCACAGTAACAGGCCTCAGCGAGGGCACATGAACAACGGCAGGGAAGACACTTTATTTACAGGAATTATGAGGATAATGCACTTTACTGTTTGACCGAATCATAGGAAGTTGAGTGAGGTGACAACGTAGAATGTGCTCTTTCTAAGTTTATAGGCATTTATTTATTTATTTTTTACAATCCACGATCTTGGCTGTCTAACTGATAACAGAGGATGAATGTGAGTTTGCATGACCTTAGCTCAGCCAATCAGAAAACTGGGCCACTATATTAACAGGCTCATGGGATGCCGGCTATGTCATAGTTTTCATAGTTTTATTTTTTTATGTTTAAATTTTTTTTTAAATGTAAATTTTCAACCACCCCACCCAACAAATAAAATGGTACAGCCAATCTGGCATTTGCCTGAATTGCCAGATGGCCAATCCACCCTGCCCATTAAAGCTGTACACATACATAGGCTTGGTTTGCTCCTACCAGAACTCGGCTAGGCAAAGTGAAAGTCTGTGCTTGCATACTCCCTTAAAATATGCAAAGACCTTTGATTGAAAAACAAGAAAAAATTGACAATATTACTGTTTGTTCCTCTTGAGATGCCGTAGCCAGTACACTTCCTCAGAATAGTGAGAATTAATCTAAGATAACTGAAGAAATGTGTTATTAATTTGAATGTTTTTGCCGAGGTCTTAGTTGCACAATTTTGCATCTCGCTAAGATGTTTGGAGCAGTATTTCAGTGAAGATTAGTCGTCTATCGTTGAATGACAAACACTTTGTTGTAGAATCCCTACTGTTGACCAATCACCAATGAAGTGACGTGGACTTCGGCTACCGAACTTTGGCTTGCCTCAAGAAAAAGGCTGTGTTCCAGAGCATCAAATCCATGATGTATTTTGCGTAACTGGGTGACTGATTGACTTATGGGTGGCTGACTGACTTACAAATAATCATGAGAAGTTATTTATGATGCAAGGTGCAATGTCGAACAGCCGAACACCAAAACGTTACAGAATGTTATCATACTATATAGGCTCTGTCGAGAAGCAACCCCTAAAACAACTGGATAGGTCTAAGCGATAGGGTGAATGCACTTTTAAATAAATCTAAGGTCTGTTAAAAGTACACATGAAAAACTATTTTATTATAAGCTGGCAAGCATAGCTAGCACACAGAAATCGGTAGTGGTAGCCAAAGTGATTTTTTACTGTAATTCAGTTGATTGGTAATGATGACATACAGTACATTCGGGAAAGTATTTAAACCCCTTGACTTTTTCCACATTTTGTTACATTACAGCCTTATTCTAAAATGTATTGTTTTTTAAAATTCTCATCAATCAACACACAATACCACATAATGACAAATCAAACACTGGTTTTTAAATTATTTTGCATATGTATTAAAACTAAACTTAAATATCATATTTACATAAGTACTCAGACCCATTTAGTCAGTACTTTGTTGAAGCACCTTTGGCAGCAATTACAGCCTCTAGTCTTCTTGGGTATGACACTACAACTTGACATACCTGTATTTGGGGAGTTTCTCCTATTCTTCTCTGCAGATCCTCTCAAGCTCTGTCAAGTTGGATGGAGAGCGGCACATCAATAGATGTTTGATCGGGTTCAAGTCCGGGCTCTGGCTGGGCCACTTGTCCCGAAGCCAATCCTGCGAAGAATACTCCTGCGTTGTATTGGCTTAGGGTCGTTATCCTTTTGAAAGCTGAACCTGTCATGTGCCTTTTACTGAGGAGTGGCTTCTGTCTGGCCACTTTACGATAAAGGCCTGATAGGTGAAGTGCTCCAGAGATGGTTGTCCTTCTGGAAGGTTCTCCCATCTCCACAGAGAAACTCTGGAGCTCTGTCAGAGTGAACATCGGGTTCTTGGTCACCTCCCTGACCAAGGCCCTTCTTCCCCTATTGCTCAGTTTGGCCAGGCGGCCAGCTCTAGGAAGCGTCTTGGTGGTTCCAAACTTCTTCCATTTAAGAATGTTGGAGGCCACTGTGTTCTTGGGGACCTTCATTGCTGCAGAAATGTTTTGGTACCCTTCGCCAGATCTGTGCCTCGACACAATCCTGCCTCGGAGGTCTACGGACAATTCCTTCGACGTCATGTCTTTTCTTTTTCTCTGACATGCACTGTCAACTGTGGGACCTTATATAGACAGGTGTGTGCCTTTCCAAATCATGTTCAATCAATTGAATTTACCACCGGTGGAGTCCAATCAGGTTGTAGAAACATCTCAAGGATGACCAATGGAAACAGGATGCACCTGAGCTCAATTTCGAGTCTCATAGCAAAGGGTCTGAATAGTTATATAAATAAGGTATTTCTGTTTTTTAATTAATTTTTTTTTTTTTACCCACATTTCTAAAAAACTATTTTTCCCTTTGTCATTATGGGGTATTGTGTGTAGATTGATGATTTTTAATCCATTGTAGAATAAGGCTGTAAAGTAACAAAATGTGGAAAAAGTCAAGGGGTCTGAATACTTTCCGAATGCACTGTAAACGTATTGGGGTTGACATCCATACAAGCATTATACTATACTATACAAGCGCAAAAAGACACTCTAGCGTGTTCATACAACAGACTGTTTATAAATACGAGCAAATAACAACTTCTGCATAAGCCTTCTGCATAAGCACTTGTGCAACCAATACAATAATGGCACTTAGTATAGACATGGGAAGTAGGGGTGCTGAGGGTGTTGCAGCACCCCCTGATATATCAGGTCTTTATTATTATTTTTAAAAATGTATTACACAAAATGTGTGCACTGCGCCTTTAATTCTCCTGTATGAGAAAAGTTCTCTCAGCAAAGTCAGTTGTACACTACACGATTTTGCCCCGATTTAGCTGTCCCCGACACGTTTTTTGAGATCGGAGACAATATCCCAATGTCGTTGCCTACCCTTCTTTGAGCAGTCCCTTGCGTCCCGATAATTTCACATTTTTTATTTTATCGGCACAAAATCTGCAATGCTCTTGAGGTGTGAGATGTGCAACGACACGTTTTGAGAACTGTGATCAGCAATAGCCAATGAGAGCTAGATCACCAGAACAGAAGCCAGTGAGATGATTAAGTGATTTTGCATCACCCAGAATGTGTAGACTCCAACAGGAGGGATGACAACTACTACTTTGTGTTTCTACCTGCCTAAGCCAAAGCGTGAAATCATTACAGCTCTGACATTCACAAGCAATGATTTTCAATTCAAAATGTTGTCTAGATATTTCAACTCTGTATGGAAAATGCGCATGTCTGACTGAAAACTTTTACGAGGCTACTTTGAGCCACAGCTTGTTCTAGCTACATTAAATGTAATCACATCATCACATCCTGTTTTTTTTTGCGAGACTGGTATTGACAATCCTCACGACCAAGTGAAGAATCTTGCAGTGTGACCACTGTCTGTGCCACATCGTTCAGTGTGAGCAGCACTACGTTTGGCAAGACAAAAAAAACTACAGGAATGATGGTTGTTTAATGTGAAAGGCTCAGCAATTTTAGGATTTTGAAAGTGTAGAGAGGAGGGGAGCAGAAATGCCTTTTTTACAGTCCCAATGAACTCCAGTTATCAACGCTAACTCCAGGTAGCGTATCACTCTCTTTAGGGATAAGACAACTCTCAGTAGAGTCAATTTAGCCCCAAAAATATTTTACTCTGTGATTTAAACTGTCCTTGATGTACTATGTGGCATAGCAGGAAGATCGGAATGCCAAGAGGTTGTGAGTTAAAGTCCCAGAAGAGGACATGTTGAATAATAATTACTGTAAAAATGAACATGCACAAGGTAATCATGTGTGTCAAATATGTACGTTGAAAACATTGTATGTTAAAGCATTGTTTGTGTGTACGAGTGTCCACAACCTTGCCAACAAATAAAGAACTGTGAATGGATCCATGGTTCACCAATTAGAGCCTTGATTGGCTCGGCCAGAGTAACAAGGGGTGATGTGTAATGATGAAACAATAGTTTTTTGGGGGAGACCGTTTCTTTGGGACCATCAGGTGACGTTCTGACTCTGTCCAGTTTTCTGTGGGTTAGAAGAAGATTCCATCAACATCCACCAAAAATACACAGAACGTGGTTGCCATGTTCAAGTCACGTTAAATGAGAACGTTGCAAGAACATTCATTTGTCCAGTTTTCTGTGGGTTAGGAGAATATTCCATCAACTTCCCATTGTCACGCCTACTCCCGCTGCGGCGCTCGACGTCACCAGTCTACTAACCACCGGCTCTGGCAATCTTCATTACGCACACCAGCTCCCCATCATTACGCACACCTGCTGCCCATCATTACGCACACCTGGACTTCATCATCATCAAAATAAGTGTTCAGAAAGTATTTACTAAATAAACTGAAGTAAACAATAAATAAATAATAAATAAACATTAAAAAAAAGAAATAGCAAATAACTAAAGAGCAGCAATAAAATTAAGTTACAAGGCTTTATACAGGGGGTACCGGTACAGAGTCAATGTGCGTTAATCTAGGTAATTGAGGTAATACAGTGGCTTGCGAAAGTATTCACCCCACTTGGCATTTTTCCTATTTTATTGCCTTACAACCTGGAATTAAAATAGATTTTTGGGGGGTTTGTATCATTTGATTTACACAACATGCCCACCACTTTGAAGATACACATTTTAAAATGTGATAAAAATAAGAGTCTTCTAAGTGACATAATATTTAATAAAAAATGTTAGTGGCAAATGGTTATGGTAACGCCATTATACCAAAGAAGAAGAAGAAAAAGAAGAACTGGGTGGCGAGGGCAAGATGACGGACTTCCGGGGGCAAAATAATCTTTTTTTCTTTTCTTGCGTGCGTGGCGAGGGCGGAACATATGACGTCGTCAGCAGAAGCTTGGAAATGTTTATTGTTCCTTCCCTTTGAAGAGAGAAAGAAGGCTAGCAAGGCAAAGCAATAACGATTATCGAGACGGTTACATAGACAATTTTCATAGTTTCAAGTAGCGAAGCCACAGTAAACGGCCGAGGCAGGTTGACACAGGACCCAGTGGCCATGGCGTATGCGTACCTCTTCAAATACATCATTATCGGAGACACGGGTAAGTATTCACTGGCAGCAAAGATTGCTAATGACAGCTAACGTTAACCGCTATCTTTTATTTCCGCAGTGGTGGAGAGTCCAGTGACGTGGTAAAAGCGGAGACGCAAGGGGTGGGATGACATATCTATTTCTCGCTTGCTAACAGCGTTAATAGTATGTCATTAACTTGTCTTTAACGTGAAATAGAAAACATTATTTTCCACCACATCGCACAATTTGTGGTCAGCTAGTGTGCTAATTTAGCAACTGTTGAAAACACCAACAAGCTGACGGCCTATTGTCTTTCCGCTGTGCATTGTGAGAGTGGGGTGCTAAGCTAGCAATGCTAACTAGCCTAGGCTAATGTCGTTGGTTAGCTAGCTGTATCTAACGTTAGCTGTTTACAGTGACATCAACAACAGTTAACGTTATCTAATTTGACAGCACTTAAACGACATGGGTGCTTGCACAGACCATGTCAGCCCCTTTGGACTCATTCACATCAATGGTTTGGGCTTTCTGGTTTTTTTTTTGTTGCGAGCTTGTAACGTATATCTCTGAGCCACAAAACAAGGCCACAAGTCCTCTCTCCCTCGAAATGGCGTTTTACAGAGTTTTGGTACGGTTTCCTACGGCTGCCTCCATGGCTAGGGTTTTACAGTAGCGGTCTAGGCTTTCATGGTCGTGTTTAACTGACATAATGTACTCCTACACGGGTATTGTGTCAATGTTACGCAGTTTGTTGTCATTATAATGTTACGCAGTTTGTCATTTGTTGTTGCTAGACGATGTCTAGAAAGGTAACCGAAGGAATATCGTGGAAGCTGCCAAAGCAAGCATATATAATCTTCCCGTAGGTTGATTTAGCAGGCAACGTAGGTACTTGTTTATCAATAACCGTGCTACTAACTTTCGCTATGTGCTTCTTCGTCTTATTTGGTTAGATCAGTGTTATTTTGAATATGTTGCTTAACAGCTCAACCCCGATCCTTGCTGAAATAGCCTAATAGCTCAGCATTTTGCCCAGGGCAGAAGGTAACCTGGTAACCTCTGGCTAGAGAGAATGTCAGTCGATGATGCTGAGAAATAAACCCACGTTAAGTGTACCTGTAACCATTTTGGTGTCTCAAGTCCACGGGGAGTGATGCTATGACTTCCATCTCTTTACTGATTGATCACTAAGGCCTGTACATTCAAGGGTGTATAAGGTCTTTAAAAGTAACATCCTACTGTTTTACTCTGTTTAAAAGTATCAGGGAAGTGTATCCTGCACCCAGGGAAGCCAATAACAGATTTACCAGCTTGAGCCCCTGCATTTCTCTAAGATGAAAGGGTAGAATTTGACTTGGAAGTATTTGCTGACAGCATATCATATGATGGTTGTTTCAAAACATGAGATGCGATTACCAACACACAACTCAGCGGTTAGCATTTAGGGGTAGTACAAATCTTTCCGTTTATTATTTTCCAGACTCGACTACATCTAGGAGAGTTAGGCCAACTCCTTACGTTTATTAGTGTAAATACTCATTACTAGAGTTTCCTGACCAGAAACTAGGGCCATGAGTTTTTAGTTCACAGAAAAAAACTCCAAGCCCAACTTTGAAATACTATTGCGGTCATGGACTAAGAATTCACATTCCCCATTTGTGTAATGAAGAAGTTGATCAGAATCAGTAATGCCTGTCATGTAACGTGAGATTAGTTGGGTGGTATAGTTATCATTTAGGCACGTGTGTTACTATTGGGGAAGACTATATAAGAATGTTCTGTAAGAGCTGGGCCATATGGACAAAAATCCATATTGCGATATGCTATATATACAAAAGTATGTGGACACACCTTCAAATTCGTGGGTTCTTCTGTTTCAGCCACACCTTATGCTGACAGGTGTATAAAATATAGCACACAGCCATGCAATTTCCGTAGACAAACATTGGCAGTAGAATGGCCTTACTGAAGAGCACAGTGACTTTCAACGTGGTAATGTCATAGGATGCCACCTTTCCAACAAATCGCGTTGTCAAATGTCTACCCTGCTAGAGCTGCCCAGTCAACTGTAAGTGTTATTGTGAAGTGGAAATATCTAGGAGCAACAACAGTTCAGCCGCAAAGTGGTAGGCCTCACAAGCTCACAGAATTGGCCCGCCGAGTACTGAAGCCCGTAGGACGTAAAAATTGTATGTCCTCGGTTGCAACACTTACTACAGGATTCCAAACTACCCCTGGAAGCAACGGCAGGACAGTAACTGTTCGTCGGGAGCTTAGTGAAATGGATTTCCATGGCCGAGCAGTCACACTCAAGCTTAAGATTGCCATGCGTAATGCCATCAGCTGGAGTGGTGTAAAGCTTGGCGCCATTGCTCTCTGGAGTGAAGAATCATGCTTCACCATCTGGCAGTACAACGGATGAATCTGGGTTTGCTGGATGCCAGGAGAACGCTACCTGCCCGATTGCATAGTGCAGCTGTAAAGTTTGGTGGAGGAGGAATAATCGTCTGGGGCTGTTTTTCATGGTTCGTGCTTGGCCGCATAATTCCAGTAAAGGGAAATCTTAACGCCACAGCCTACAATGACATTCTAGATTATTCTGTGCTTCCAACAATGCCCCTGTGAACAAAGCGAGGTCCACACAGTCGGTGTGGAAGAACTTGCCTGCACAGACCCCTGACTATAAACCCCATCAAACACCTTTGAGATGAATTGGAACGTCGACTGCAAGCCAGGCCTAATCACCCAACATCAGTGCCTGACCTCAATAATGCTTGTGGCTGAATGGAAGCAAGTCGCGCGCAGCAATGTTCCAACATCTAGTGGAAAGCCTTTCCAGAAGAGTGGAGGCTGTTATACCAGCAAAGGGGGGACCAACTCCATATTAATGCCCATGATTTTGGAATGAGATGTTTAACGATCAGGTGTCCACTTACTTTTGGTCATGTGTAAATTGCCTGGATTAATACGATAACGATAAATAGAACGATACTTTTATAACAATGTGCACCACATCCTTTAAACTATTACTGTTGGTTTGATGGTTGTAGCTGTCAATTGTCCCATTAACCATCATCCATATTAGCGAACTTATTTAATTTCAAACTTCACATTTCTCTAGTATGAAAATGTCTAAAATGTCAGCGGTAAGTGTTGGTTATGGATGGTGCCAATTTTTTTTTTCTCCCAGCTTTATGTTCTGTCCACGTTTTAAGTAGCCTAGGCCCATGTCTCTTTCTGTGCAAAAGTCATTTTATGCCTAGACCTTAGACCTAACTTTTTTCCCAGTCAGAAACTCCAAATTACACCGCTCAATCATTAAGCATCTATAAATGGGAGTTTTCACTCTCTGAAAGACCGAGCATGCTGGGAGCAGATATTGCTCCTGCTGTCCTCTCTGCCTCTGATACTAAGCCTAGCAGTAAACAGTCCAGTTGCAACACCACAGACCTGTCATCCGCTAGCTTCACTGTGGGCCATCATGTGAGCACCTGCAACCCAAGCTATCATATTGCTCATTCCCATTCTACATGACTGCAGTTTAGGGATGGCTATCCCAGCTGTTGGATATATACCGTTGTTTACTAGGCTAGATGAGGTGACGGTGGAGAATCCCCTTCTGTCCAAAAAGATGAATGTTTTTCTCAGCCTGCATAACCTAGTATTTTCTCCTGGATGAAATGGAAACGGTTTATTTTCACATCAGTGCCAAATCAATTGCTGTATTTCAATGAGTGACATTTTATTTGTCATATGTACAGAATACACATGGTACACAGTACAATTAAATGCTTCTTAGCGTATAGGGGGCTCCCAAGTGGCGCAGCGGTATAAGGCACTGCATCTCAGTGCTAGAGGTGTCACTATACACCCTGGTTCGATTCCAGGCTGTATCACAACCAGCCGTGATTCGGAGTCCCATAGGGCGGTGCACAATTGGTCCAGCGTCGTTAGGGTTTGGCCAGGGTAGGCCGTCATTGTAAATAATAATTAGTTTACAATGACTAGTTAAAGTTTAAATAAAATATAGGCCTATCATGAAAAAGCAACGGCTGTTTTCAAAGAACCATATGCACCACAGAACACTAGATAGAATCACACCTCAAAGTATGATACGCTCATCTCATTATTTCCAACATAGCAATTAGCCTACAGCTTGCTTAGGCTAATCTTTGATTTGGCACGCCGGTCTAATTGAACTTGCAGTACCACTGTTTGTTTTTAATGACCTCTAAAGAACCACATGCACACATCTATTCAGAGCTAGAGGCTGATTGGCTAGCAGGTGCATGGTAATGTTGTGGTGACTTTGCTTTGTTGTTTCTGTACATCATTCTCATGGTGTCTTCCATCACCCTGGCTCCCTTGCTTAGCAATGGCAGTGGTAACCCATAGAAACACTAATGAAAGCCTTCTCTGGTGTCCAGTATCATCGTAACATGTTTTCCATTGCAAAAAATGAAAATACGTACCAGACAACTCTTTGGTCTCAAACCTGCTGTATGTAAAATATTATGTGCTATAGCTTGGAAAATAAATTAATGTGACTCTGGATGACAACATAATGACGTTTGTTTCAAACATTAGGTATGTTTTCCTAAAGAAGTTAAATCCACAATACTAACGAGTATCACGATGCTGGTATCGTCCCGGCCCTACCTGTTTGCGTTGTAACCATGTGGTGCAGCACACAGGTTTTCACAGGTCCCCCCTCCACTGTGTGGCAGTGTTTCACGGTCACGTTTGATTATTTTCTCTCACAGGAGCACGTCACACGTTATATTTAGGCCTTGAGTCTAATTTGTGAAAAGTTTATTTTAGCCACATTTTTTTATTCATTATGGTCATTGCTACCTAGGAATATCTTGGTTTCGTCACACCAAACAACCTCATGAGTCGTGGCATTTGACATTTTCTGGGTTGACATTAGGGCCGGCCATTTTACCCATATCAAGAGCGTCCTCATCATGTTGACATGGCCTCTGATATAGATCCTTCTGAAGAAATCTTGGAATAGATCGCTCTTTTTAACCCCAGATCTAAGATTAGATAACACTATCCCACTCCCAAACTGAACCATTGAGGGCATGAAATAATATCTGACCCTGAATCAGTGGTTTAAAGCATCCACTATCAACTCCAGAAACGCATGACAGAATTCTACTTGTTTGACCAGCCACGTGCCAGAAGCCTCTTGATATGCTAACTAGAGCGAGGCTCCAGCCGGACTGACTGAGCTTCTCTACTGTTGTGTGGGTGTAGTCAGAGGGCTGTAGGGCATTTACTCTCTTTCTGTTACTCTGATGTCTAACGTCAAATTAAAGAGATTCAGGGACTTCACAATACGAAATCACGATACTTAGGTGCCGATACGATATGTATTGCAATTGATTGGAAAGCGTCCGCGGTCATCCCCCTCTTCAAAGGGGTTGACACTCTAGACCAAACTGTTAGACCTATATCCATCCTACCCTGCCTACGCAGACGACACCATTCCGTATACATCTGGCCCTTCTTTGGACACTGTGCTAACAAACTTCCAAAAGAACATAAACACCATACAACACTCCTGTGGCCTCCTACTGCTCTTAAATGCTAGTAAAAAGAAATGCGTGCTCTTCAACCGATCGCTGCTCGCAGTTCTGACTTAGAATATGTAGATAACTATAAATACCTAGGTGTCTGGCTAGACTATAAACTCTCCTTCCAGACTCGCATTAAGCATCTCCAATCCAACATTAAATCTAGAATCGGCTTTCTATTTCGCAACAAAGCCTCCTTCACTCATGCTGCCAAACATACCCTCGTAAAACTGACTATCCTACCGATCCTTGACTTCGGCGATGGCATTTACACATTAGCCTCCAACTCTCTACTCAGCAAATTGGATGCAGTCAATCAGTGCTATCCGTTTTGTCACTAAAGCCCCATATACTACCCACCACTGCGACCAGTATGCTCTCGTTGGCTGGTCCTCGCTACATATTTGTCACCAAACCCACTGGCTTCAGGTCATCTAAGTCTTTGTTAGGTAAATCTCCGCCTTATCTCATCTCACCGGTCAACATAGCAACACCCAACAGTAGCACGTGCTCCAGCAGGTATATTTCACTGGTCATCCCCAAAGCCAACACCTCTTTCACTGGCCTACCTGGTTAAATAAAGGTAAAATAAAATTTCTCACACTGCTATGTTTTGCAATTTGATGTTCCAAAGATAATGCTCACTGTGTCTGCTGCAGAGGGATGAGAGAGCATGAGAAAATGAGTTTTGATCATTCGTGGAAATAAAAGTGCTGAAAACATGTTGGTTCACTATTTAAAAATGACACTTTTCTGCACAGGTACAGCTGACTAGAGTGGCTGGTTTTACAGAGTGTGTGTGTGTGACTAGCTAATGTTAGTCGTGGGGAAATTCCACAGTAAAGGAATTACCATGCGACTCCGATTTTTCACTTTAAAATATGCCAAACAAAATCCATTTATTTCTAAGGTTAACAAACCATAAAACTCTATGTACAAGGACAACTTTTAACAATTGACACACATTTACTTGGAAGAACAGTGCAGATACAGAGTTTGGTAAAATAAACTAATTTTGTTACCAAACTTTGCACCTTCACTGTTCTTCCAGGGAATGTTTTTGTCAAATTTTCTGTCTTAATTGTTAAAAGTCGTCCTTGTGCAGCCTCCCGAGTGGCGTAGCGGTCTAAGGCACTGCATCACTACAGACCCGGGTTCGATCCCGGGCTGTTGCAGCCGGCCGCAACCGGGAGACCCATAAGGCACAATTGGCCAAGCGTCGTTAGGGGGGAGGGGTTTGGCTGGCCAGGATGTCCTTGTCCCATCGCGTTCTAGCGACTCCTTGTAGCGGCCCGGGCGCGTGCACGCACATCCGGTCTCCAGTTCTATGGTGTTTCCTCCGACACATTGGTGAGGCTGGCTCCCGGATTGAGCAAGCAGTGTGTCAGGAAGCAGTGGTGCATGGCTGGGTCGTGTTTCTGAGGACGCAAGGCTCTCGACCTTCGCCTTTCCCGAGTCAGTAGGGGAGTTGCAGCGATGGGACAAGATGGTAACTACCAGTTGGATATTAAGGAGAAATAGGGGTTAAGTGCAAAAAATATATAATTGTGCTTAGAGTTGTATGGTTTTTGTTAAACTTTGACATTTTTAAGTGAAAAACATGAGTGTCTGCGTAATTTCCTTACTGTAGAATTTCCTCTATGCAGACAGACATTTGTTCATGTATGTGTGCCTCTGTTTAACCGTGCATGTTTGTTTTGCAGGTGTTGGGAAATCATGCCTATTATTACAGTTCACAGACAAGCGGTTTCAGCCGGTGCATGACCTCACTATCGGTAAGACTCCTTTATATCACACATGTCATTATTCATTATAACGTTTAATGACCGACTGCCATTTTAAAATGTATCCTGCTTCTGCACTGCCTAGATGCGCTGGAGGGACCTCAATTAAATCATCTCAGCATTCCGCTCAGATCCCCTCAGCGTATTAATTCATTTCTTAAGGATTTTCATCCCTCGCCTCTGGTCTAACCTGTAAAGATGAGGGAGATGTGTTGGCATTAGGAGAGAGCGAGATGTATAAGCATTTTAATATGATTTAATGTGTACTAGTTTGACCAGTGTCTGCTAGTATAGTAGATCAGACAATATCTGCTGTAACCTCAATGTACCATAGGCTTTTAGCCAGGGTGTATTTGTGGTGGAAGCTGATATCTAGCTTATGGTTAAGACCAGGACTTTTTTCTGACCATGAAATAATAGCCTAGAACTAGGGGCCTGTTCATTAATTTTTTTCTGCTCCGATCACGTGGCCGTGGAAAAACTCCTGGACCAACAGAGTTGTAGACTGACTGTGTAACCTGGTGGTTGTCTTTCCCAGGTGTGGAGTTTGGGGCGCGGATGATCACTATAGACGGTAAACAGATCAAGCTGCAGATCTGGGACACGGTAAGATACCTGCCCCGTACCACATTAACAGATGTGATTGTACCTGAATACAGTTGACTCCTTAGTGGTATTCATTAGGGCACAGTGTAGCACTATATTTCAAAACGTTGTGCAACTGAAATTGACGTTATGTAACGCCTTGGGACTGTTTGTGATAGCATCCAGTTGTCAGGAACGATGAAGAAGAATGTATTGATTGATGTCTTCCCAGAGTGGCTTAACAAACACTTTGGTCATTTCACATATGTTATAAACACATTTACCAAGACAAATATGATTCATTAACATTATATCCAAAAAGTCGGATTTTGTAACCTAATGCGTCCGATAATAAGTACAAGGTCTGTTGACAGAGCGGTGCCGCTTTCTCCCAGCAACTTTTGAGGATTTTTACATGTGGTGGTCGTCTGCAAAGTTGTTTCCGCGGGTTGCAAAAATAACATGACATGAGTGGAATTAATTGTAAAAGGCTTTGAAAATAGAAAAACTTGTGCTACGCTCAGTGTTCCGTTGACATTTCAGACATACTCTTGTTTTTGAGACATTTTCGAAAAATAACAGGAATTTCGCATTAATGATAAGCGTATAGTAAAATATGTAATGTCTCAATCGATATCAGTCTTAACTCTATTGTTTTATGTCCTCCGTGTTTGAGAAGAACGATGGCGAGTTCAGCGGTGAGCCTGTCAGTTAGCCTTAATTCTCGCACCGCGTTCAGCCTAGATGACGCAACGCTATTTTCCTGTTGTCACCCTGTTGAAAAAAAATGTTAAGGGTTATTAGTATTTTACAAATTGGTTAGTGTTTTATTATTATTTAACTCCCTAAATGTAGCCAGTATTATACTGTCCCGTTTCAATTAAATGGAATTTGAACTTTAACTTATGGAGTAAACTGTATGAATACTGTTTTTGTGCTAAGGTATCTTATCAAAGTGAAGGTTTTCCACCTAGTGACGATCACGTCCATGTCGTATGATGAGTGGCACCCACTCAGTGTGTAATTCACCCAATATAACCCACCAAGTCTAACAAGACAAGTCTAATATGTTGTTTTTTCTCTGAACTCTTCAACACATACAGCATTAAAATAGTCTTAAATATTAGATCCAGTATAGGGTATCTCCCTAATGGACACTTGTACAGCAGGACTAGCTCTTTCCCCCCCTGCCCCCTCTGATATGCATGTGTCAGCATGGACATGTTGCAAAGGAAAGAATGACTGCGCCTACACAACAGCGTTATGTCAGTTGGCTGTTGACACGTTTCACCCTCTTTTCAAATAGACTCTCTCAGCTATGTCCTTGTGACGTTTACTATTTAGAGTTTTTGAATGGTGTTTTAGACGTGAAGGTTGGCGTGTGAAGTGATAATTAAGGTTTCTCATTGTGCCCTTCTGGTGAGTCCCTGTGCAGTGCTGAGAAAATATGAACACTGCAGGAGATGATCTGGTGTAGTATGTATGTTGGTCTGTAGGGGGAGACACAGCCCTACTAATAATAATAGAATCCCACAGCAGTAATGCTGATGGATGTTGGGGGTGGTGGTAGTAGAGTCCTAGGCCCTAGAGAGGCCTTCTGGGCCACCGATGTAGTGCCTGCTGCTGCTGTGTACTTTCTAGGCCACATGGTAATGTTTTGGTTGATGAAAAGGGTAAGGCTGTAATTCAGCAGAAATTCAAGAGCGTTGGACCAGTCACTAACCAAAAGGTCGCTGGTTCGAATCCCCGAGCCGACCAGGTGAAAAATCTGTCGATGTGCCCTTGAGCAAAGCACGGAACCCTAATTGCTCTTGTAAGTTGCACAGGATAAGAGTTTCTGCTAAATAACGTAAATGTAATATCTGGAGACCCGGGTTCGAACATAACAAAGGCTTATGGGTATTTTCAACACACCACTATGACTATCCCTTCCATTAGAATTCTCTGTGGTTTAGCCTACATCCCAGACCACCACATGTCCACCCTGCCAAGACAGAGTCACAATCAAACACAGGGTGTGTGTACTGGCCGTGTAGCCTTATCAGTGTGTGGGTGTCCCTGTGTGTGTGCGCACAGGAGGAGGAGCCGGGAGGCACTGCCTGCCCTGGGGGTGATGTAATAGACAAAATCTGCATTTCTGGCCTTCCTGTAACCTTTGAGCTCTGGCAGATGGCAGGCATGAAAGTGTCATTCATCATTTATTCACAATGGCCTCCATTAGCTCCAATGTTTGCAGCTGCCTCGGGGGACTGTTGCCACGGACTAACGGAGGGACTGACTGGGCCTTATTGAATTCAAATGTGCTGGGGCATTGGCTGCCTGGCTCGCACTCACCTGCTGCCAGGCCAGAAGAAAACAGAACAGAAGAGGTAGAGAAGATCCAGACTCAATAGTCATCAGTAGCTATCCAGGGAAAAGGGAAGCCACCTTATCAAACACTGACAATGGTATCTACAGACATGTCTTGTCTGCCTGCCTGCTGTACAAACCAACCACTGACTGGAGAGCGAGAGAATGGGGAGTTGTGATTGGCCGAAGTGGTAGCATGTTATGTTATGGGCTGTGTGGAACACAGTGGGCCCCTTGTTTGTGAGGAGTCAGTCAGTCAGGGATGGGACGTAGAGAAAGACAGGAGCCTTTTGTACACTGTGACAGGGGCTTGCCTGTGCTCTGCCTAGCTGTAGAGGGGAAACCAGGAAGCTTGGTTTTGGAATAATGGTGCTCTAGTTGAGAATTTCTATTGTGTTAGGAATGTGTATGGATTAGGGAAAGACACTGGGAAGCCTGAACCGGAAGAGTTGGGTAGGGACTAGGAAGCCTGGACTGGAGGAGTAGGGTAGGGACTAGGAAGCCTGGACTGGAGGAGTAGGGTAGGGACTAGGAAGCCTGGACTGGAGGAGTGGGGTAGGGACTAGGCAGCCTGGAGTGGGGTAGGGACTAGGCAGCCTGGAGTGGGGTAGGGACTAGGCAGCCTGGAGTGGGGTAGGGACTAGGCAGCCTGGAGTGGAGGAGTAAAACATTGCTAGAGCTAGGAGTTTTTCAGAACCTTGGCTCAGAAGAGCCCCTGACCCTAGTAATACAGGGTACCAGACACCGTAGCATTTTGTCTGTCCTAACACAGCCTTGAGCACTTGGAGTAAGACTCCTTTTAAGAGTTGATACTATATTCATATTTATACTTACTACTGCTGTTTTGTCCTGCTGTGTGTTCACTGCGCTGTTGTGCACTGGCGGACTCCAGAGATGCAGTCAAATTCAAATATGCTAAACCATCGTTTGTGACATCACGATGTTATCACCATTGACAATGGCTGTCAAACAATCGTCGCTAGACAACGCAAACGTAAAATAGCCTAACCCTGCTACTACTGCTTCCACTGTTTGGTGCTACTGCTGGCTCTTCTTTGTACCCTTTTAACTATAGGTTACTATGCTTCAGTGCTGAGCTCTGTCTTTACTTTAACCTCTTGCCTCTAGTTGGGACGATTGCGTCCCAACTAGAGCTCTGGAAATGCAAATGTGCTACGCTAAATGCTAATAGTATTAGTTAAAACTCAAAAGTTCATTAAAATAGACATGCAGGGTATCAAATTAAAGCTACACTCGTTGTGAATCCAGGCAACAAGTCAGATTTTTAAAATGCTTTTCGGCGACAGCATGAGAAGCTATTATCTGATAGCATGCACCAATACACTACAACAGAAAAGCACAGCAGGGGACGTAAACAAAATAATTAGCATTTCGGCGTTACACAAACCGCACAATAAAATAGAAAACAGTCATTACCTTTCACCATCTTCTTTGTTGGCACTCCTAGATGTCCCATAAACACTATTGGGTCTTTATTTCGATTAAATCGGGCCATATAAAGCCAAGATATCGTTATATGTAGACTGTGTGATAAACGAAAAAAACAGCGATTTCACAACGTAACGTCATTTTTTAAAATTCAAAAAAGTAGACGATAAACTTTCACAAAACACTTCGAAATACGTTTGTAATGCTACTTTAGGTATTAGTAAACGTTAATAAGCGATAAAAATCATCCGTAGGCGATGTAAATATCATTAGCTGTCGTCTTGGAAAAATTTCAGGAGAGAGCTCTTCCGGAATGATCTGGGCGGAGACCGGAGGTAAGTCGTGCCCCTCTTTCGGTTCAACCAAGAATCAAAGAGGATTCAATTCACAAGACTCTAGACAACATGGGGATGCTGTGGGAGTTGAATGTTCGGTCTTATCTAATTAGGCTCACTGTTAACAATTGCTTGAAGTGGCGCAAGGATATTTATTTCCATTTTCTGTGATCAGGTTTTCCTGCGCTTTCCGATGTAACGCACGTTATGTAATAGCCACAGTCGTGATTTAACCAGTTTTAAAAACGTCCGAGGGTTTCCTATCCACACATTCTAACCATATGAACGTACTATATTCCTGGCATGAGTAGCAGGGCGCTGAAATGTTGCGCGATTTTTAACAAAATGTTCAAAGAAGTAGAGGGTAGGAGCAACAGGTTAACTGAGCGTCTCTGTGTGTGTACTATATCTGTTTGTGTGCATGTTTAAAAATAAAATTAAAATAAATGTTTTTCTCAGGCCGGCCAAGAATCCTTCCGCTCAATCACTCGGTCCTACTACAGAGGGGCAGCCGGCGCCCTGCTAGTGTACGACATCACAAGGTCAGTCTTGCGGCCATTTTCTCCCCAGGCCTTATCATTCTATATAAACACTAGGACCACTGTGGTAATTAAGTCAACTTTTCTCACCCAGGGTCCTCCCTTAAGATTCAGGTCATGACTGTTGCTCTTGACCGATAAAAAAAAATAAGGAGAATTATGTATTTTTTATGCATTTGTTTAGGAGGAAAGGAAAAGTAATATCTTATCCAGCTAATTCAGTTTAACCGTAGTTAGAGCGACTGAGATTGATGTTTGTATAATACATTGGGGGTTTAATTGAATGCATTTTCTCCCGCCAATGTCCTTTTATTTTGCTCATGTAGATCCACTTTTGTCGCTCCAAAAGGGACCTACATTCACCTAATGAATTGCATTTGTATGTATTAGTTTACTAGAAAAGGACCATGTATTGTGTTCTTATGCTCAGTGTTGCTCCAATGTTCCTTTTATTACAGAAGGGACACCTTCAACCACTTAACAACCTGGTTAGAGGATGCTCGCCAACATTCCAACTCCAACATGGTCATCATGCTCATTGGGAACAAGAGGTCAGATTCATCTCCCTGACACTGGTTACCGAACAACCCTGTCATGGTTGTCATGGCTAAACTGGGTGCGCCTCAAAAGTCTGAAATGTCACCCTTTCCTAATTTCCTCTTCTTAACCTACACTTTCAGATCTATTGACGATGTCAAATCAAAATGGTGGATGCTTGACTGTGTAATTTGCTTTCACCGGGTCAATTTTATGATACAATTGCTGATGAAGGAAAGGAAAAAGGGAGAAGTAGTCGTTTCTGACAATTGAAATGCGCCCACCCAGTTTCACAGCCCCTGCTCCCTGTGTGCTCTTGTCTCCTCTAGTTAGATGACATATCTCCTAACTGGCAAAAGTGACAGAATGAATTAGCAGATCATTTGGTGCAAAACACAAGACCGTACTAGCGTAACGCAGGTCTATGGTACTGTATATATCAAGTGTTTGTTGTCCCCATAGTGACCTGGAGTCCAGGAGAGAGGTGAAGAAGGAGGAGGGAGAGGCCTTCGCCAGAGAGCACGGCCTCATTTTCATGGAGACCTCCGCCAAGACTGCATCCAACGTAGAAGAGGTACCTCCTGCTCACACTGTGCTATTTATTGTGTGTGTTGTCAACATTTTCTCACACTCACACATTTGCCCATTAATATACCCCCCCTTTCTTGCTCAGACAAATACACACACACACCAACGCACACATGCACGTCTGTTCTCCAGTGTGCTGGGTAGCCAGACTCTCTTTCTGAGGAGTTAAGGAATGGAGAGACTGGTTTATAGAACCCTCCCCCTCTGCCGCCTTTCCCCCTACCCTGCTGCAGAAACCCCTGGTATGATTAATTTGTCTCATTAGTGTCCCCTGAATCCTCCTGATACCTCTCCTCCTCCATCTCCCTCTCCGTGACGTGTACATCGCCCACTTATAGCTCATCCATATTCATAACCTCCCCTCCCCCCTCCTCCGCTCCCCTGTCCACCGCGACAGCTGAAAGCCAATCATGCCTCATCTTTTAGAAGGCATGGTGGGTGGGTGGATGTTCTTTTATATTCCATTGACCCTACGGTAAGCACTATGTGAAGAGAGATGTGCTCTCTGCCTGTGCTGAGGCTAATGCTGGGTCCCTGGGTTATGCCCTGGGTCTCTATGGCCAGGTGGGGGCGCTCTGCCTCAGGCGGAGGGAAACATCTGTTGCTGTTTAATATGTTAATGCATGAAGAGGCAGGGAGGGTAGAGACAGGACCAGGCCGGGCCTCCTGAGCTGAGGTGGACACTCCGTGCTAAAAATATGAATTTCAGTCAGTATTTACTGTAGAGGGGGGCCCTGCCCTAGGCTCGTTTTTGATGTGTACGTAATGTTATGATTATACGGCCTAAACTAGGGTGTAAATTCAGGCTAGAACTCCCAATTCAATGGTCTTTGAATGTTAGTACTGTACAACTGAAAGAAACCGATCGTACAGGCCCAATCCGTCATTACAGTTGATGATTTTTTTCTGTTTATATGTCTGCTCGCGTTGTTCTTACAGTGGAGTGCTGTAGATTGATTTTCTGTGGCAACAAGCCAGAGCCTCGTGCTAATGCCTCTCATCCTAAACTCCTGTATATCCCACTCTTTAGAGCTTATTCAGTCAACGAGACCCATATATCTCAGCAAAAAAAAAAGGTCCTCTCACTGTCAACTGCGTTTTATATGAACATAAGATTCAACAACTGAGACATAAACTGAACAAGTTCCACAGACATGTGACTAACAGAAATTGAGTAATGTGTCCCTGAACAAAGGTAACAGTCAATCTGGTGTGGCCACCAGCTGTATTAAGTACTGCAGTGCATCTCCTCCTCATGGACCACCAGATTTGCCAGAGATGTCACCCCGCTCTTCCACCAAGGCACCTGCAAGTTCGCAGACATTTCTGGGGGGAATGGCCCTAGCCCTCACCCTCCGATCCAACAGGTCCCAGACATGCCCAATGGGATTGAGATCCAGGCTCTTCTCTGGACATGGCAGAAAGCTGACATTCCTGTCTTGCAGGAAATCACACACAGAACAAGCAGTATGGCTGGTGGCATTGTTATGCTGGAGGGTCATGTCAGGGTGAGCCTGCAGGAAGGGTACCACATGAGGGAGGAGGATGTCTTCCCTGTAACGCACAGCGTTGAGATTGCCTGCAATGACAACAAGCTCAGTCCGATGATGCTGTGACACACCGCCCCAGACCATGACGGACCCTCCACCTCCAAATCGATCCCGCTCCAGAGTACAGGCCTCTGTTTAACGCTCATTCCTTCGACGATAAATGTGAATTCGACCATCACCCCTGGTGAGACAAAACCGCAACTCGTCAGTGAAGAGCACTTTTTGCCAGTCCTATCTGGTCCAGCAACGGTGGGTTTGTGCCCGTAGGCGACGTTGTTGCCGGTGATGTCTGGTGAGGATTTGCCTTGCAACAGGCCTACAAGCTGTCTTTTGGCGTCTCACAGTACGGACATTGCAATTTATTTCCCTGGCCACACATGTAGTCCTCATGCCTCCTTGCAGCATGCCTAAGGCACGTTCACGCAGATGAGCAAGGGACCCTGGGCATCTTTCTTTTGGTGTTTTTCAGGGTCAGTAGAAAGGCCTCTTAAGTTTCCATAACTGTGACCTTAATTGCCTACCGTCTGTAAGCTGTTAGTGTCTTAATGACCGTTCCACAGGTGCATGTTCATTAATTGTTTGAGTCATTGAACAAGCATGGGAAACTGTGTTTAAACCCTTTACAATGAAGATCTGTGTAGTTATTTGGATTTGTATTAATCTTTCAAAGACTGTCCTGAAAAAGGGCAGTTTCTTTTTTTGCTGAGTTTATATGGTTTGATTGGGGCGAGGCTTGGTTTCTTTAATCTAAGTGTCACGTCTATTTTGTTGTGTGGATGTAAGCTCTGATCCTGTACTAATTTGGCTATGTCTCCTTTTCAGGCATTCATCAACACAGCGAAGGAGATATACGAGAAGATTCAGGAGGGTGTCTTCGACATCAACAATGAGGTAATTTGACATGATTGAGAAATGCATTTAGTGTCCATTTTGTACACTGCTACTTTGACAAATACCATCTTCTTGACATGACTTATAATGGAAAAGATAAGCTATCAACTGAGGTATGGGCAAGTGGTCAAATACCCTTGCTCCTTTTGTAGTGCCATAAGTCCACGTCGTAAACCAAGTGAAGAGGCCGTAAATAAGGAGAACACCTTTACAGAACAGCCGTTGGATATTGTCCTATCTAACAAAGGTCATTTTGAAGGCCAGAAAGCCATTGTGTTAGCTAGCTAAACCTATTACGTAGCCACATAGTTCTGCGAGACGATGTGTCCTTCTCTGCACTTCATATTTTCGAGGCAGAGGCTTATTTGCAGCAGTCCACACTCCTTCTCTCCCTCCTTCAGAGAAAGATAAAGCAGAGCAGGTTCCAGTCTGCCAAGCAAAACTTCCACCGTGTGTTCTTCCGTTTCTCCCTCCTCCTCTCCCTCCTTGCCTCACTCCGCTAGCCCTGGCTACTGGCCAGTGCATAAATTCCTCACATCCCACAAGGTTACAGCCAGCCTGAAGGAGGTGAGCCCCTGAGCAGCCATTGGGTATGCTTTTTATTAGAGTAGTAGGAAAGAGTAAAAAAAGAAAGAGGGGGAGAGAGAAAAAACGAGGCCAGGCACACGGTCCAAACCGCATCAGCTGACTGACGAAGGGGGAAGCCCTGGCTAGAATCCCTGACGCTCACTGGCAAACGTAGTGAGAAAACCCCTCCACCTCCTCCTCCCTTAACACTATAAATCTGATTTAGAGCGATGCAGAGTTTCCTTAAGAGCTACTACTACTTCTGAAAACCACAGCAGCCCAGGCTCACAGTGGAGTGCTGCCTTTCCGCTGCTCTGCGCTCTCTTCAGCCACTGAAGGGCTGGGGAGATGAAAGCAGTGCGATGGATGAAAGTGCCGCTGGCTGCTGCTGAGTGTGCGCGTACACCTCTCCCACACAAAGGACTGTGACTGTGAGCCAAAGAGAATTTGTCACCATTGATATTGCTTGTTATGATGTCCAATTCATCCACCCCATAAAAACACAAACAACACTCAAACTTGAATCATCAAATCACACCTGACCATCACGATCCATTTTCCTGACTGCCTGAATCCACTAACCGGTTG
Source organism: Oncorhynchus nerka (assembly GCF_034236695.1). Lineage (NCBI taxonomy): Eukaryota > Metazoa > Chordata > Actinopteri > Salmoniformes > Salmonidae > Oncorhynchus > Oncorhynchus nerka. The sequence goes on along the minus strand of NC_088424.1, from coordinate 14,428,859 downwards.
CATTGTGTTGTGGTTTTGTCTCGGCAGGCTAACGGTATTAAGATCGGGCCCCAGCACGCTACCACCAACTCCACTCTCTCCGGTAGCCAGGGGGGTCAACAGGCCGGAGGGGGATGCTGCTGAACACCCCTCGCCCCTCTGTCCCATACCACCCCACCTTGCCCCGCCCCTTGTGTTTCTACTGGACTGGTCGGGCTCACTAACATTTTCTTAACCCCTCCCCACAGCCTTGCCAATGGAGAGTCTAATCGTGTACTAGGTGTCTGTCAGTCAAAAATACCAAGCAAAACACATTAAAGTACCCTGGTCCTGGTGCAAAACATGCCCCTGTATAAGAGCATTGGAGCCTGTCTTGGTTGTAGATTGATAGGTTGTTACTGTTGTGTTGAAACAGGCAGGGTGCTTTAGGATTGGGACTCATCATATCTATCTGTACATCAGTTGTGGATAATGTCTCTTTTTTTTCACTCCCAAGTAAGGATTTTTTTTGTGCCCTTTTGACTTAAAAGCTTAATTTGTATTTAACACTACAATGTTGGTCATCGATAGTATTTTAATCGGTTTCATGTGGGAGAAAGAAAGCTTTGGGGAAGTGGGGTGAACTCGAAGTTTGAAATAAAAGAAACAGCTGTGTCGGAAGTAGGGGCCATGTCTAAAGTGAAGTTTAAAAGAAGAAAAGGAAAAAAAAGCAGGACTCTTTTTAAATCTCTATTTATCAGTCACATTCTGTGTGTATATATAGTTAGTTATCCTTTCTTGCTTTAGTGTATGTTGACCAAGCTAGAATTCTTTGATGAATTTGCTGGGAACATCTATACTGTACGAATAGAGCTTGAAACTGCAACAGTATTGCAAAAAAAAAAAAAAAAAAAAAAAAAAAAAACCTGCTTTGACACCATTTTAAGATCATATTTTACTTAATTTACTTTTTGTCCTGCCACCTGCCTTGCCCCTCCCCTCTATCTCTGTGCCCTAGATCTGCTATGACTGTGTATAGAAACTTTGGCTCAATATTCTGCATCTATTTTAATGCCAACATTTTGTGTTTTTTACCTGTGTTCAATAACCACAAATACCAGAATTTGATCACATCTGCTCGGATAAGAGATCTCAGCTGTTTGCCTTAACGGAAAGATTGGGAAAGCAGAAGAAAATGAGAAAAACAACCAGGTTGCGGCGGAATCATTCCAGTAACTTCATTTTGCGTATTCTTATACATGCTCATAGACACATTCTTACATTAAAACACACATTGCATACTCTAAATGTATACATACACAGATTTAGACAGTACATGCTTAAATGCATACATGTGTCCTTACACACAAACAACCTGCGTATGTCTATACATACAAGCTTGCATATATTTTTTTCTCTTCTGGAATTTGTTTTTCATGCAGTCCGCTGTGGAGCGTCGGTGCAGAGCAGCGTTTTCCTGTAGGTGTGTGTGAGTGGCTGTGTACAGCCTTGCTTTCTTTGGCTGTGCGTTCTGTTAGTAGATATTATGGTGAACATCTCGTCTGTCGTCAGAGGGGCGCGGGAAAACCCAAACCTGGAGTATCTATGTGACCCCCTCGACATTTATTTGCGGTCTTGGTTCTTCTTAAAAATTAAAAAATGCTATCACAATAAACTATAATAAAAAATTCTAAGCTTAAATATTTGATTGTCATGTGGGGGAAAAAATTGCTATGTTTAAAATGTACATTTTTTAATTTCCTTTTTAGAATTGATATTTTGCCTCTGATCCTATAGTTATTTTCTGTGTCTGTGTTGGTATATGAATGAAACAATTATATATGGATCTATACTGTATTGTAGCTTTGATTTCTCAATATATAAAGTGAAACACAACGAATGCATGTCCTCAGAGCTGTGTGCAGTTTTGGAATTACAGGCTTCGTTCCCAAATGATCACCGCGCCCTCTTCCTAATATCAATATGAACTAAAGGGGGGCCACATGCAGCCAGTACCAATTCAACTGGTTTTACAACACACTTCTCTGCATGCTTCTCAGGTATAGGCAACCAATCGGGTGCAATTCGAATATTTTCACATCAAATGTGTGATTTAATTTCTTGCCCTCCTATGTGGTTATTACTGAATATTTAAACATTTACTGAAAATACAAATGATTTCAACACCAATCTGAAAGTAACACTGCGCCGTTTTTTTTTTTTTTTTACCTTAATTTAACTAGGCAGGTCAGTTAAGAACAAATTATTATTTTCCATGATGGCCTAGGAACAGTGTTAAATGCCTGTTCAGGGGCAGAACAACAGATTTGTACCTTGTCAGCTCAGGGATTTGAACTTGCAACCTTCCGGTTACTAGTCCAATGCTATAACCACTAGGCTACCCTGCCGTTTCTCAAATAGGCTTACAATACAGCGAATTAGTTTCAGGTGGAAATGGATTGCAGTCAGTAATAGAGACAGTTCATGAGATTTGTTTTATTCATCCCCATTATATCGTCCAACATTTGGATGTAACTTGAAATAGGCTTTTGTTGGTCATGCACAGCGACAGTTTATGTTAAAGGTGAACACATCTCATGACCTACTTTTCAAAGCAGTAAAGGAATGAAATGTGAAAAGCTTGTGTTGAACAGATTAGTAAACTGTCTGAAATTGTAGAGGTAGTATGCCTGCATTTAATTTTATGAACCACTTCGAAAATGAAAGTTTGATTTTAGTGAATGCAATTTGAGTAGTGACCTTCACAGTAGATGTGAAATCAAGATGGCCTTCTCACAGGCAAATTATACCCACAAACTACATGTATTTTTAAAGACAAACTAAATGCTGTGCAAAAAAACTTAGTTTAACTAATCCATTGGAATATTTATAAGCGTAAGTAAAATAAACTGGTTTTGAGAGGACATTGGGCATACAGAAAGGGAGTGCGTGCGCCTTCAAATACACAAGTCTTGTGGGGCAGATTGTTATGATAAGCAAATGAATGGCCGCACAAGGGACATCCGGGTTACTTGCCTGATGATTCGTATGTAAGGTAGTGTGCAATGCATCAAGGAAGAGACCTTCACAAAAGTGTGATTGTGTGAAAGGCGTATTTCTTCACCTTGATATATTTCTATCGCAATTGGTTGCACATGTTTAGCTTTTTACTGTGGTAAAAGGTCTGAAACTACTCTGAAAACCACAGGGCCTCGGGTTGGCCTTGCGCGTGCCCAAGGGACCAAGAAGAATAATATGCTCCCTCGGTAGAAGAGTAAATATGAATCGTAAATGTGTATGATGTCCATCTCTAATTATCATAATTATTAATCTGCAGTTGACATGGAATAAGGAAACTCAATTATCGGGGGTCGAACTTATGCACCATGCACAAAAAAAACACTCATTGCAGGTGGTACAGATCCATTTCATCTGAGAACGCTTGTCTTAAACTCGTGTTGAGCTTTTACAGGTCCATCATTTCAGGTTGAAACAGATTTAAAATATATATATTTTATTATCCCCTGAAAAGTGATAGGGTTTATCATTTGAGAAGCAACTTGAATCCACGACACATGTTTTCTTACTCCGTTACACAACTCTGCTTTGCCACGCTTTTATTAGCATCTGTACACGGGAAATGATTTACAAAATGACCACTAAATGTATGAATAACTCCTACAACCCTACGCCGAAATAAGAAATGAAAAGGTATATATTTAATAGCGTCTACAATAAATGAATAATAAAGTGCACATTCGTCACAGCCCAGTAGGGTCATCACGCGCACGCATGTTTATCCATTGGAGCCATGAACGCGCCCCCTACCCGTAGAAGGTGAGCGAATGTCTGGAGGAGAGGACTCGAGAACGCGACCGCCGGGATCGATCGGATTAAACTCGATTTGAGGGAAATTAACACAAAGGAGAGAGGCAGAGTCGGTGAGGAAGGGATAACGACACGCCGAACATTTATAAAATAACTTGAATTTATTTATAAACGGACCAGAAAGGAATTTACTGGAGATAGCTACTACGGGAGTTAATTTGCGAAACCCTGAACTGACCAAGCTAGTTGGGTAAGCGAGCAATACTCTTTTTAAATGGTTGGATTCCGTACTCCCTCAGTTCAGTTTGTTCACATGGTAAATGAGCTAGTTGTGTGTTACACTTACCTGTAAATAACCATTTTATAGTAATGTTTGAAAACTAGATCCCACTTACAATCGACTTTTAATCTACCATGGAAGTTGGTTTGGTAGTTGGGACGTCTATTTAGTAAACAACTTTGTGAAAAACTTATTCTGAAAAGGGAATTGTGTTCCCCCTCTCTCATTTAGAACAAGTCATTGAACGTCCGTAAATTACCATGTTAAAATGCTAACTACAGTTAGCAAGTTTAGCTCGTAACCCGCTGCACTGAGCGGAGTGAGTCCTGAGTTTTTTCACCAAGTGAAGAATATTAGCCAACACGGTGGGCTCTCTCAGTAAGCACAGACAAATGTGAACAACTTGAGTTTAGAAATGTTGAATTGTGACTTTTTCCTTTGTAATACAATAGACAAGAGTGAGTGTTCGTTAGCTTGGGTTAGCTAATTGTGTGTTGCGCTAGCTAGTGAGACACGAGGTGGCTCGAACGTAGAGGTGAGTCAGTGGCCGAGATGAATGAGTGAGTAACCTTAGTATAGATTGCTAGCGCGGGGGAGATTCCCTGGATGCACTGTGACAAACAGGCTATTTGTTATTGCAAACCACACAATCCGATTTTGACTAGTTAAACTTGTACTTCATAAATTGAGTATTCACATGGGATTTAACTTGATAACGACGGGGTGAAAAGTAGCCTGTCCGCAGTGTTTTATAGGACGATGGACAGGGGGTTGCTTGAGGCCAGACGGTCATCCCTGTTTAGTTAGCCTTCTATATTTTCGCCCTGATATATCCATATAATTGTTAAAGTACATGGGCTTTAATCAAAACACTGAGTTTCGGCTTCGATGGTTAGAGAAAATTTCGTATTTTGAAGGGAATAACCCGAGGTTAGCGGTGCGTTTCCGTCCAAAACGTGCTTAATAATGTAGCTTAATTAGCCTGCTGCTAGCTAGTTGGAGGTTGCCCATTGCTTATAGTGAAGTTGTGCTTGTAGCCAACATTTGACCACTGTATCATAGCCCTCATTGTCTTGCTGCTAGCCCAGAGGCTAATCATGTGCTAATGGGCTACTTTGATGGCGAATGCCACTTTGTTCAACAGCAAGTAAACCGGTTGCAGTTTGTTTCATGCGTTTCCGCGTTTTAAAGTTTGATAAGAGGGCTTGTTTATCAAGAGATGTGTAGCTACAGTATTATGGAGAACTTACTTAACTTGTTACCTCTGTTCATCCAGCGTTTTTCGATTTTAAAACACCTGCTGCTGTATTGTGGGTGGCTGAATTTCTAAATACAAGCTGGCATTATTTTCCAACATTTTCCCGACCTTGTTGCTCTCCCTCTGACTGATTACAACATAATGGAGAGTTCGCATAATGCGTGTTGCCAGTGTCTACTTTCAACCCTTTATAATAGAACAAGGACGAATATATATTTAACGAAAACTATTCGCATAGTAAATAACGATGTTTTGTTGAACGAACAAGCTACGTTAATTGATAATCGAGAATCCCATGAAATATCACCGAAGTACTACCCCCACCTTTTGCGGAGTCTCTAACCTAAGATGGCAGCTTCTAATGTATGTCGGCCCACTCCGCCAACAGATAAGAGGCCCCGGGTATGGCGGGCGGGACAGATGTTATTCAGTATTGTGGCTTCTCCCATAGTCTGCATTTTCTTGGGGTTGTTGAGGTACTGCTTTCCGGCGGACTTATATAGCTGCGTTGACTTTATGAAGGGGCCGGGTGTAAGTGCGGTGGGGTTCTGTTGAGCAAAAGTTTTTTGCAGTGGCACCAGTGCTATGGAGTTCTTTATACCCCACTACTAGTTAACTGTTTTTGACTAATCTTTATCATAAAGCAGTTTATTAGCTCTAAACATTTATTTTAACTGTATACCGAAAACAAGATGGTTAATTTTCTTTCAGAGCCATGTATTAGTTCAAGCTCATTTGTAGGATGATGATCTTGGAATTTCTGCTCCATCCTGCCACAAGTGTACTTCGAAAGGTATCCCTTCTCCCCGTGAGAACATTTGAATGATATTATGCAGGTTCATCTCTATCTTTTGTCTGGAACCTGTGGTTTGACCAGAAGTATTCGAGATCAGATTTGACGCTTAGAAGTGTCGTGCATTGCATATAAGCAATGCTCTTAAATCCCAATCATGTTTTTGTTATTTTAAGATGCAAAACCCAGTCACCGATCTTAGCCGCATATGTAACTACAGGACCCTAACCAGCATACACTGTGGATCCCTAAAGACCAGCCCCGAGAAACTAAACTTAAAATGTAAGGTGGGAGATAGTTGAGAAAAAGACAAATTCGATGTAGCCATTTTGACCATTTAAGACAGTTGCCCCATTGACAATGAACACTGGGATGGCCTTGTGTACAGTGACCTATTTTTTTCTGCTGTAAAAATTAGCTTAGTTTCTGTCAACCTGCTTTGATGAGTATGGCAATGCATGCTGGGAAGCTGTGGCCCGTCCAAGGCGTCTTTATGTAACCGGTGTGAAAAGGCTAGCTAATTAGCGTTGCGCACTGGTTGCTTTTTCAATCTAGGGCCGTGGCAGTTGTGGAGGTATGGGTAACAATGCTTAATTGGGAGGCAGTTGTGTTCAGAGGGTAACTGGTTTGAGCCCAGGTGGGGACAAGGAGAGTGATGGAAGCAATACTGTTACATTAACTTCTGGTTTCAGTTGCACAGTGGTCACTTTGTTGCTCAGTTGGTAGAGCATGGTGCTGGTAAAGCCACTTTAGTAGGTTCGATTCCCAGAACCACCTGGGAATCGATGTATGCACTGTAACTCACTTTGTATAAAAGTTTGTTAAATGGCATAGATCAGGGTTCCTCAACTGGTGGCACGTGGGCCAAAGTTTTCTGAGCCCCCAAAAAACACGTTTGTTTTTAAATTTCATTGTTGGACTGTAAACACCATAAAATCAGCTCCAAGTGATTTTAATTTTGGAAATCTGTTCCCAAGTTTTCCAGTGCATAATATCTTCATGTGATCTTATACAAATGTAATCAAGGTTAGAAATGGTTTTAGTCAAATATATCTGTTTGAGCTTCTTGCGGTTAGTTTGCTGTCAACAAATGATTTGTAATTATGTTCCGACCATCCGCTCAAGAAAAAAAGGACCCACTGCTAAATCTAGTTGATGATCCCTGGCATATGTTATTATATATTATTCAAACTACTACCGGGACTTAATTGGTAAACTACTGTTATGACAATTTAAGTTGCTCAGAAGCACCGTTTGAAGAGGCAGTTAGCTGGCACGCTATCCTTAGAAAAGTTCTCACTTGAAAGGAGTCAATAATGATATTTTGGCAGATTTGTGGGGAAATAAATGGTTATCATTTCATATATAAGCCCATGTGTAAAAGGAAAGGTACTTCATTCTCCTCCATATCCACTAAATCAGTCTGATTGTTGCCACAGCAGTTTGAGTGGCACACAAATCTCTAAATGTAGACCTAATGTAGTTTAATTCGAATTCAAACCAGGATTTATTGAGTTACAGTAATGTGTCAGAAACACACCTGCTGTGTAGGCCCATCTTTCTTTCCTGCCTTGCTCCTATTGGCTAACACCTTGACCTGGAACTGCAGTCCTAATCATGTCTCGGTACTCTCAATCCCAACTGAGCCCTTGTATGAATACAATGGGCACTCTCTGTGTGGATCTGATCTGACCACTTATTGTTATGGCTGCCATTTTGTTAAGTTATGTGGCGGCAGTTGCTCCTCTCAGTGGAAGAAGTTGAGCATAGTTCTGTCATGCCCCGCCGCTCTGCTCCTCTCTGCCACTCCTCTCCAGGTCCGGGGTTTGCAGAAGTGTTGTGGTAGCCCGTTGTGCCTGTAAAAGCAGCCCCCGCTGTCCCCCCTCTCTCTTGCACTACCTTTCTACCTCCCATAGTCCGGGCCTTATGGACCACTCTTCTTGAAGGGAATATTTGAGATGCTGCTTCTATCTGAAGTGTAGACTAGCCAGCCTCTAAGCCTTGTTTGTGTGTCACAGTTCCTTTCTTCTAAACAGAACATATTATAGATTGGCCACAGCTGATAAGATGCATTGTTATTCACTCTAATCATCATTGTATGGCTCATGCGAGGAAGCTTTGTCGACCATGTATTTCTAGATGGCTCATTTTCATACAGCAGTCGCTCCATCTAGTTATTATGGCTGAAGTAGTCTTTTTCCCCTCTGTCTATCCCATTCATTCATTGAATTGCCATTTCCCTCAGTGCTATTTGCCTGACTAATCTTCCGCTGCTCTGTTCACAACATACTTCAGTCAGAGACTGCCATCGTTGTCATCTGTGTGGTGATGTTAAAATTAGGGGTGTTGTACAAAACAAAGTCATATGTGATTGGATCATCTCTAACCAGTGTATCAAAGCCAATGACCCATTTTCCAAACGCAGCTTTACCCACCTGTGTTCTGGCTCTGGGACCAATCAGAATGGTTAGAATGCACTTGTGTTCTAGAAATTGTCGAAGGGACTCGGATCCAGACCAATTGTGGATAAAAGTAACGTGTAACGTAGCATGGCATTTGGCCGGAGCAAGGCGCTTGGGTAGCCAGGCAACAATACTATCCCCTCATTCAAACAACTGCACAGTCACAGCCGAGATTCAGTATAGTGGTTAAGTGTTAAGATCTGAGAGATAATGAATCTCAATATAGCCTAGAGGAGATTTACAGACCTTTTATACACTTAGTCTAAGTAGGTCCTTCCTTCATCAATTTGAAATGATGGGTGAAAGCAATACGGCAGAAGACCAACAAGGGATCGCTTTCACCTGTCCAGTGATATCAGTGCAGCAGCAGAAAAGGATGCACAGTTCATGACAATTGAGTCCCACCACTGGAGTGGGAAGTGAATGCAGCCTCTACAGTGTACACAGAGTAGAAGAGGAAGTGAGGCACACAGTCCCCCGCCCCCCTCCCATCCTGACCCAGGGTAATCCTCTTCCTGTCCCTCACACCCTTAACCAGAAGATCTGGGGTCAGTTTACCTTGAACCCTGATCCCAACTGTAACCATTTTACATTATGAAAATACCTGACTGTTGATCAGGGTGTTGGGAACAATGTGTAGGCCTTCGTTCAGTCAGAAATGCATCAGGACAGACACTGACAGAAATCATCTGCCCCGAGGGAGTGTCTCCAGCCAGTAACCCTGGCTGGAGGCTCCGGCCTTCCAGCCTTCTCCTGCGCATGGGTAAGTCTAGCCCACCACCTCCCACCCAGCCGCTGACTGTCTGAATACTTTTCAGCATGGGAAATGATTTCGATCCTCTGGGAGGCCCCGGGATTCCTGCAATTGATTCTTGGAAAACGGAGGGATAAATGGAGGTTCTGGGTTTTTTAACGGTTTGTCAAATGTACCATATTAAGACTAGCATTGCACATGTTATTTGTGGCAGCAGTTAATTGCTCAAATGTCATCTCAACATAACTATAACATTTTTATTGGAACAAACTTAGTATGATCTGGCCTATTTTGTTAGATACGAATAACCTGTAATTGCACATGATCCTAGGTTTGCAAACACAACTCAGCTAAAGTACAGCTATTTATCACTCAAAGTGTTATGAGGGAGTGCACCACCATCTTTCCAGGGTGTTGATGCATCCTCCCCCCAGTACAGCCTCTTCCAACACCACGGGTAGGAGAAGGATATCATCTGCAGAAGTTACGTTTTGATGTCAAGTTAGCTCATGTTGCTACCTTGGCGGTTGTTCTAGCTAACATGCTGGTGAACAGTGACACCAGCATATTGGTATTAAAAGACAGAAACATATTCAGCTAAAAATGTGTTTAAGCTAGCTAATGATTTGCCATCACAGTTGTGCAAAAATATGATGGCTAACGTCAGATAGCTAGGCGTTAGCAAGGCCTAGTCAGTCAGTGGAGCTGACAGATTGAAACTGATATCAACAAAATTGTTCACTCTATAACATGAGTTAATTGATGCCTAGTTAGCAAACACATTTATACAGTTTTTATTAGGAAGATTTAATAAGTTAGACACTCACCCAACAACTTTGATAGGAAGCTAACTAGATGGCTTGGTTTCCATTTCCCAACAGATTTTTCTAATTCCCCCGATTGGTCTTGGAAGTCATGTGTTCACCAGAAACAACTTCTGGTAAACGGTTTGCCTCTAGTGGCAATAAATATTGTTGCCACAGTTTCACCACTAGTGGCAAACATTTGCACACTTCTGGCAACATTTTTTGGCACACTATTTAGTTGGAAGCAAATTTGCAGGCAGATGGCTGCAACAAATTCATTTTTATAAGGGACAGAAATGGTATGACTGTATATGAACCTGCACTCCGCCCAACCCTACTTTTCTCTTCTTCCCCATCTTTCTATGTTTTTCTTCTCCTGGGCCAGACATCCTTGATAGGAAGTTAAAACTCCTTCCTCCCCTCCTGCCCCAGGCCTGCAACAGGCTGACACAAAGGGGCTTTTACCCCGGCTGACCCTGCAGCAGGTACCTCAGCTGTTGGGTAGCCAGTCAGACGAGGAGTGCCAAAGAGGAAGGCGTTGTGGTGCTGTTTCCTTTGAGTCAAGGTCAAAGTTCTGCTGAATATATCACTGACAGCCTCTTCTATTCCCCATGCCGACTGTTTCTACCTTTCACGTGTACACGCATACAACCGCACTTACTCCTCCTTTGCCCCATGTTTGACCACAAAAGGCCCCTGATTTGGACAGTGATATTTTTTTGGGGGGGGGGATATTAAGCCCACGTATTTAAAGCAGAGAGTAGATTGCATAAACATAACTCCTTCCTGTTTCCTCCTCCCTACTGTAAAGAAAAAATAAAGTCCATTAACAAGGCAGCCGTGCGTAAAACAACCAGATTCCCGTAGCCCCTCCTGCCCCCTCACTCAAATCCCAGCCCAAGCATATTGCTCGCCCCTCAGGCCCCCCCTGCCTCCCTACTCGATCGCCCCACTGCTCACATCCAGTCACATTCAAACACTCTTTGTGCAGTTAGCTACCCACAACAGACACATCCCATACCCTCTTCCCCATCTGCACATCAGCATGCTCACCCCCCCCCTCTCCCCCAGTGGAGCAGAAGTATAAATTATGCTCAGGCGCATGCCTCTTGTGGGGTAGGTGGTGGGAGGGAGTTTGCAGTGGGTTAGTTAAGGAGGGGGCCCTGGGAGGGGGTGGGGTAGATAAAAGGAATGCTGGCGGTGTGCCTCTGGAGAGCTAGCCCCTTGCAGGGACCTGATGCACTGCCTGTACTCTGGGGCAAGGGTTCAGGGAGGGAGACACCACAGGTGGTTCTACCATACCATGGCAGTCCACGGGGCTCTTAATTCCACTGCTGAATCACATAGCCTTGGATTAGTGGGACCCAGAAATTAAGAGCTCTGTAGGGCCTTTTATTCATATTATAAGACCTCTGTGACCATAACTTTTGGTTTTGGAGTAAGTGTGGTTTGACTGGCAGTGTTTATTCAATTGAACTTCACTCTGCTTTGAATCTACAAAGAAAAGCGCAGCCGGTTGATTACGACAATTCATGTAGAAATGTTTACAGTTTGGTTAGGACACTTCAGAAGTAATTTGTCTTCTAACTGATCCGTGAGCTTACACTTGTCTTCAAATTGTTTTTGCAGGTTATCTTTTCAACATGCCAAGTGTCAAGTGAAAATGACTTAGTGTCATATTCGATAAGCATACGTCTAGCCAAGCAGAGGTCCAGCCAGTAGCCAACAAACTTGGACCAGGCGTTCTTCTTGTAGCATGGTGATTTCTTGAGGACACAGCCCCTCTAACAACTAGTTCAGACACCCTGAAGTGAAACTATTCTCTTAGTTAAGCTTGCTAACTACTCTCACATTTGACCTAATTTGTGTTATCATTAAAGATAAAGAACATAAGCCGTTATTAACTTAGGATGTTTGAAGTATTCCTGTGCTTCTGTAGTCTTGTGAAATTAAGTGGCAGAAATTTGCTCCCGTGTCATTTACATTTTTACATTTAAGTGTCGAAAGATAATTTCTCGAGAGTGCTCCGATAGTTTATTTTGGCTTGGTTGAAAGGCGTGGACAAGATCATTTTTGGAAACTTCTGTCTTCACTAATATGTGACGACTTTAATCAGACCTTTTGCATATGAAACAAACAATAATACAGGAAGTTTACAACCATGACACGGTGCAGATTGATACTTGTGGTGTTTTTTTTCTGATTTGAATTGAAGTCCTCCCCCTATAAGCTTGTCTGTGTGTTTCACTCTGGTGCTCTTGTCAATAGCAGCAGAGCAGTTGGGAGAGCCAGCCTTCAAACCAGAACAGTAGAGTACTTCTTATGAAAGACCTATGGTCACGCAATCAACTTTACAACTTCCCTCCCCCGCACGGTCTGCCTACCATCCACGTGCCAGGCCATGTTCTGATAGTATTTCTAATGAAAGGCTATTATTATGATGCATTGACTGTTGGTGATAAAGTAAAAATGGTATTGTTGTTGTATGTGACATGGCCTCCCAACCAGGCCTAGTATGTGGCCCACAGGAAATGCGTCCTGTTTACGTTTTGGGGATTTCCTGGAAAAAAAGTGTAATTTCCAACCATCAAGAGAGTAGAGGGAGAAATAACCAGTCCCTCTATTCTTTTGCATTTTAAGCTTGCAACAGTCCATTTTGTAACTAGTTTCGCGTGTAATGGTAGTTACTGACACAGAGCTGTCGACTAGCAGTTATGGTTTGGATGTTCTAGTGTTAAAAAAAAAAAAAAAAAAAAAAAGTAGGCCTGAGTATGGATGTGAGCATTTAAATGAAATTGGGATCTTAACCACAAGGGAAAATCGAAAGTCAATTTCCTCCATATTCCCACTACGAGAGATAGCGTCTGAGGAGCAGAGTGGCCAAAGAGATTTCTACTTTTCAATTCACATTATGTCATTGCCTTACCTTTCGTTGCGGCGGGTAACACTAAATTCTTTGTCCACCGCTCAAATTGAGTAGACACTAGCAAGTAAGCACAAATTATTTAACAATCTGAGCAACCTTTCTTCCTTACAACCTTACAATATGGAGTAATGCAACCAAACCATATTACACTCTTCAATAATGCAACAATCCACAACCATGTGCAGTCAATTAGTTTATTTTTTCATCTGTACAAATTAAATGAGCTGACAATACACAGCTAACTCCAGCTAGCTAACGAACATGCTTCATGATCAAGTAATGTTAGCATATCAATAATGATATACAAATGTAAAAGTACAGTAATGTTATCAGTGTTATTATTATAATATAGGCTACACAGCTATTTAACGTTAGCAAGCTAACTAGCTAGCTAAACAAAATTTAATTTCTGCATCAAATATGTGCTGGCTTTAGCCAAATTCTAATCTTTAGTTGAACCATAGCTAGATAAGCGCTCTAAGGCTACCGCATTAAAGTTACCTTAGAAAAAAACAGGATTAGTTTGATCTATATCAACAAAGTCATTATGAGGTAAAATAAAATTGGTGCTCAGTGCAGTCAAGCAAAAAACCTGACTTGAGATTTAAAAGTATGGCAACATTTTCAGGATGTAACAGGAGGTTACTATTTCAAGGTACTCAACTCTATCTTTTTCATAAACTTTTCTTTGTGGTTAAATAAGACCATTCTGTTTACACTGCCCTGCTTAGAGGCTAGCAACTGTCGGGCAAGTGTGTGCGGTCGAAATGCGACACGTTTACATTAAAGTATATGTGTAGCCGAGGCTATTTTTACAAAAAAGTTTAACTGTAAAGACCCTAAGAGTGAAGCTCGAGGCAAAAATTCTCCACTGTTTTGGTGCCCTGGCTACCACCACGCTGTGGACAGCGTGAAGTGAACTTGTCCACTTGCACTGTGTGAGAGCAAAGGGTTAAATCTTGCTCATCTCTATCTTAGCCTATTCGTTGATGCATCATTCCATTGCGAAAGAATGCTTTTGATTGTCGATAGGACCGTGCACTAGGCTTATGTCTTTGTGGTCAACCGCCTATACTGTGCCCATCCCTTTCGTTTCTCACTAGCTCGCTATGAAAGATGCAAGTGTTTTGTTGAAGGCTTGCGTGGTATACCGTATACGGGGGTATTTGGAAATAGCCACAGGTTGTTTTTTCAATACCGGTAACTCGTTTTTAAAAAAAGTATTTGTAGCTACTTAAGTAAATACCAGCAGTCAACTTGTGAAATACGTTAGAAGATAAAGCAGATTGCATTCTTCATTTCACCTGTCACGTTATTTTACATTATGAAGCTTACTGTAGATCCCCCAAAAAGTTAACCAGTTGTGTTTGTAATTAAAACAATAGGACGAAGCGGGAGCAGGTGATTCCAGATGTGTATTGAGAAGGGGTGTGCAGTTTATTGAATGTCAAGTATTTTTTCCAGTAGTAATCGGGGACATGCAACAATAGTTTCCATTCACAGACAATACATTAGTGCAGAAAATTGATTCATTTTCATCAGGTGACAACAGAAGTTGCAACGCTATTTGTCTGGCAGCCACACAAGTAAAAGAGCTTACAATGAAAAAGCAAGGTATTTTTGCATAACGATGCATGGACATCATTTGTAATGTTTTTCATAGAAAGAATGTAACTGGCTACATTTCCTTATGTTTTGCTTGAAGTTTAATCTTGCATCATACTGGAGAAAAGTGTACTGGCTACTCCGAGGAGAAGTACCGGGGGAAAAAAGTAGGTACACACCAGTTCGAGTGACTGCTGATAGAATGCCCGTTTGTCAATTGTCCTCCAAGTGAAGTGCAACTGAAGCACAGAATTCGTCTGAAGCTGAGCAGAAATTACAATAAGAAGCATTTTAGGTCTTCGTTGAGGTTTTTTATTTTTCCTGCTTTGTTTGAAAAGTCATAGCCCCTTTGGATGAGTTTTCTGTACAGCTGCCATTGCGATCTTTTGATTTCCTTGTGTTTTTTCTCCTCTCAGTTCTTGACCCGTCTGCTCCTTCCCCATCTTCTCCGCGCAGTGCATGCAGACCGTTGCCCTACCGACTCCACACAGACACAGCGTGTACACATGCTGCTCCAAAGCCTGTACTGTTCTGCCTTCAGACAAGCATGCGTTTTAACTTTGTACATTTGCACAATGTGTCTCGTTCAGATTTGCTTGTGAATGTCCAAACCAAAAATGAGAGTACCAATCAAAAGTTTGGACACCTACTCATTCCAGGGCTTTTCTTTATTTTTTACTATTTTTCTATGGAGGAGAGATTACTTGAAACTAACTAGGTTTCCCTTTTTATCTGTGTATTAATTGTTGGATTAGAGTACACCTGATTTTGTGACTCAAAATGGGTCAAAATTCTACAAAGATTCAGAGAAAATAACATTTAGCATTTCAGGTAAAACAACCCAATGTTTATATCCCAGGACAAATTAGCTAGCGAAAGCAGGCTAGCTTAATGTATATGAAAATGTATTTAAAAAATATATATATATATATATATATATATATACCTGTCCCCAACTGTAATAGTTTGTTTTGATATTTCAACCAATGTGTGCTGATCGCGTCTGGTATGGATGGACAAAATCAACATGCAGGCGCGTGCCCGGTCTAGTCTGCATGTTAACCATCTGAAAGGGACACTGTGAGGCCCAAATTGTCACTGGCATTAGCGCAGCTGCATTGTGAATTCACGTGGAATTCTATGCATTTTTCTTATCGTTTAACAGAAAACCGCAAAAAACACATCCCTATTGATGAGTCGACAACACGTAGTCTAACCCCAAGAGAGAGCAAGTGGTGGTGGGAATGTGCAGGTCTGATATTGAAGGATGGCTTTGGTGGTCTGGCTCTGTGTTTGTACGGGCAGGTAACTCGTCGTCTCTCCTGCATCAGGGCATGCCTGACCGCACACTCGCACGTCACCAAACACACATTGGTCGGCACCCAGCCTGCGGATTGAACTCTCTCCCACTCCACCTCTCGCTTGCTCTGTCTTCTACTCTTCCAATAGCTTATTCTCTCTCCCGCTCACTAACACACCTAAGCCCCTCCCTCTGACACGCACACACCCGGGCGTAGCCCTCCTACCCGAGAGGGAGAGACGTAGAGAAGGCCCTGGCACCGAGCCACATCTGTCACTCTAGAGGGAATTAGGTGAACGGTCAGCCCTCCGGCTTAGACGCCAAATCTGATCACAGGGATTCAAATGTGCAGCTTTTGGCATGGCCCGCTGCGCATCTCGCTCCCCCCACTATCCTACTTCCCTACACACTCGCACACCAACCCTTCTCACCACCCTGCACACACGCACATGGATGCACACACTCCTCCCCATGCACACACACTGTCATCTCCTCCCCCATGGTGCAATGTCATAGGGAGGCTGTGGGAGCTCTCTCTGTGCTGGAGGAGGAGAGGTGATTTATGGGCCAGGAGGAGAGGAAGCAGGGCAACTCCTCTTCCTGCTCTTAGCCGTAGCTGTGAGGTGATAAAAGTGGCTAGTGCTGTCACGGCGACACAGGGCCCACAGGCCCGCCACACTGGATCCCTCAGCTCTCATTCTGGGACGTTTAAATCATAACAAGGCTCAATCTGGTGAAATGTAGGCCAAAGCACGGAATAGTTTCCCAATCATTTTATTTTGAAGAACGTCCTCTTTCTCTCGTTTTTAAGTGTTTCCCTCGCGGGCCCAAGTGACTTTTTAAATGAATTTGTGAGTGTAGTTGATTGCTATGGCCATTTACCTACGGCATCATTTTCGCTGTGCTTCTACTGTGTCGCTGAAATAAACAACACAGGGCAAGTTAAAGAGCATGATGGTGGGAGTATAATTGTAGTTGACTCTGTAGATGAAGACTGGTGTAATATGTTGTTGTCTGCTGTAGGCCTATATGACGGTTTAGAAGCAATGTTCAATCACTTGCGTAGATTTAAGAAAAAACTATGGGTAGCCTATAATTCAAATGTTGTAAGATTACTAGTCTGTTGTATTTTAGCTCATAGGGCTGGCTCAAGTACCTTATATGCATGAAGACTGGAAAATAACCGTAAATATATATCAGCTTAGATCACAGTGCAGTTATCACAAAACAGATTATTTTCTGTGTTGTAACCTAACTAGATAGCCTATTCCTCTCTATTATTTAAATAAAAATGTCTTAACTTTAGGCTACTTTGGTGAATCTGCGAGGCATACAAGACCTTGCGAGATACAGATTACCCAGACCTATGTGCACATTTTTACTACTTGCCCCCCTCCTTGCTGTCCCTCACACTGCCTCGCCTGCTCTTTCTTTTGGTTAATGATGCGGGTGTGCGTTAAGTCTGTTGTGTGTAGAATATCGTAGCCAATTCATTGATGATAGGCCCTGCCTTACTGATGTTGTGAACCATTGCAAGATACAGCATTTCATTGTGATATACATCTCTTGATTGCTGTTAGCCTGTTACGGCTGGGGGTTCCGCTAGCGGAACGTTTCGAGAACATCCAGTGAAATTGCAGAGCACAATTCTTTATTCTTTCATACAATCACAAGTGCGATACACCAAATTAAAGCTTAACTTCTTGTTAATCCAGCCACCGTGTCAGATTTCAAAAAGGCTTTACTGCGAAAGCAAACCATGCTATTATCTGAGGGCAACGCCCCATCAAATACATGACAATCATATTTCAACCCACCAGGCGCGACACAAAACTCAGAAATAACGATATAATTCATGCCTTTGAAGATCTTCTTCTGTTGGCACTCCAATATGTCCCATAAACATCACAAATGCTCCTTTTGTTCGATTATTTCTGTCGTTAAATCTACAGAATGTCCATTTATTTGGCGCGTTTGATTCAGAAAAACAACGGTTCCAACTCGCCCAACATGACTAAACATTATCTAATAAGTTACCTGCAATCTTGGTCCAAACATTTCAAACAACTTTCCTAATACAACTTTAGGTATTTTATATCGTAAATTATCGATAAAATTTCAGACGGAATTAAATGTGTTCAATAGCGGATAAAATGAGTGGCGCTAGGTCGCGCTCCCCAAACACAACAGTACACTACACTCGACCCTAGTTCTGAATAGGCATACTTCTTCATTACTCAAAAGAAAAACATCAACCAATGTTGACATCTAGTGGAAGCCCTAGGAACTGCAACCAGATGCCTCAGAAATCTAGATTCCCATGGAAAACCAATTGAAAACATGGTCACCTCAAAAAAATAAATCCTGGATGGTTTGTCCTCTGTGTTTCGCCTGCCAATTATGTTCTGTTATACTCAGACATACATTTTAACAGTTTTAGAAACTTTAGAGTTTTCGATCCAAATTATATGCATATCCTATCTTCTGGGCCTGAGTAGCAGGCAGTTTACTTTGGGCGCACTTTTCATCCGGACGTGAAAATACTGCCCCCTACCCCAAACAGGTTAAATGGGCCTTGTTCATGGTTCCGACTCTGTCTGCCTAGTAGCCGACCTGCCTATACTGTGCTTCTCCCCTCTTTCTCTCGTCCCTCGTCTATGAAAGATGCAAGCGTTTGTGTTCTCGGAAGTATGGCAACTGATCAGTCTCCTCCGTTCCCAAAAATACTGAATCTTAGGAGTTGATTTCTAGAGACTCAGAAATGTGAGTCGGGTAATCAATTATTTTGGAGTCTTCTCTCCACCAGTTGGAAAAATGGCAGAGCAAGACGAGCAACAGCAGCGAAGTCCTTTATGGCATTACTATGAGAAGTTAAATGAGAAAGAAATGCAAACTTTGCGAGGTGGAATTGAGGTACCGTAATGGTAGTATAGGTGCAATGCTTGACCATCTGAAAGGGACGCAATGTGACAACCTAACAGTTGCTGGCAGCTGAATTGTGAATTCACATGGAATTTTGTGCATTTTATCGTTTTAACAGAGAACCAATAACAAAATGGCGTTATAAAGAAACATTGTCCATTTGTCACATGCTTAGGACACCCGCAATGGCTGCCTGTTATTGTGAAGCAATGTCTATGGTAATGTAGACTTGTCATTCAGGTTATGTTAACTGATATAGCTCATTCACTGTAATGTGTTTTTTGTAACGTCAGTTGAGTTGAATCAGTATATCACAACACGTTTAAAAAAAATGTTACTTCCTGCTTTGCTCCTATGGTACACTCTCAATATGCCATCATTGACTTGAAATGGGACTCCCGTTTGATTCATTCTACTACTGTGGTAGCACGTGCAGTCAGGAGATGAGAAACGATGCGTAATAAAAAATAAATGACGGTTATTATGGTGCCTGCCGTAATTTTGTCTGCTCAATTATCGTTATCCAAATTCCATGACCGTCACAGCCCTAATATCTGTTACTATATCTTTGTTACTGCACAGGCCTACATGGCGGCCGTGGAGTGTGAGTCTATTCACCACAATAAACAGGAAGTCTGACAGCTCCAGGCATGTCACGCCACTCCACTCTCCGCCACATTGGTGGCTAACTACGGATGTGACATTACGCACGCTTCCTACTCAATCATGTTTCGTCACTCACTCTTTTTCTCTCTCTTTCGCGTGTGCACGCGCTCTCTGTGTCAACACTCCCCGCTGTGTTGTGGTTTGTCTTTAGAGATCTGTTACAGTTTGTTCTTTCTTCATCTAGTGAGTCGCCCAGCAAGTTTTTATTTGAATTCCCTTTGCGGTTGTTGCTAAAGCAAGTTTGTTCTGTTGCAACTTGCGAGCATCATTCTCTTCCTTCCCTTTGCGATGTCTTTCCTTTTTGAGTTTGAGAAGGTGAAATTCAGTTTCTGAATTGTTTTGCGAAGGCTTACCAGTATGCTAATGTAGCCTTTTTGAAGAGTTGCTGTTTAGCAGGAAATTGCTTCCCCTCTGCTCATTGACTAGAAAGGTCAGTGGTAGTAGTGCGTGGGGCTGATGCTAGCAACCATGTGGAGAGGCTTGAAAGAAAGAGGAAAGTTGGGGGTGGGGCAGAGGGAGAAGGGGATTCTCTAGTGGGGGAAGTGAAGTGTTGAAGTTTCGGGGACACATTCCTCCTCCCCACTCGTGCACCCAAGCTACATAATAAGTACTGTGACACACACACACACACACACACACACAAGCCTCCACTATCCTCTTCACACACACAAGCCTCCACTATCCTCTTCACATACTCAAGCCTCTACTATCCTCTTCACATACTCAAGCCTCCACTATCCTCTTCACATACTCAAGCTTACACTATCCTCTTCACATACTCAAGCTTACACTATCCACTTCACATACTCAAGCTTACACTATCCACTTCACACACACAAGCCTCCACTATCCTCTTCACATACACAAGCCTCCACTATCCTCTTCACATACTCAAGCTTACACTATCCTCTTCACATACTCAAGCTTACACTATCCTCTTCACATACTCAAGCTTACACTATCCGCTTCACATACTCAAGCCTCCACTATCCTCTTCACATACTCAAGCCTCCACTATCCTCTTCACATACTCAAGCCTCCACTATCCTCTTCACATACTCAAGCTTACACTATCCTCTTCACATACTCAAGCTTACACTATCCTCTTCACATACTCAAGCCTCCACTATCCTCTTCACATACTCAAGCCTCCACTATCCTCTTCACATACTCAAGCCTCCACTATCCTCTTCACATACTCAAGCCTCCACTATCCTCTTCACATACTCAAGCCTCCACTATCCTCTTCCCATACTCAAGCCTCCACTATCCTCTTCACATACTCAAGCCTCCACTATCCTCTTCACATACTCAAGCCTCCACTATCCTCTTCACATACTCAAGCCTCCACTATCCTCTTCACATACTCAAGCCTCCACTATCCTCTTCACATACTCAAGCCTCCACTATCCTCTTCACATACTCAAGCCTCCACTATCCTCTTCCCATACTCAAGCCTCCACTATCCTCTTCACATACTCAAGCCTCCACTATCCTCTTCACACACTCAAGCTTACACTATCCTCTTCACACACTCAAGCTTACACTATCCTCTTCACATACTCAAGCCTCCACTATCCTCTTCACATACTCAAGCTTACACTATCCTCTTCACATACTCAAGCTTACACTATCCTCTTCACATACTCAAGCTTACACTATCCTCTTCACATACTCAAGCTTACACTATCCTCTTCACATACTCAAGCCTCCACTATCCTCTTCACATACTCAAGCCTCCACTATCCTCTTCACATACTCAAGCCTCCACTATCCTCTTCACATACTCAAGCCTCCACTATCCTCTTCACATACTCAAGCCTCCACTATCCTCTTCACATACTCAAGCCTCCACTATCCTCTTCACATACTCAAGCTTACACTATCCTCTTCACATACTCAAGCCTCCACTATCCTCTTCACATACTCAAGCTTACACTATCCTCTTCACACACTCAAGCCTCCACTATCCTCTGCACACACTCAAGCCTCCACTATCCTCTTCACATACTCAAGCCTCCACTATCCTCTTCACATACTCAAGCCTCCACTATCCTCTTCACATACTCAAGCCTCCGCTATCCTCTTCACATACTCAAGCCTCCGCTATCCTCTTCACACACTCAAGCCTCCGCTATCCTCTTCACACACTCAAGCCTCCGCTATCCTCTTCACACACTCAAGCCTCCGCTATCCTCTTCACACACTCAAGCCTCCGCTATCCTCTTCACACACTCAAGCCTCCGCTATCCTCTTCACACACTCAAGCCTCCTCTATCCTCTTCACACACTCAAGCCTCCACTATCCTCTTCACACACTCAAGCCTCCACTATCCTCTTCACACACTCAAGCCTCCGCTATCCTCTTCACACACTCAAGCCTCCGCTATCCTCTTCACACACTCAAGCCTCCTCTATCCTCTTCACACACTCAAGCCTCCACTATCCTCTTCACACACTCAAGCTTACACTATCCTCTTCACATACTCAAGCCTCCACTATCCTCTTCACACACTCAAGCCTCCACTATCCTCTTCACACACTCAAGCCTCCACTATCCTCTTCACACACTCAAGCCTCCACTATCCTCTTCACACACTCAAGCCTCCACTATCCTCTTCACACACTCAAGCTTACACTATCCTCTTCACATACTCAAGCCTCCACTATCCTCTTCACATACTCAAGCCTCCACTATCCTCTTCACACACTCAAGCCTCCACTATCCTCTTCACACACTCAAGCCTCCACTATCCTCTTCACACACTCAAGCCTCCACTATCCTCTTCACACACTCAAGCCTCCACTATCCTCTTCACACACTCAAGCCTCCACTATCCTCTTCACACACTCAAGCCTCCACTATCCTCTTCACACACTCAAGCCTCCACTATCCTCTTCACACACTCAAGCCTCCACTATCCTCTTCACACACTCAAGCCTCCACTATCCTCTTCACACACTCAAGCCTCCACTATCCTCTTCACACACTCAAGCCTCCGCTATCCTCTTCACACACTCAAGCCTCCACTATCCTCTTCACACACTCAAGCCTCCGCTATCCTCTTCACACACTCAAGCCTCCGCTATCCTCTTCACATACTCAAGCCTCCACTATCCTCTTCACATACTCAAGCCTCCACTATCCTCTTCACATACTCAAGCCTCCACTATCCTCTTCACATACTCAAGCTTACACTATCCTCTTCACATACTCAAGCCTCCACTATCCTCTTCACATACTCAAGCCTCCACTATCCTCTTCACATACTCAAGCCTCCACTATCCTCTTCACATACTCAAGCCTCCACTATCCTCTTCACATACTCAAGCCTCCACTATCCTCTTCACATACTCAAGCTTACACTATCCTCTTCACATACTCAAGCCTCCACTATCCTCTTCACATACTCAAGCCTCCACTATCCTCTTCACATACTCAAGCCTCCACTATCCTCTTCACATACTCAAGCCTCCACTATCCTCTTCACATACTCAAGCCTCCACTATCCTCTTCACATACTCAAGCTTACACTATCCTCTTCACATACTCAAGCTTACACTATCCTCTTCACATACTCAAGCCTCCACTATCCTCTTCACATACTCAAGCCTCCACTATCCTCTTCACATACTCAAGCTTACACTATCCGCTTCACATACTCAAGCCTCCACTATCCTCTTCACATACTCAAGCCTCCACTATCCTCTTCACATACTCAAGCTTACACTATCCGCTTCACATACTCAAGCCTCCACTATCCTCTTCACATACTCAAGCCTCCACTATCCTCTTCACATACTCAAGCTTACACTATCCGCTTCACATACTCAAGCCTCCACTATCCTCTTCACATACTCAAGCCTCCACTATCCTCTTCACATACTCAAGCCTCCACTATCCTCTTCACATACTCAAGCCTCCACTATCCTCTTCACATACTCAAGCTTACACTAGGACCCAATTTTTTTGCCTGATTTAGTTCTGTTTAATTTTTCCAGGTGTCCGTTTTCCACTTTTTTTCTTAGGGCTCAAAATCACAAAAAAATAAATAAATAGAACATTCAAGGTTAATGTTTTTTTTTTTTTTAACCACATCAGGAGACTATTTCAGAGGTCTGGGAAATTTAATGCAAGTGCACACCAGGAAGAGCCATTGTTTGGTTAAGCGGTGTTGCTGTAACGCTCATGTGATTGCAGAGTTTGCAAAACAAATGGCCACTGGATTGACGCAAATCATGATGGCATTCTGCCAGGTAGGCATAGGCTACTTTGGCGTTAACATTTAAGTGAGGTTTTCGGGAAAGCCTTTTCCATCTCTACCAGAAGACGGTTATCATTAGCATCATCACAAACTTTTCAGAAAGTTGCATGAAAATACGAATCACAGACTCATTTTCTTGTGATTTACTTGGGTAAATTAATGTTTTTTCTAATAAGTCCAATAGATTCAGTTTATTTCCTAAAATCAATAAATGTAATATTGTTGAATTCCGTTTTAACATCTGGGCTCCGTAACGCTTCTTTCATAGGGCCCTACTCCGCCTCAAGCCTAACCCACACATAAACACACGTCACGTGTTGAGTTGGACACCCAATCCCTTTGCTAGCTCTCCTTTCAGCCTGGTTTATCTCACACCTCCGTAATACCGCCAGCTCATCTGATTTACAGAGCGCAGCGGACGCACGCGCAGGTTGAGGATACGCATGATTAGGGGATACACGATATAGGCGTAAAATCTAATTGCGTTTAAAAATAATAATAATAATAATGACCAAATATTGCTATTTTATACTTGGCTAAACTTTTGGAACCATAAAATTAGAATGATCATTCTAGTTTTATGGTTAGAATACAGTGGGAATAGTTTTGTTTGGCATGACAATGGAAGTAAGGGAGATGGTTGTGACGGAGTAGGGAACCAAATTGTTTCCCAGGGGACCCTAATTTGGATTAAATAGATGGGTACATTCAAAGATGTAAAAAAAAAAAATGTTATGCCTTTTCCCCTCTCATTTAAGAACAAGCTGCACAAGCAGTGCTGATGTATTTCACCACTGGTACCAGCCTGTATAAGAGCAAAGGTTTGCCAGCAAGATAAGTGGATTTAGCTAGCCAGCTAGCTAGTGATTACCTTAAGGGTCTAACATGTTTTCTAGGCACATTTGCAGCTTGCTAAGACCAACCAACTAGAGATTTGCAGAGACAGTTACAAACTAATAGTATAAAATAGAAACGTGGATTTATATAAAGAAAGAAGCAAAGTGAACTGAGTTATTGTTTCAAAATCAGTTGACTGCTCACTGTTTAGTCAGTGCATGCAGAGTGCAGCTCGAGCACCAGGAACTGCCTGCTGGAGTGACGGGGGCGGGTCTTGTGTGTGTGAGATTGGGCAGTTTTGAGCGAGAACTCCGTCAACTTGAGCAATAAATCTAAAGTTTAGAAAAGGCGTGAGACGGCTGTGGAATTTCAAAATGTCGCTGCTTCTGGCGGTATGGATGTTGCACATGTCAGTATTGCGATTTGTATTAAACTATTAAAAATTTTTGTGCAGCCCCACTCACTCGCGATGCACCCAGAAACACACACAAAATATACACTCACTCTTACACACTCACTTGAGCTCTGCCTCTCTCTCCTCTGCCCAACAAAACACACACACGCTTGAGCAGGTGGCTCCCCTCCTTGTATTCTCACATCTGCTGGGCTGATCTGGCAGCTGCTGCTGTTTAAACACCCCTGCTTCTGCCCAGGCCTTTGTTCTTTTCCAACCAACAACCCATTCTAAAGAATGAATGAGTTTAGGCTTGTGTGTGTGTGTGTTGGAAGAAAATCTTTTGTTTGAAAGTAAATGGAAGCAGAGGTGGGGTGGGGGATGGGGATGAAAGGGTGGGGGGGGGGGGGCGTTTACAACTGATTAAACTGCTAAACATGTGCCACTTAAGAAATCTATTTCAGTTAGGAGGTTTAAGAACAGGAGTGGCGTTGCACAATTGACCTGATATAGCTGATTCTAATGTTCCTATCTCTCTCTTCCCCTTCTGTCCTCTTCCTACCTCTCCCTCCCTCCAGGTCCCATAACCTGGCTTTGCCTGACACTGCGTTCTCATTCTCTGAGAGAATTAGGGAAATATGGAGTGACATGCTGCAGATTAGTTAGCGGATTAGCGGCTTTGAGGACATCCACCTCTGTGTGAGCGCAGATTCCCTGGAGCTCCGCTCCCCCCAGCCGCCAGGTCCCCAGCAGCCATGGCCGACCCAGGGATGTTGAGCCTGTTCGGGGACGATGCCAACCTGTTCTCGGACGGGCTGGAGGGCCTGGGGGACTGTGGCTTCCCCCAGGGCCAGCCCAACCCCATGGGGCAGCAGATGCCCCACGAGCACCAGGGCTACGGTTCGCTCTCCTCCAACTCCCTCCACCACCCCTCGCAGGCCGTTCCCGGACAGCCCAAGATGGGCCACCCATACGACCCCTTCGCGGGATACGAGCAGCAGCAGGGCCGGATGTTGGGCAACGGGCCCGCCGTCAACGGCATGGCGTCCCCACATTCGCGCTACCACAACAATCCCCAACAACCTGGAGGGGGGCACCATGTCTATTCCGGGGCGCAGGGTGACGGGCGCGGCCAGCCATTCCCTGACGGAGGAGCCGTGTGGGGCCCCCAGGCTGGCCCCGGGCAGGGACTGCCTCCATTCCAGCAGCAACAGGCCGCCACCCAGGCCCCCTCCCACCAACAACACGGCCCCTCAGGGCCCCAGGGCCACGGCCACCAGATGGGCCCCTACATGGGCCGAGCCGACTATGCGACCATGCAGGGCCACTCTGGTCAGACCCAGACGCCCCCTAGGATCAACCACTTTCCCCAAGGTATGGGCCAGGAGCCCAGCCACTACATGGGCCACGTGGGGCTCCAGCAGAACCCTAGCATGACAGGTCCCCCCATGCGCCACCCAGCCCAGCAACAGCAGCCTCCACAGCAGCACCCGCAACCGCCTACCCAGCAGTTCCTCCACCGGCCCAGCCAGGAACCCATGGCCTCCCACACCCCTCGCTTCCCCCACAGCCCCTCTCGCCAGCAGCAGGTCCTTGCCGGGAGGCCCCACCAGAACATGGGGTTCAACATGCACGGCCAGGCAGCCCCCCCTGGTGCTGTAACCAGCTCAGGGCAATACCCCCCCTACTCCCAGTACGGCAACCTTAATCAGGGATTAGCCGGCAGTGCAGGGATGAGTCCCGTCATGAGCCTCAGCAGCACCAGCAACAACAGTAACGCCATGGGGCCAGCCCAGGTCCAGCGCTACCCCAATGTAGGTGGACCCCCACAGCGCTACACGGGCCCCCAGGTACACCAGCAGCCTGTCCACCCCAACCAAATCACCGGACAGCCCATGCACCCTTCCCAGCCCATGCACCCCTCTCAGGCCCAGGCCACCCCCCAACAGCAGCCCCACCTCCCCACACCGCCTCAGGGATCCTACGGCTCTCCCCCCTCCATGTCCCCAATGAGGGGCATGGGAACCCCTGGGGGCACACCTCCGCCTCAACAGGGCCGCCCCCCGAGTGTCGGCCTGGCTCCAGAGGTAGGGGGCTACCCTGGAGTCCCACTCCAGCCCCTAACCCCATGGCCCCCCCTCAGAGAAACCCCACTCCCATGGGTGCTCAGCAGCCACACCCCCACCTGCAACACCACACTCAGCACCCTTCCCACCCGCAGCAGCACCCCCACATGCCCCCGGGCCAGCAGCTCTACCCCGGCATGCCCCCTAACCAGCGACTCCCACTCGGCCAGGTGAGACCTCCAGGTCCCATGGCCCACGGTGAGCCGACCGGACCCCAGGATCAGCGGCTGCTCCCTATCCAGCAACAGGCTCCCAGACCTGGGCAGCAGCTGCAGCCTCCTCCCATGGCCTTCCAGCAGCTGCAGCAGGTGCACCCCGCCCAGGCTGCTTTGCCCCCGTCGCAGGCCCAGACGCACCTGGCCGGCCCCCACCACCAGAACTCTCCACCCAACCAGCCACCCTGGGCGCCACCGCCACACCAGTCGCCTCCAACCCCCCAGAAAGTGCCTCACATTCAGGTGAGTTCCCTTTGATGTGGTTTTTTTTGTGGGTTTGTTTTCATGTGCGTGGGGTATTTGTGTGTGCGTGGGGGGGGGGGGGGGGGGTCCTGTGACATTTAAAAACTCAGTGGTGCTCTGGGTGGAGGTTGAATGGGAGTTTTGAGGTGTGTGTGGGAAATGGATTTTTACAGCGGTTTGTTTCCTCTCCACTGCATATCCTGGCCCTCCCCAAGACCCAGGCGCCACAGTACTAATCTCCTAACCCCCTCCCATCTCCACCCCCTCTCTCTGAGGGGGAATACTCCCTTCCTGCTCTCTAAGCATCTCTCTCCTCCCCGTCTGCTCTCTTTCCGCCCGCTCTGCTCTCTATTCCATCCTCACTTCCCTCTCTTGTTTGTTTAATTCTCTCTCTCGTTGTCTGCCCCTCTATCTTTTACTCTTTCCCCCTCTATCCCTGCACCCTATCCTGTTGTTTTCCATGTCTCGCTCTTTTCTCTCTCTGCTCTCTGTGTGTGTTTGCCTTGTCTGTCTCGAAGGACTCATGCGTGAGTTAATGGTGTACAGCAGGATGTGCCCTGTCGGGAGAGAGAGAAGAGGGGAGAGGGGGGCAGGGGAGGATAGGGGGGAGTCAGTGGGGAGTGGAGGTTACCAGCGCTCAATAGTTTGCTATGTGTGTGTCCTGGCTTCCATTAGCTTGTTTTGTGCTCAAAGCCTCTTTCCCTGCTAACCCATTCACATACAATGGCTGCCCTGTGGCAGCACACACATCCAACACTTAGCATCTCTATTAGTCCTCTTCCTCATTCACACCATTACCACTCTCCACTCCTCCTCTTCCCCTTTACCAGCAGTGGCCCCCTCGCCCCATCCCCCTGGTACCAGGGACTCCTATTAGGGAGTTTTGTGGCTGACATTTAAGATGTCAGAGTTAATTTGCCCAACGCGAATGACCTAGATGTTAGGCACACAGTTAAGCCTCATAGCATTGCTTCAGTCCCTGGCTACAAGAACGTAACCCCGTTATGTTAGGCTGGCTGAGGGAAATGCGCCCGAGGACGTCAAGACCATGATGGCGTTATTGTTCCTGTGGTGGATCTGATTTTCCCCCCCTCCCCCGGACGCAGTAGCAATGTCTGGCGCTTCAGCTCTCAACTCTGCATCACTACTCTAATATGGTAATAGGGTTCCTGACAGTCAGCAGCTCCTTTAGCTCCCAGCCGTGTCTGCCCTGGCTGCTGTAATATGGTTATGCAGGGTCCGATATCGCGACCAGAACAGTCGTGTTTGCGGCCGTTTTGACTTGGCAGTGCGACACACATTTTTAATTTGTCATAAAGGGTGTTTTTTAAATATATTTTTGTACCTTCATGATTTTTTTATTATGATTTATTCAAACAGTAATGTGCAATTGACCAAACATAAACCAACTTTCTGAAGTGCGCATATGGTCCTGTAGGTCTAACACTTTGTGTAGCCGTTAGGCATTCGTTAGCATTGCTGACAGTCTTTGTGTGGATGGAAATGCAATTTAAAACAAACTTTTTTAAAGTAGCAATCCAGTGACCATTTTGTTTTAAACTCAATCACAAGTGCGCTACAGACAAAGGCGGTGCGTCATAAGCTAAGGTTCCCCTAAAGTAAATGTAATTAAATTGTCAAAATGATATAGCCTAATTAGCCTACTCGTATACAGTTAATTCAGAAAGTATTCATACCCTTTTCTGCCTCTTGTCTTACGTTAGTCTTATTATTAAATGGATCTTCATACTACACACTACACCATAATGACACAACGATAATTGTTTTTTGATCATTTTGGCTAATAAAAAAAATACTTAATTATTCAGACCCTTTTCTGTGAGACTTGAAATTGAGCTCGGGTGCATCCTCTTTCCATTGATCATCCTTGAGATGTTTCTACAACTTGATTGGACTCCACCTGTGGTAAATTTAATTGATTGGACATGATTTGGAACCACCAAGACTCTTCCTAGACCTGGCCAAACTGGGCAATCGGGGGAGAAGGGCCGTGGTCAGGGAGGTGATCAAGAACCCGATGGTTACTCTAACAGAGCTCCAGAGTTCCTCTGTCGAGATTGGAGAAACTTCTAGAAGGACAACCTTCTCTGCAGCACTCCACCAATCAGGCCTTTATGGTAGTGGCGATAATCAAGATTCTCTGGTCTGATGAAACCAAGTTTGAACTCTTTGGCCTGAATGCCAAGCGTCATGTCTGGGGGGAACCTGGCACCATCCCTAAGGTGAAGCGTGGTGGCATCATCATGGTTAGAATGTTTTTCAGCGGCAGGGACTGGGGGACTCGTCAGAATCAAGGGAAAGATGAATGTTGCAAAGTACAGAGATCCTAGATTAAAACCCTACTCCAGAGCGCTCAGGACCTCAGGATGTGGTGAAGGTTCACCTTCCAACAAATCAAATGTATTTATATAGCCTTTCTTACATCAGCTGATATCTCAAAGTGCTGTACAGAAACCCAGCCCAAAACCCCAAACAGCAAGCAATGCAGGTGTAGAAGCACGGTGGCTAGGAAAAACTCCCTAGAAAGGCCAAAACCTAGGAAGAAACCTAGAGAGGAACCAGGCTATGAGGGATGGCCTGTCCTCTTCTGGCTGTGCCGGGTGGAGATTATAACAGAACATGGCCAAGATGTTCAAATGTTCATAAATGACCAGCATGGTCAAATAATAATAATCACAGTAGTTCTCGAGGGTGCAGCAAGTCAGCACCTCAGGAGTAAATGTCAGTTGGCTTTTCATAGCCGATCATTAAGAGTATCTCTACCGCTCCTGCTGTCTCTAGAGAGTTGAAAACAGCAGGTCTGGGACAGGTAGCACGTCCGGCGAACAGGTCAGGGTTCCATAGCCGCAGGCAGAACAGGACAACGACCCTAAGCACACAGCCAAGACAACGTAGGAGTTGCTTCGGGATGTCTCTGAATGTCCTTGTGTAGCCAAGCCAGAGCCCGGACTTGAACCCTGTGCAGCGACGCTCCCCATCCAACAGAGCTTGAGAGGATCTGCAGAGAAGAATGGGAGAAACTCTTCAAATACAGGTATTTCAAGCTTGTAGCGTCATACCCAAGAAGACTCTAGGATGTAATCGCTGCCAAAGTTGCTTCAACAAAGCATTGAGTAAAGGGTCTGAAATACTTATGTAAGTGTGAGATTTCAGTTTTATGTGTATATTAGCAAATATTTCTAAACCTCTTTTTGCTTTGTCATTATGTGGAATTGTATGTAGATGTGTGGAAAAGCTATTTAATACTAATACTAATAATACTAATACTAATACTTAATAATATTTTAGAATGAGGCTGTAACATTACAAAATATGGAAACAGTCAAGGGGTCTGAATATTTTCTGAATGAACTGTCTAAATGTTTGTTGGGTTTCTACATTTGAAAACGAGGATGGTCCAACTTGGGCTACCATGGAGATAGTCAAGCCTTCCAACTTCTCCTGTCTTGTTGCTGTGCTCCCCAATGCCAATGAACCTCGGCACCCCATATTTTAAATCCTTTTGTCAAGAACTCCCTTAAAATCTCGTCCCAATTCCGAAATCACTTTAGCCTAAAACATGCAATTTGCTTCTCCCCATTTAATACTCTAATTGTCTGTTCATCATCGCAGATTTACACCGTTTTTCAGTTCTGGCATAGGAATGGTCTGGTGTTTATTAGTGACCTATTTGTTGATAACACATTTGTCTCATTTGATATTCTGAGGGTTGACCATAATGTTCCCACTACTTTCTACTTTGCTAAAGAATTTCCCTTCATTTCCACTCGAGCCCTCTAATTGTCCAGTTGAGAGGTGCTCAGATCTTAACATGTATCTGAAGGGCACAATTTCCAGATTATAGGACATAATACAGAACATTTATCTGCCTTCCTGGGCAAATACAAAATATCCATGGGAGCAAGACATGGGTGGCGAGCTTTTTGTTTGAAAATGTCTGTTATTTATGTTAGCGCGTTTGGTATACATATCCAAACTCTCATTCTCTGGTCAGCGTTATATCGGACAAAAAGTTATATTACCGGTCGAAGAAACATTTCAAACTGATTACAGAATCAATCATTAGGATGATTTTAACATGTAGCTTCAATAAAGTTCCAACCGGAGTACTCGTCTTCGTGAGCAATGGAACGTAAGTGACTACCATGAGGAATAAGCATGATCAGAAAATGGCTGACTGCCAGACACCTGACTGATTCTGCTATCATTCACTCCCACAACACCATAGTCTCATTATAATTTAGATTGTGCAACATCATTAATACCTCAAAGGGATTTCATTGGGGACTCTGGTGAATACACACAAAGCTCAGATTTCTGACTTCCTGTTTTGATTTCAACTCAGGATTTTGCCTGCCATATGAGTTCTGTTGTACTCAAAAATCATTCAAATAGTTTTAGAAACTTTAGTGTTTTCTATCCAATACTAATAATAAAATGCATATATTAGCAACTGAGACTGAGGAGCAGGCCGTTTACTTTAGGCACCGTATTCATCCAAGCTACTCAATACTGCCCCCCAGCCATAAGAAGTTAATGCAACCGCTGTCAGATTTCAAAAACACTTTGCTGCGAAATCGAACAAATCAAACCGTGCAATAATCTGAGTACAGCCTTTAGACAACAAAGCATCCCAATAGATACCCGCCATATTGGGTAGTCAACATTACTCCGAAATAGCATTTGAAATATTCACTTACCTTTGATCTTCATCAGAATGCACTCCCAGGAATCCCAGTTCCACCATAAATGTTCGATAATGTCCATCAGTTATGTCCAAATATCTTCTTTTGTTAGGGCATTTGGTAAACAAATCCCAGGTCGCGCCGAACGTCAGACAAAACGTTCAAAAACTTCCGTTACAGCCCGTAGAAACATGCCAACCTAAGTATGTAATCAATCTTTAGGATCTATTTAACATAACTTCATTAATGTTCCAAACAGACAATTCCTTTTGTCTGTACAAATGAAGTGGAAAGTAGCAAACTTTCACGTGAGCGTGCCAGACCACTCACTCAAAGAGCTCTTATGAGCCCCTCCTTTAGAGTAGAATCCTCAAAACAGGTTCTAAATGCTGTTGACATCTAGTGGAAGCCTTGGGAAGTGAAACATAACTAATATCACCCTGTTTCTTCAATGGGGGCTGAATTGGAAAAACTGCAAACCTCAGATTTCCCACTTCCTGGTTGGATTTTTCTCAGAGTTTCGCCTGCCATATGAGTTCTGTTGTACGCACAGACATCATTCAAACAGTTTTAGAAACTTCAGTGTTTTCTATCCAATACTAATAATAATATGCATATATTAGCATCTGGGACAGAGTAGGAGGCAGTTCACTCTGGGCACGCTATTCATCCAAAAGTGAAAATGCTGCCCCCTATCCCAAAAAGGTTAAACAATTAAAAATACATATTTTATATTTTCTTCAAATAGCCACCCTTTGCCTTGATGACAGGTTTGCACACTCTTGGCATTCTCTCAACCAGCTTAATGAGGTAGTCATCTGGAATGCATTTCAATTAACAGGTGTGCCTTGTTCATTTGTGGAATTTCTTTCCTTAGTGTTTGAGGCATTCAGTTGTGAAAAGGTAGTGGTGGTATACCGAAGGTAGCCCTATTTGTTAAACCACAAGTCCATATTATGGCAAGAACCACTCAAATAAGCAAAGAGAAACGACAGTCCATTACTTTAAGACATGAAGGTCAGTCAATACGGAAAATTTCAAGAACTTCAAGTACAGTCGCAAAAACCATCAAGTGCTATGATGAAACTGGCTCTCATGAGGACCGCCACAGGAATGGAAGACCCAGAGTTACCTCTGCTGCAGAGGATATGTTCATTAGCGTTATCTTTCTCAGAAATTACAGCCCCAAAAAATGCTTCAGAGTTCAAGTAACAGACACATCTCAACATCAACTGGTCAAAGGAGACTGCGTGAATCAGGTCGAATTGCTGCAAAGAAACCACTACTAAAGGACACTAAGAAGACACTTGCTTGGTCCAAGAAACATGAGCAATGGACATGAGATCGGTAGAAGTCCACATTTGCGATTTTGGGTTCCAACGTGTCTTTTGTGAGATGCAGAGTATGTGAATGGATGATCTCATGTGTGGTTCTCACCATGAAGCATGGAGGAGGAGGTGGGGTAGTGTGGGGGTGCTTTGCTGGTGACTCTGTCTGTGATTGATTGATTTAGAATTCAAGCCACACTTTACCAGCATAGTTACCACGGAATTCTGCAGTGATACGCCATCCCATCTGGTTTGGGCTTAGTTGGACAATCATTTTGTTTTTCAACAAGACAATGAACCAAAATACACCATGCTGTGTAAGGGCTATTTGACCAAGGAGAGTGAGTTAAGATGGTTTGGGATGATTTGGACCGCAGAGTGAAGGAAAAGCCAACCAGTGCTCATCATATGTGGGGAAAAGCAGCCAACCAGTGCTCAGCATATGTGGGGAAAAGCAGCCAACCAGTGCTCAGCATATGTGGGGGAAAAGCAGCCAACCAGTGCTCAGCATATGTGGGAACTTCAAGACTGTTGGAAAAGTATTCCTCATAAAGCTGGTTGAGAGAATGCCAAGAATGTGCAAAGCTTCCATCAAGGCCAAGGGTGGCTACTTCGAATCTCAAATATAAAATATATTTTGATTTGTTGAACCCTTTTTTGGTTATTCCATGGGTTATTTCATGGTTTTGATGTCTTCACTATTCTACAACATAGTAAAAATAAGGAGAAACCCTTGTGTAGGTGTCCAAACGTTTGACTGCTACTGTATGTGTAACTATTAACCCCAACCTGTTCAACTAATTTTGGAGTACTTCCCCTAGATCAGAATGTTACTACGCATCAGGCAAATGCAACAGCAGTTGCCTCACTGCTAGCTCTCTGCCTTGTCGTCTTTTTCTGGTAGTCTGAAATGCCAACTTCCTTTATGCAGTGGGTTAAGGAGGTGATGTCATCTCTGCCGCTAGAAAAGGTTTGGTGCACTTTGCTTGGGCGCCCTACAAAAGTCATGTCTGATCTAGTGGCCATATTGTGATACAGGTTTTTTTCTTCTCCATTTTAATTTTTTTTTGTCTACTTTTCTGTGATATCTCTGTATGATGCCTTGGTGGGTGGAGTAATAATGGGTTGGGATTGTTGTGCTGTTTTCTCCCTGTTCAACTCAAAACACCAGTGGGAAAAAGTTAGTGTAGAACCCTTTTATGGGTCACTAGTAGGGGTGGGAGATATTTGGGGAGACCTCAATCTGATAATTATTTTGTACTGTTAATAACTAGGTAATTCCAGACTAAAATTGCTGTCCTAATTTAAAATAGTTGCATTCTCATGAAATCTTAGTATGTTGAAAAAATAAGGCTTATACGGAACCCAAACCGGCTGCGCTATCGTGCATAAGTTTATTTTGTCCCCCTACATCAAACGCAATCATGATACGCAGGTTTAAAATATCAAAACAAACTGAACCAATGACATGGGGCGGCAGGGTAGCCTAGTGGTTAGAGCGTTGGACTAGTAACCGGAAGGTTACAAGTTCAAACCCCTGAGCTGACAAGGTACAAATCTGTCGTTCTGCCCCTGAACAGGCAGTTAACCCACTGTTCCTAGGCCGTCATTGAAAATAAGAATTTGTTCTTAACTGACTTGCCTGGTTAAATAAAGGTAAAAAAAAAATATATATATATATATAATAATAATTTGGGGACAGGTCAAAGCATTAAACCCGTATGGCAATTTAGCTAGTTAGCTTGCACTTGCTAGCTAATTTGTCCTAATTTAGCTAGCTTGCTGTTGCTAGCTAATTTGTCCTGGGATGTAAACATTGAGTTGTTATTTGATCTGAAATGCACAAGGTCCTCTACTCCGACAATTAATCCACACATAAAAATGTCAACCGACTCGTTTCTAGTCATCTCTCCTCTCAGGCTTTTTCATCTTTGAACTTATATGGTGATTGGCATCTACACTTTCATAGTATTGCCACAACAACCGGCAAAAGTTAGGCTTTCAATCACCCATTTGGGTATAACCAATGAGGAGATGGTACCTGCTTCTGTAAACCAACAAGGAGATGGGAGAGGCAGGACTTCCAGCGCGATCTCAGATGCTCGTTGGGGCGCGCCAGCAGCGTGGGTACAATAATTGAATAACATGTATTCCTACATTTATTTTGCGACGCTCGCAACGTTGCGAGCGGTGTAGTCAGGGTATTAGTTGATTAATTTAAAGTCATTTTCAACATATTGATACAGCCTAACTGCTAAAACTGCAGTTTGGATTTGTAAAGTTCAAATTGATAGTCATGCACAATATATTGTCACTGTCAAATATCACTATTTGATTTAATCGTATATCGGCCCAATCCATGTCTAGTCCACGCGGGTTACCAATTCTTTAAGTCTACTACGGTTGCTGAGCTCATGGATACGGGCTCCATGAACTTTCTTCTATATAGCAAGCAGAACCAATCATGCTCTAAAGAAAGAGTCACCCACGTAAATATCACTATAGGCCTGAGCAAAAACTATTGCTGCTTGGTCTGACGGTATCGGTGTTCTGTGTCTCCCGCTCCTAGCGACATCCAGAGCAGGCGGCATCAACTTTTCCAACCGAACGACACAATGCCTTTTTTTTTTTTTTCATCAGTCAAGGAGGCAGCTGAGCAAGTCTGTGTAGACGACTCTGATTCATCATTTCCCCATCTGCCAAAGCAATGATGTGGGAAACATTGGAATACCAAGCTACCTGGAATATTATGAATGTATCTGCCTGCCTTGTGCCTACAGAGTTGGAAAATATTGCTTTGCATTTTGGCGGTGCCGGATATGTTTATTTTGTTATAAAAGTGCATTAGGAAGGCCATAAGCTGCACCTGCACGTGTTGAAGGCTACAAGTATGGATTCAATTCTTCAGTAGCATTTCGTCCATTATGATCCCATTCGGAGAATGGACACGTTTAAAAAGCCCATAGATTTAATCAGCAGATGCTAGCTAACTGGACCCATTTGACAGAGTTAATGTTTACAAATGTGGGCTTCTCCCATGACTGCTGGAGCTGGCACGTTTATCACTTCACTTCAGCTCCCTCTAGTCCATTTTGTTTTCAAGGGGATAGACTGAAAGACGAATTCAAAAGTACTTTTGAATAAGAAAAGGTGTCCTTGGAGTCATTCTGCCTTTTCAATTTCAGCTGTCGTAGGAATTCTGCACCTGGTTACCTCCTGGCTAACACAGTGGATGTTATTTTTGGTTGGCATCAACAAACAGTAAAAAAATAAAAATAATGATAACTTAGTCAAAGGCCTTATTCTTTGGGGCTGTTGGATCACCAACTTATCCTCCAGTGATGGTAAGGCCCATTTTAGGATATCCAGCCATCCAGTCCCTCAAGTGCTTGAACTCCAAAAGACTCAATCTACCCCCACCCTCTCTCGAAACCACAACAAAACATTGGTTGATTGGCATCTAGGGTCTTTTACACCCTTAGGCCACATGTCTGCCATTTTTGTTTTAAGTGTCAAATTGGCATCAGTCGGGAACAATTTCAATTCCGCAAAATGAATTGAACAACCGACATGGTAAAGAAATATTCTGGATTGAAATGAAACTGACCCTAACACTGATTTGCACAGGGCTGAAAGACAGGTGGTCCCAGGGGTTTCTAACCGTAGCCTGTGAGCAGTGGTCTGCTAGTTGCAAGGAATTGACAAACCCCAGATGGTCAAACCAGTGGTTCTCCATCACCTGTGACGATACAGTTGACTGTTTCTAATGCCATCGTTGTCCATATTTTATGCTTCCTTCAAAGAATACTGAATATGAAAAATGAAGGACCATATTTGTAGCATCGCGATGGCGTCGTTCACCCTGGAGGTGTTGTGGTGAAGGACCACAGCCACTCGGCAGCAGTGGCCGCCCTCTGCTCTGCTCCTTCAGGGAGTATTTAGCTCAGAGAGCGAGCACTTTGGCTGCCAGAATAACCGGCACATCACTCTTCCCCTCCGAGAGATGAAACCCAATACCGTCCGTATCGTATTCTGCACTGCTGCTGTCACATTAGCAATGCAGTGAGTGTGTGCGTGCACCAGGCCCATTGTCATTCATGTGATTGATTATCGGGGAAGCTGGGCAAGAGGAGACGTTTATCCATTAAAGCAGCAGTCCAAGCCCTCTCTCGCCTTTCTCTATTTCTATGGCCAGCCTGTCTTCTGCACACCTCTGTTTGGGGATGGGCATAAACGCATTCTCTGTGACCTTGGTGATGTTTGGCATGCACCATGCACCCAATCTGTCTCTTCGCTTGTTTACAGGAAATTTGCATTTGACTGCCGCAGTTGTGGTTTCCGAAAGTTTTTTTTTTTTTTTTTTGGTCTCTAAGCGATCTGCAGGCCTCCCAGATAAAACGAGCACGGTACAAATGGGACCTCATCTCATCTTTTCATTCGTCTGAATTTCCTTCTTTCTTTCTCTACTCTCTTTAGTGAAAATACTTGCGCACACTCCAACCAGCTCAGACAAGGGGGATGTTTTCGAAGACTCCTTCGGCAAGAGCTGTGGCATATTGCAGTAAATTTGCTTATGTCCATAAATGCACTCTTCCCCCCCATTTTTTAGAAGTATGGATATAATTTATTCGTGTCATAATGCCTTCGCCCCATCTGCTACTGGGACTGCGGGCAGCTGGAAGCCCCAAACAGCTGCCAACGTGTTTCCTGTCAGCCCAGCTCTACTGGGGATAGAGAGCAGGGGAGAGGAGAGCTACTTCTGTCTCTACAGGAATAGAGGCTAGACTAGAATTACCAAGTCCCTCTCTCTTTAGGAATAGAGGCTAGATTAGATCTAGCCCCAGACTCTTTAGCAATAGAATTCAGATTAGAGCCACCAGCCTGGATAAATTGCATATATTGTCTCTAAGGCTAAGTTGTAGATGTGCGCTCTTTCTCTATAGACCTATAGGTTTAGATTTAGTCGATTTAAAAAAATATATAATAATAACTTTTTATTTAACCAGGCAAGTCAGTTAAGACCACATTCTTATTTTCAATGACGGCCTGGGAACAGTGGGTTAACTGCCTGTTCAGGGGCAGAACGACAGATTTGTACCATGTCAGCTCGGGGGTTTGAACTCGCAACCTTCCGGTTACTAGTCCAACGCTCTAACCACTAGGCTACGCTGCCGCCCCGATTGTCTCCATGCTGAACTAAAGAATAAATACAATTTGTATTTGTCACATGGTTCGTAAGCAACAGGTGTAAACTAACAGTGCAACTCTTTATTACGGGCCCTTCCCAAAATGCAGAGGGGTAAAAATGGGAAAATAAGACAAAGAATAATTACACAATGAGTAACGATAACTAGGCTATATACATACACAGGGTACCAGTACGGAGTTGATGTGCTAGGGTTTGAGGTAATTGAAATAGATGTGTACATATAGTGTGGGTTAGTGCTGAGCGATTTAGCCGAAATTAAACTAATTGGTCAACGTCGGTTCAATTACACTGAACAAAGGCATAAACGTAACATGTAAAGTGTTGCTGGAAAAAAGTTCCCAGAAATGTTCCATAAGCACAAATAGCTTGTTTCTTTCAAATGTTGTGGACAAATTTGTTCACATCCCTGTTAATTAATGAGCATTTCTCCTTTGCCAAGATAATCCATCCACCTATATCAAGAAGCTGATTAAACAGCATGATCATTATACACCTTGTGCACCTTGTGCTGTGGACAATAAAAGGCCACTCTAACATGTGCAGTTTTGTCATACAACACAATGCCACAGATGTCTCAAGTTTTGAGGGAGCGTGCAATTGGCATTCTGACTACAGGAATGTCCACCAGAGCTGTTGCCAGAGAATTGAATGTTCCATAAGCTGCCTCAAGTAATTTTAGGGAATTTGGCTGTATGTCCAACCGGCCTCACACCCGCAGACCACTTGTATGGTGTCGTGTGGACGAGCGATTTGCTGATGTCAACGTTGTGAAGAGAGGGCCCCATGGTGCGGTTATGGTATGGGCAGGCATAAACTATGAACAAATGCAATTGCGTTTTATCAATGGCAATTTGAATGCACTTAGATACCGTGACGGGATCCTGAGGCCCATTGTCATGCCATTCATCCGTCGCCATCACCTCATGTTTCAGCATAATGCACAGCCCCATGTCGCATGGATCTGTACAGTTCCAGGAAGCTGAAATTGTCCCAATTGTTTTCATAGCCTTAATACTCACCAGAAATGTCGCCCATTGTGCATGTTTGGTATGCTCTGGATCAACATGTACGACAGCGTGTTCCAGTTCTTGCCAATATCCAACAACTTCGCACCGCCATTGAAGATGGGTGGGATAGCATTCAACAGTCCACAATCAACAGCCTTATATGCAGATGTCGCACTACCTTTTTAAGTATCGGTGACCAACAGATGTATATCTGTATACCCAGTCATGAAATCCATTGATTAGGGCCTAATGAACTTATTTCAAATGACTGCTTCCTTAAATGAACTAACTCAGTCAAATCCTTGAAATTGTTGCATTTATATTTTTGTTCAGTATATATATTTTTATTTTCTATGATCTCAATGTGCACATTGCACAATTTCTTTTGAGATGCATCCCGCCTGAACTGTGCGACGTAGTTTCCAACAAGCCAATTTTCTACCTAGTTTAGTTCATTGAATGTGGTAATTAACTACAATGACCATAATCCATTG
Organism: Oncorhynchus nerka; assembly: GCF_034236695.1. Classification (NCBI taxonomy): domain Eukaryota; kingdom Metazoa; phylum Chordata; class Actinopteri; order Salmoniformes; family Salmonidae; genus Oncorhynchus; species Oncorhynchus nerka. The sequence goes on along the minus strand of NC_088424.1, from coordinate 14,388,477 downwards.
CGCATCTACTTGTCCGGTCTGTTGTACGGAAGAGAGAAGAATGCATGATCATGAGGGTACTGCGATCGATTTGTATTACGCTGTCAAAGTATGCCTGCCTGCCTTTGAAGAACTAGAAAGTAGTGATGTTGTCAGGCCACATAGGCAGCAGCTCGATGAGTTGTCTTGGAATTAAATAATAGTCATCAAATAAAACATGTAATATACACAACTGGAATATTTTATTAAAGTCATGTGAATTAATAATTGGTAAGCAGTCACTAGCATCATGAGACTTTTATTCATGTTTTATTCTGTTAATGCATTCAACCCAAATAATCTAACTGAACCAACCTCAAAAAGCTAATCGCTCAGCACTAGTGGGGATCAAGTGACTAAACAATAATAAATAGTAGCAGCAGCATATGTTAGTATACAAAGAGGTAGCTAGCTGTTGGGCTAACTATTTAGCAGTCTTATGGCTTGGGGGTAGAAGCTTTAAGAAAAGTATTAAGCTAGCAATAGCCGTACTGGAATAGAGATAATGACTACGGTGGGGAACGGCAGGTGTAATGGTTGGGGCAACTTGTGGAAAACATATTTTTGTTCACATCTTTTACGAAAACTGTTTTAACCCTAGAGTCGTTATGTGATCAGCATTTTTGTTTTCCGCTGCTGCTGAAAATATTTACTGATCTTATTCCGTCTCTTCTCCTGGCAGCATTCCCCTTCAGATCCATCATCCGTGACGACAGCTTCCGACAGGACATCCGCCTCGGGGGCGAGCCTCCAGACAGCCTACCGTGACCAGCAGCCCACGGACACAGAGCAGAAGCCAAAAAAGAAGAAGAAGAAGAAAGCCAATGTGATTGAGAAGGGTGGGGAGAAGGGTGGAGAGGGGGAGAAGGGCGGAGAGGGGGAGAAGAAGCAGAAGAAGAAGAAGAAGAAGAAGAAAGGAGTTATGGAGGAAGGTGATGAGGAGAGGAAGCCAGACGTCGGGGACAGCTGCGGGGCTGAGGTTGACCCTCTGACAGGCGCCCTGGAGGAATCGCCGGCGCCGGATAAGAAGACCAAGAAGAAACCAAAGGACAAGGAGCCTAAAGAACCCAAGCCACCCAAGACACCGAAAATGCCCAAGACCCCCAAAGAGCCCAAGGAGAAGAAGGCCAGGAGCACCACCCCTAAGGCCAAGATGCCCAAGAAGCACAGGTAGGTTACATCTGCATTACTTGACCTGAATGTAGGCTACATCACTCTAGTAGAGGCTTAACTATTAATAGCAGCACTACATTTAGATGATAGGCTACATCTAGGCAAGGCACATACCTCTACATAAGCTGCTCTCTAACTACTGTTATTGAATGCCTTGCTGATTTGTCTGTGTTCAGGTCAGTATTTATGATTTTAGTACTTAGTTGGATAAACCTTGCTCTTCAATCACGTGACCAGTCAGTGGGAAACACAGGTCACGACCCTGACTTTGTGAACACCCAGGTGGACGAGGAGTGACGTGTCTTGGCACATGTCGGCAGGGGCACTGGTTGGTTAGGTGATCATTCAACTCGGTGAACTAGCTATGCCGCTGGTGTGGTGGAGTGTCCATGGGTTTGTGAGTGTACATTGTGAATTGTGAAGCAGCCATCTATTGACGTTAGCGGCAGCAGTAGTAGCACACCAAGTTGCTGCCAAACCAAGCTGAGAGCTTTGGAGCGTTGGCTTACACAGCGATGGGAACCTTCCATCCTCATGCTTTAGTGGGAACATGTTGGTTGGCCTTTAGCATTCAGTCATGACCTAACAAAATCTCCAGTCAACTTAACCTATGAGGTAGAAATTGCGTGAACCTGAGTGATTCATCTAGGGCTGGAGATGGATGGAGGAGTTCCTTCATGTTACCTGGTCTGTCCATCTCAACACCATGTCTCAGACGCTGTTGGCTTCTCTCTCCCTCTCTTTTCTCTGTCTATCACACGGCTTCAGGAGCTCTTAGCATGCTAAAGACCCCATGTCTCGGTCTACCTCCTCTCTCTCTCCTCTCGCTCTCTGCCTCCTTGGGTGGAAATGCAAAGCAGGTGGGCAGAGCCAGTGAGCGATCTGGCCTTTTCATTGTGGAGGTAGTAACATGAGCTGCCTGAGGAATGTGTCAGCAGAGCCCCCACCCCTCCTTCCTCTATCCCGCTGCCCTCATCCCCCTCTCTTCCCCTACTCCGCAGTACTGTCACTCCTCCTGCCGCTTGGCCCCTTTCATCCAGAGGAAGAGGGAGGGGCTAGAGACGCCAGTCAGCCCCCGCATCTGCGGCCCAGCACCGGAGCAGGGGTCAGCAGAGGGGGAGGTGTGTGTGTGAGAGGAAGCGAGCGGTGGGGGGAAGGAAAAAAGATTCATGTCTGGCTGTGTGGTAGAGGGAAGTGAGTGTGTTTCTGTTTGTGTGTGTGTGTGTGCGCCTGGAGGGGGAGGAGGTAATCTTGTGGCGTAAAATGGCCGCTAATGGTAATCAAGGCCATGCGGCCTCATTTAGCCACCAAGCCTGACTCCAGCACCGGAAGGAAGCCCTGCAAAAAGGCTCTTGTCTCTGGGAGCTAAATGAGCTCCAATCAATTGGGGCCAACTCCCTTCTCCACTAGTGTTGCACGGTATACCTAAATGTACAGATGTTTTCGATACTAGAACATGAAAAACAGGTTGGTACTAGAATTTGTTCTTTCAAAGGTAGTACTTTCAAATGTCTCACGTCATAGACTCAAGCCATATGTCTAGTAATTTGTCGAACTTCTCACGGGGCTAGTAGCAAGCTAGCCAGGCTACTTGCGCATGCAGCCGACACAGTGCAAGCCACTTTTGAGAAGCAAACGAGAGGAGAGGGCAAATGCCGACCGCATTGGCTTCTAACGAACATACCTCCACACCCGCAGCTTGTTGACAAAACTGGCTCCAAAAGTGAACTACGGGAATACTTTGCTTACACAACCGATGAGGGCAAGCCTCCCGAAACAACTGCGAAAGGTGTTAAAAGCAGTGCAGTGCAAAGGGAGGTTTAGTTGCAAAACGACACAAAAATTACAATGATTATATCCCAAAAGTCATGTGAAATGCACTTACACCTTACATATATTGCTGTCATAGTTAACGTTAGTCCGACTTCGTGTTTGTCTGGGCTTTCTACCATTAGACAGCCAACTGCACTGGGTGGGGCATTGCACCCTGGGAGTTGAAATACACCCTGGGAATCGTAGTGTGCCATGTAAAGTCCATTGTATTTGTGTGACGTCTAGACTACAACAATAGAGATGCTTCAGAAATTAACTTAAGTGTTTGTCGTTTTGGAAATACATACATTAAATGATTTAGCTGTCACAAATAATGTTATCTTAAGTGTAATGAATGTCATTTGACCTAATATTATGGTCATAGATGAGCAAATGAACCCCGCGATGTATCAAATGACATTTTAAAACACTTTAGATGTAATTGTACAATTATTCTCATATGGTATGTTAAGTTTCTATTGAAAATAGAATAGAAATGTTCTTTGTTATTTTTGTTATACTAGTTATCAACATTGTTAAAAAATAAATAAAATAAAGCCTAGTGGTTATTCAGTAACTTTAGCTAATACTCATTAGTTTTTTTTGCTGTGGTATGGTTTTGGTGTTATCAATTTATTATTGACCATCTTGATACTAAACCTTGTATCAGTCAGTCTGGTATTGTGAGAGCACCATTCTTCATAACCTTCCTCCATTTTGTGGTGGCTAGGCCAATGGGTTAATTTAGCATGATAATGGTGGCAGCTCATTCACTCAACTTCCACCCTGTAATGGTGGACTAAACATTCTCCCAGTCTTCAGGCAGAAGTTTTCTACTCTGTCCAGATCAGAGATTAGACGTCCTCCACCCCAACCCTGGCCTCAACCATGAGGTGGGAGCAATAGAACTGATCCTAGATCTGCCTGCCCAGACCTACACTGTCTAACTTGGTCTTGGCCAATGGCCATTTCATCTGTCCACAGAGGGTTGCTCTCTGAGCACACAGAGGGAACCTCCGTGTCTGAATTTCTCTGGTCTAAAGTGGCTTTCTCAACCCGGTCTCCTTTTGTTACACTTTTTGATTTTAGATAAAAACCCTAAAAATTTCTGTGTTTTGATACACTGGTTAGGTTAAAGTACCTTTCATGATAGGATAGGCGAAAGCAATATGGTGGAAGCCATATCTGAATAAGTCATGAGTACAGCTGAAACGGAGCAGACCTCTCCTTTTGCACTGTGTAGAGATACTCAGTTTGGCTCGAGTCCATGTGCTCATTTTCTGTCCCCTGCTTCCCTAGCCAGCATCACTGACATGGATGGAGTGAGGGGCTTCAGGAGAGAGTGAGCCAGTGGCTGGCAGGCAGAAGGCTGTCTTTTGACCTTGTGTTTCTGTGCTCGGTCATCCTGGGAGAGAGTGGCGCTATTAATAGCTACACCCTCTCCTGCATCGTTGCTCCTCTTGCTGCCACACCCGTGTGTGTGCAACATGGGGTGTGTGCTGGCAGATTTGTTTGCTGTACACACAGCCGTCAGGAAGAGGGAAGCACACGTGCAGCACATCACATTGAGCGTGTTTGTGGCTCTCCCTTAATACAAACAGACTGTGTTAACCCTCGAAATGTGTGATACCACAACGTCTCCTTCATACTGAAAGGACAGAAGGGCCTTCCTCACTCTCAACACACCGGACCATTTATCTTAATCTGCTGCCTACTCGCTCTGCATCGAGGCACCTCCCCTTCCAAGCCAGTCACATGACTGAGAACCTTCCCTTATTGTCTCCATAGAGTTATTGCCGGCACTCTGCTGAATCCGTGTGTGTGGGTACTCCTGTGTGCATTCATTGGCCTTTGCAAGTGTGTGTGTGGGCCCGGGGAGAAATTGTCAGGGGGTCCAGCTGTGTATGACTCATCTCACCAGCGGACGGCAGGTGTCCTATAACTCTCCCTCCCTCCTCCGACCTTCTCCTCACTCTATTCCCTCTCCTCCTCCCGTCTCCTCGCTGTCAGCATGGACCATCACACGCACACACACTGAGCAAAGTCACACACACACCACTGCTGGAGGACCACATGCCTAAATGCCATTCAGTACACCCCAGAGACCAGATTCATTTCAGTGGTGCAGTTGGAACAAATCCTGCTTGTTAATGCAGTTACAACACCATCATGGCCGACTGGTATTTTGGTACTACACACGCCATCTTATGAAACGTCATGTTTTGTTGCCCTTGTGCTGTATCTTTAACAGCGTTGGTTAGCGGTGTTAGCCCTCTGTGTTTCTGCCTCACTACCTCCCTCCTCCCCTGGGTGCATACACACACAGCCCCAGAGCCCTTCCTTGAACCCTGCCCACAATACCTTGTGACTGGAGGATGAGATGGCATAGGAGACTGATGGGGGGGTGAAGAAGATGGGGAGATGTTCCTGAAAATTAAGTGAATGAGACGATGAGTGGTGAGGGAAGGAATGGAGACTTGATAGAGGGGTAGAAAGACGGAGAAGAGATTGAAAGGCCGACCAAAGGGAGAAGAGAAGGAGAGGGAAGGGAAGGGGAAAAGAGATTGAAAGAAGGGATGATGAAACTGGTCACTAAGATGGCCCGGTAGAATGAGAAAGGAAGATGGCGTCTGAGGGTAAATGATGGACATTGGAGGAGCTGGCCCAGAAGAATGAGTGGAGAATGGACAGGGGGAAAATATAGTAAATCTGTGGACGAGGGGGAAAGAGATGGGGAAGCTTATGGGCAATTCAACAGTTATGGACATATGACACTCAGATTTTTCACTTTTAAAATGTAGTTTAACGAAGCATACAACTCTATGCACAAGGACTACTTAAACAATTTACACAGGAACACATTTACTTGAACAGTGCAGATGCAAAATTTGGTAACAGAATGACGGCATTCTGTTAACAAATTTTGCATCTGTGCCGGTCAAGTAAATGTGTTCTTGCTACATTTTCTGTGTAAATTCTTAAGTTGTATTTCGTCATAGAGTTGGATGGTTTGTTCAACTTTGAAATCAAATGGTTTTGTTTGGCATACATTTTAAATAGAAAAATTGGAGTCTCAGTATAATTACCCTTCTAAACAATTACCCTTCTAAACAAGATGAGAGAAAGGGGGAGAAGCAAGGGAGGGGAGGCCACGGAGGAGGGGAGGCCAAGGTAGGAGATGGAGAGGCCGGGAGGGGAAGAGAAAGCAAGGAGAAGCTTTAGAGGAGAGGCGTGATCGAGGGAAAGAAGAAAAGGAGAAGAGAGAGGAGACTGACTGAGTAGAGCAGATGGCTCCAGCCGGTGGCGTCCAGCCAAAGGAACAGGTGCGGGTCATGTGACCGCCGGTTACCAGGGCGATGTGATTGCTCTTGGCGTGCAAATGAAAGGAGAGGGGGGCCCTAGAGGGGAGGGAGGGAGGGGGAGAGAGAAAGGCAAGAGGGGGGTTGACTGCCCACCCCCTGGGCTTTGTGTAATCTGTGGCAGCCGCGGAGCTGTGTGTATGTTTGTGTGTGTGTGTGTAGTACACACAGTGGAAAGAGAGGAGACAACACCCCTTCTCTCCCTCCCTCCCTTCTCTCCCCCTCTTCTCTTTCATTTTTTAACCCTCTGTCCTCCAGCCTCGAGGAAAGGACCTCAAACTGTTAATTCAAAACATGGCCTCTCCAAGATGGTTACTTACTAGAAATCCCAGATGACATCCATCTTCTTGTGTATCGTACATCAACTTTGAAACCACCGGTTCATCTGCTGAGTTCTCGTTGTGTACAGGGTGATTTGTTGATTGTTCCAACGGTCATGAAAATGGTCTCCTAATGTTCTTATGCTATGGTAACAGCCTTGATATTGGGAGCAGATTATGATAAGAGGTTGTCCCTCATGTTGTGAAGGTAATTATACTTTTGCCATTGTTGACTTTAGACTATCAGAGACCCCGATGACCGAAAGCTGGCGGCAATGTATTTTTATGTGCAATACACAGTGGTGGTGATAGGAGATGGTGTTCAGACTCACTCATCTTTCTCTTTATTATCCATCTCCTCTCACACATCTCTTCATTTATCATCACTCATCATTATCCCCCCTTCCTCTCCTGTCGCTCTCTTTCACCCTTCTCCTCATCCCTCTTCATCCCTTCTTCCTCCAGCACTAAGAAGGTGGAGGCAGCAGAGGGCTGTGGCAGCAGTGTGAAGGAGACCAAGAGGAAGAGAGAACCCTCAGTGTCGGTCAACTCAGATGTGGAGAAGTCACCCCCACCTCCCTCTGATGAGGAGGATGACGACGGTGTCCAGGTACACACACACACACAGTAATGTCAGTTGTTCATACAGAGTAACATCAGTGGTATAGTACAGACAGACAAACGCACACTTTCCAACAATTTCAACCCTGCTAGAAGCTACCAAATAACCCCCATGCTAATTTATTGACTTCATTCTGGTCTTAATATGGATTTAATAATACAGCCGTATGGATGATGGCTGAACTAAAGGGGCCAGATGAAGTCTTATGTATGCATCCCAAGTGGGACCCTATTTCCTAGATGGGCCCTGATCTACCGGGTGTTCAGCCACAGGCCCTGGTGTTAAATTATTAACTTCATCTGGTCCCGGTGTTTTTCAGGAGTGAATACAATAAAAAATATCTTAATGCGAGATGCTCACTCAAACATACAAACACACTACCCTGCTCTGAGCCAGGCAAATGGGAGCTGTTAGCTGCAAAGGACTTCACCAACCCAAACATCCAGGTGACCCAGCCGTCTGACACTGAGGCATTGTCCAATTTCCACCACTCTTAAACAGTAGGCACGGCCTGACAGATGTAATACCATGATTGCAGCAGGCACGATTTAGCCCATTAGGAGCGCAGAAGAGAGGGTCTGCCCTGCGCTAGAGTGTGGCTGGGTACCTCGGTTCGACTGGGCTTGCGGATTGTGGAAGCTAGAATTTTTTTTAATATATTTTTTTACTTGATTGATCATATCCGCAATAGAATGCAAATGTTTTTAAAAAACACTCATTCACCTCAATTTCCACCCTGGTTTTATTTTGTCAATCTCGTTTCTGTTATGGTTATTCTGTTTTTGGGATTGACGGGCTAGCGCGGTACTGTAAAGTACAATTGTTCACTTATCACCTTCCTCTCTCCCTCGTCCTTCTCTCTGTCCTCTCCCGTCTCTATAGAAGCGGCGCTCCAGTCGTCAGGTGAAGAGAAAGCGCTACACCGAGGAACTCGAATTCAGGATCTCGGATGAGGACCATGATGGAGACTCCCCGGCTCCCAAGTCCCCCTCCAACAACTCTGAACAACAGGTCAGCACCAAAGGAGAGGCAGAGCGAGGTGCTCTGGCGTGTGTGTCAGAAGGAGCTTGTCAGACTGAGAGCCAAAGTGTGTCAGATCATCTCTCTGTTTCGTCTGTGGATAGATTTGTGCTCCCTGCCCTCCATTACTTAGGCCTGCTAATGTTGTTCCATCTGTGTGACTGTAGGAGGTGGTGGAGACAGAGGGGCCTGTGGTGGAGAAGATCATGGCCATGCGCATGGGGAAGAAAGAGGTGAGGCTCGTGCGCGCGCACACAACACTCACAGCTGCGTCTCTGGAGAGAAAATGGGTACCGGCACCCCTGCCCTGGCGTCATCTTAACAACCGCTGCTCGACCAGCTCTAAACAGATTATACTCGCGCTCATCCTCCCTCCTAGACAGCCGCTTCATAGACCAGTCTAGCGGGGGTGTGGAATGAAGCCGGTTAGAGTTGTGTGGACTTGGGTCTCTGGACTTGTGGGTTGGACTAGTAATTTGATTAGACCAGACGTTCGCAACCCTGGAGTTGACATGAGCCTTGTCTCTTTTGCATTAAAGTCTAGATACTTCCATTGTGACTATCCCTTGTTGGCAGTGAAGGGGCTATGCTGTACTCCTGCAGTAGTGGCAGTGTAGGGAATTGAAGTATAAGGCTGTCTAGCGCTTTGTGTTCCCCCAAGACCGGCTGGTTTTATGTGGTACATTACACTCCAGACAGGGTGTGTGTGTGAGGGAGTTGTGTGTGTCTCTGTCTTCGGGGTGTGTGTTTCTTCATTCCATTTCAAAAGCTGCTCCAAAACAAAGCTTAGTTCACCTCTGCCAAAAACAATACGAACACTCGTGCAGGCTGGCTGGCGGCTGGGACTCGAAGTAAGGCAGCTGCGAATGGGTTACCCCCCCACCTTGCAAGCACGCACACACTCTGCCTGAGGAAATGCTAGTTTGGCGTCTGTCGTAGCGCTGTGGTTTTGGCAGGAAGCCAGGCCTCGGGTCAGCTCTCTGTGAATGGAACCGTGGCTGTGTGTGCATAGAAGTGATTCATGAGTCATCTTCAGCACCACACAGTAGAAATGGTTGGTCTTTAATGGGGGTGGTGGGCTATTGTCAGTTCTCTTCTCCATTACAGTACAGAGAACTCTGTACCGAGATACAATTGTTTGACTTTACTAATATGTTAGAGAAAATGGGGGCCTGGATATTTTTTTTTATTTTTAAATCAGCGATTCACGCTCAAGTACAAACATGGCATCTTAACCCAAAACTCACACTCTTATCTCCCTACTGTAATCCACAACAGTTTACACAGATATTTACGTCTTGTTTGTTTTTTCACAGGTGGAATTGGCAGAGGAAATGGAAGTGGAAGAATTCTATGTGAAGTTCAAGAGTTTGTGAGTGACCAAAGTACCGACACACTACGATACAGGGGCCTTAGTTCACCGTGTCATTTGATTACCTCAAGCTTTTGGGGGAGGAAATGGAGGATAAATGGCATCGTAATAAAACATATCTAATACACGCTCTGTAAACCACAGGACTACTGAGCTCATTTTTGGTAGTGTGTGTGTATCATGGCATGTCTGTTATGGTGTTTGTGTCATGGTTTATGGCATGTGTGTAACTGTGTATTTCTCCCTCTCTGTGTAGCTCCTACCTGCACTGTCGCTGGGCAGATCTGGAGGAGCTGGAGAAGGACAAAAGGATCCACCAGAAGGTCAAGCGGTTCAGGGCCAAGCAGGCCCTCGCCACCTTCGTAACAGAGGTCAGTCCCGCACCTTTATCTTCCCCACTGTTTGGCTGCCATTTTGTGTCCGTTTTAACACGCGTTGTACAATCGGTTTCTTTCCTCCTACTTTCAACTTCAGAGGATTCAATAACATACGGTTATTTGGTTGGGTGAATGTTAGACTTTCTCTGCTCTTCACTCTTCCTGCCATCTTCATCTGCCATCATAATGGTCAGAAGCTAACCTTCTCTCATTCCCTCCCTCCTGCAGATGGATGACGAGCCTTTCAACCCGGACTATGTTGAGGTGGACCGGGTCCTGGACGAGTCGGAGAGCACAGATGAGAACGGCGAGGTTTGTTCCTTCTCTTTCTTTTCTATCTGTCTCTATGGCCTTTAAATGGCCTCCAAAGTTGGATAGGTTTGGTTATGTCCTTGACTTATCCTTGTTTTGAAGTTCATTGGCTGAACATTCCTTTTAAGTTCAGACCAAACGTTGGTTGCCCTTTCCTTTCATGTTGGAGTCACAGAAAGACACTAACTCTCTCTCTAACTCTCCTCTTTCCCCAGCCTGTCAACCTGTACCTGGTGAAGTGGTGCTCCCTGCCCTATGAGGACAGCACGTGGGAGCTGAAGGCCGACATCGACCTGGCCAAGATCGAGGAGTACGAGGCCGTCTCGGCCCGCCAGCCCGAGACAAAGCGCGTGGTGAGTATTAAAAACCTCCACACACACTTCCACTCTACAGACTCTCCTGCTACCTTTTTCTTACATTTTTTTATGGTCCCGGCCCTTTAACTCGGAGCCAGCAAGGCCACGCTCCTGCAGTCGCACGGAAACCACTAACGGCAGGCTTTTATTTGAAACAGGAGCGACCTCCCACTGACGGCTGGCAGAAATCCGAGAGTTCCAGGGATTATAAAAACGACAACGCACTCAGGGAATACCAGCTGGAGGGAGTGAACTGGCTGCTCTTCAACTGGTACAATACGTAAGGAGAAGTACTATAACGCTCTCTGTGTGTGCTAAGCTGTACGATGTATCTGTATGACTGCCTATTATACAACGTTTATTATTTAACAGTAGTATAATATACATGATATCGAGTCTAAAATGTGATTTAAAAAACCCCACAGGTACTCAATAACAAATACTTTGTATGTAATTGAGTATGTGGACATCCCTTCAAATTAGTGGATTTTGCTATTTCACCGACACCCGTTGCTCACAGGTGTATAAAATCGAGGACGCAGCCATGCAATCTCCATAGATAAACATTGGCAATAGAATTACCTTACTGAAGAGCTCAGTGACTTTCAATGTGGTATCGTCATAGGATGCCACTTTTACAACAATGCAGTTCGTCAAATTTCTGCCCTGCTAGAGCTGCCCCAGTCAACTGTAAGTGCTGTTATTGTGAAGTGGAAACATCTAGGAGCAACATCGGCTCAGCCGTGAAGTGGTAGGCCACATAAGCTCACAGAATGGAACTGCCGAGTGCTGAAGCGCGTAGAACGTAAAAATTATCTGTCCTTGGTTGCAAAACTCGCTACAGAGTTTCCATGGCTCAGCAGCCTCACACAAGCCTAAGATCACCATGCGAAATGCCAAACGTCAGCTGGAGTGGTGTAAAGCTCGCTGCCATTGGATTCTGGAGCACCAGACATGCATTCTCTGGAATGATGAATCACGCTTCTCCATCTTGGCAATTCGACGGATTAATCTGGGTTTGGTGGATGCCAGGTGAACACTACCTGCCGCAATGCATAGTGCCAGCTGGAAAGTTTGGTGGAGGTGGTATAATGGTCTGGGGCTGTTTTTCATGGTTCAGGCTAGGCCCCTTAGTTGCAGTTCTACACTACAGCATTTAATGAGTTTCTAGACAATTCTATGCTTCCAACTTTGTGGCAACAGTTTGGGGAAGGCCCTTTCCTGTTTCAGCATGACAATGCCCCCGTGCACAAAGCAAGGTCCATACAGAAATAGTTTGTCAAAATCGGTGTGGAAGATCTTGACTGGCCTGCACAGACCCCTGACCTCAACCCCATCAAATGCCTTTGGGATGAATTAAAATGCTGACTGCGTGCAAGGGCCTTATCGCTCAACATCAGTGCTCAACATCAGTGCCCGACCTCACTAATGCTCTTGTGGCTGAATGGAAGCAAGTCCCCACAGCAATGTTCCAACATCTAGTGGAAAGCCTTCCCAGAAGAGTGAAGGCTGTTATAGCAGCAAAGGGGGGATCAACTCCATATTGGAATGAGATTTTCGATGAACAGGTGTCCACATACTTTTGGTCATGTAGTGTAGATGCTATGTTTATCCAACACATTCACATGGAAAATACTTAAACATGTCACCGAACATGCGTGAATACAATCAACACATCCATTCCCCATAGGGTGTCCTCCAACCCATGTGTTATAGGGACATGTGTGTACCCAAGCTGTGCTTTTCTCACACTAATCATTAATGTGTGATCTACCGCTGCTGCACACGACACACTACTGCACGCACACACTGACACCCCTTCACCACACATACACACAAACCCGTCACCAGTGTAGCCTGCCTACCCCAATATATCAGTATAACACTATAGAAAAGCTTCCACACACACTCACTTCTTAATTTGAATGTCATTGATCTGCCATAACCGGGTTAGCTTAACTGTTCATTAGATTACTCACTAATGGAGTGAACAGAGTGAAGGACACACTATTGCCCATATAGTGGACTACTTGGCCAAAGGCAAGGCACTATATAGTCAATAGCGTGTCATTTGAGACGCTATCCCGGTTACATCTCATTCATTGCATTGTTTTCTCTCCTTTCTTTCCTCCTAACTGCACATTTGGATAACTCACTACCGCTAATAGTCACTGAGGACTCACTGCCGCTAATGGTCACTGAGGACTCACTGCCGCTAATGGTCACTGAGGACTCACTGCCGCTAATGGTCACTGAGGACTCACTGCCGCTAATAGTCACTGAGGACTCACTGCCGCTAATAGTCACTGAGGACTCACTGCCGCTAATAGTCACTGAGGACTCACTGCCGCTAATAGTCACTGAGGACTCACTGCCGCTAATAGTCACTGAGGACTCACGGCCGCTAATAGTCACTGAGGACCCCCTTTCATCATGTTCATAATATGTTTCTCCCCCTCCCAGACGGAACTGCATCCTAGCAGATGAAATGGGCCTGGGCAAGACCATCCAGTCAATCACATTCCTCTATGAGATCTACCTGAAGGGGATCCACGGGCCCTTCCTGGTCATCGCCCCCCTCTCCACCATTCCAAACTGGGAGAGGGAGTTCCGCACCTGGACCGAACTAAACGTGATCGTCTACCATGGCAGCCAGGCCAGCCGCAAGACCATCCAGGCCTACGAGATGAACTACCGTGACGCGCAGGTACGTTTTGACCATAACGTGGCCGTACTTTAACCATGACCTAACCACAGAACAACTATAAGACCATCCAGGCCTACGAGATGAACTCCTGCGGCGCATATGCGTGACCATACCTTAATTTAACCTGACCGTAACATGACCATCAAGGCCAGACGCACAGGTAACGAGAACTTAATGTAACGATAATCCCAAGCACACCATGACCTTATTCTATCACAACTTTAGCATTGCGTAACAAACATGACCTCACAACACGCTTAGCCCTAAGTGAGACTATAGTACGGTACACTAGGTTCTTCACCCTAATCTAAGAATAATCCCGCAGTAAGCACTTTTAGATAGACGGTCAGGTACTTAACCTCATTAACCAGAGAGCCACACTGACCTTACCAGACCGAATAAAGACTACAGTGACCGAAATGTGACCGTAACCTACTCCAATAACTATTTTAAATGTGTTAACCCAGCGGTTCACCGTCTTTTCTGATCCGGTGAACACCACATCACTGTCGAAAGTTCGCAGAGGTATGGAATTTGTACCAAAATATCTTGCCGGCCAAATTGAGTCAATTTTATCTGTAAATGTAACAGATTAAAGGCCTATTATTATTATTACAATTAGCATTGTGAAAAGTAATGTAAAATTAATTACAATACTTTACCAATAATACTCCCAACTTTCATTTTTGGCAACAAAAAAGAAAATCATAATACAATTTGCGGACCATCTGCAGTACCGCCACAGACCACCAGTACCTCCAGACCACCAGTACCTCAGCAGACCATGTAATCCTATAACCAGGGTCCTGCGTTTTCCCTGATTGAGTCGCGTGGGCAGGAAAATCTAATGTTCACCATAACACTCCTTCCTCTCCCTCGCTCTCTTCTCCCTCCGTCCTCAGGGTCGTGTGATAAAGGGAGCGTACAAATTTCATGCAGTCATCACCACGTTTGAGATGATCCTGACGGACTGCCCGGAGCTGCGCAGCGTCCCGTGGCGCTGTGTGGTCATCGACGAAGCTCACCGCCTCAAAAACAGGAACTGCAAACTGCTCGAGGGACTCAAGATGATGGACATGGTGAGTTGTAACGGAGAGAAATGTCTAGTTGAGATGTATGATTTATTTGACAATTTAAAAAATGTAATAATAAATGCACAATACAACCACATGTGGATACAAAGACTACTTGCCATTGGACCTGTTGGAAAATAAGCAACTTATTGATGAAATGCTAATATTTCATGGACATTAATGGGACTATGTTTCCGCTTTCCTCCTCTCCTATCACAGGAGTAATAAAACAAACAAACATATAAAGACCTACTGGAAGGAACTAAGTACAGTAATGACTAAATACTCCCCCCCCTCCCCCCTCTCTCCCCCTGGGAAGGAGCACAAGGTGCTGCTGACCGGAACGCCCTTGCAGAACACTGTGGAGGAGCTCTTCAGTCTGCTCAACTTCCTGGAGCCTGAACGCTTCCCCTCAGAGAACACCTTCATGCAGGAGTTTGGCGACCTCAAGACTGAGGAGCAGGTCCAGAAGCTGCAGGCCATCCTGAAGCCCATGATGCTGCGACGTCTCAAGGAGGATGTGGAGAAGAACCTGGCCCCCAAGGAGGAGACTATCATCGAGGTGTGTGTTTGAGTGTTTTTCTCATGGTCAAATAGTGAGATTTCCTTGTACTTGAATGGAATTATCTTAACGTCAATTCTTTCAACGTGCAAGCCATTTTACCTTCTCTGTTAGATTACTACTGCCGTATTATGAGGTCTTGCTGACTGATTTCGTTCCTATCCCCTGTTCTCAGGTGGAGCTGACCAACATCCAGAAAAAGTACTACCGGGCCATCCTGGAGAAGAACTTCTCCTTTCTGTCTAAAGGAGGACCGGGAGGTGGTGGTGGTGCATGGGGAGGCGGAGGGGCTCAGGTCCCCAACCTGCTCAACACCATGATGGAGCTGAGGAAGTGCTGCAACCACCCCTACCTCATCAATGGTACTGAACACACACTAACGCAGATCACACTCATTCTAAAATCGTTTAGCTTAGAATGTGTTTATTTTGGACCCTCTGGATGTTGATTTGGTGTCCTGTGCCCCACCTACTTGGCTTGGGTTTGTTTGTGAACTGACGGGGTTTAGTCATGCTGCTTTGAATGATTCTGATTCCTCTTATGTTCTAGGTGCAGAGGAGAAGATCCTGGAGGACTTCCGCGAGAACCACCACGCCGAGATGGCCCAGTTCCACCTGCAGGCCATGATCCAGGCGGCGGGCAAGCTGGTGCTGATCGACAAGCTGCTGCCCAAGCTGAAGGCCGGAGGACACAGGGTCCTCGTCTTCTCCCAGATGGTGCGCTGCCTGGACATCTTGGAGGACTACCTCATCCAGAAACGGTGCGTTTTAGATGTTCTCTTCAGTCCCCTAACCCAGGGGTCTGAAACTGGTTACCCATGTGCCAGATGCAGCCCGCTTTTATTTTTTTTAAATGTTGGCCGTGTTTTATCTTTGAATAGTTGATGCATTTGAACAACATAATTCATGCTGTGTACACACACATTACTAGTAGTCTGTAGGAGCACATCGATGACAGTCAGAAACGTGGGTTGTTTTAGTATGACTGTTGTTGATGCTGACCATGACCGTCTCCATCCGACTAGGTACCCGTACGAGCGTATCGATGGCCGCGTAAGGGGTAACCTCCGGCAGGCTGCGATCGACCGCTTCTCTCGACCGGACTCCGACCGCTTTGTCTTCCTGCTGTGTACCCGGGCCGGGGGCCTGGGCATCAACCTGACTGCTGCAGACACCTGCATCATCTTTGACTCGGACTGGAACCCCCAGAATGACTTACAGGTATGAAGACTGGGCTGGACTTGGAAATAGTCTCACTAGTAAATTTGATAGTTGAAGATGCCATTTTTTTTTTTTTTTTTTGAGAATACTGTGGTCACAACTCAAATAACTGCACAGGTCAATACAGTGCTGTTAAATACAGTAGACAGACACTAGTCAAAATGCAGTACACAGGTTTGCAAATTAAACAAAACACAGGGCACAGACGAGTGAACATTCCAAAACAGGGCAGACAAGATGTTATCACACTGGTACACAGCTCCATGACTTCGTTTATTATCAGTTGATCTATTCTTTTTGGAATCTAAGCGTGTTTTTTTTTTTCATACCTCTTTCTCTTTTCCTCTCTCAGGCCCAAGCCAGATGCCACAGGATTGGCCAGAGCAAGGCGGTGAAGATCTACAGACTGATCACTAGGAACTCCTATGAGAGGGAGATGTTTGACAAGGCCAGCCTCAAGCTGGGCCTTGACAAGGCTGTGCTGCAATCCATGAGTGGCCGAGAGAACGCAGCCAACGGGGTACGACACACACACAGTTCTCACACAGTCAAATAGCATGACCAGGCTTGAGGACATCTTGTTATAGTCCAAGTTATATATGCAGCAATAGAAGGTTGCTCATGTCTTTTTGGAAAGATGGTCTTCTCAACCGTACTTCATTACCTTAATAAAGGTAAACTTCTGTTGATGTGCCGAGCTCCGTGATCTAAACCCTTAAATGTACTCTACCACCTCAGGTGCAGCAGCTGTCTAAGAAGGAAGTGGAGGACCTCCTCCGCAAAGGAGCTTACGGAGCTCTGATGGACGAGGAGGACGAGGGCTCGAAGTTTTGCGAGGAAGACATTGACCAGATCCTCCAGAGACGAACCCAGACCATCACCATTGAGTCTGAGGGCAAGGGTTCCACCTTCGCCAAGGTAGCTTCAATACGCTGTTTCCTATGTATTCTTAGCTCCCTCATTCAATCCAGTAGTCATTACCATAGGAATTGAATTACTAGAACAGATTTACCCTTTCAAGTCTATGGGCCTGGGTGGACCATCGCCCCATTCTATTAGTAATTCTATTTCTATGGTCATTAACACTAGAGAGCCAGGCTCGTTCAGAACCAAGCTGTGCAGTGTCAGTGGGAGCTAACCCAGCAGCACTTCTTTGAGATCAAAAGTGTCATTTGATTAAAAGAAGGTGGAGAAAACGCATTCAGGAGATTCGCCGTTGGTACCGTTTCTCCTTCTCCCTTTCTCCCCAGGCGAGCTTCGTGGCCGCTGGGAACAGGACGGACATTTCCCTGGAGGACCCAGACTTCTGGCAGAAGTGGGCCAAGAAGGCGGAGCTCGACATGGATGCTATCAATGGACGGGTGAGCCTCAGGACATTGAATTGTGGGAAATGTAGTGTGACAGGGGTGACCTAGGAGGGCAGAGACTTGGCTTGGTCAGTATTTCAGTCTCAAGGACTGTACAGTAACTGGCTACTTGAGGACAGTGAGGCTACCGATTTGTGTTGACAGTTTGGCTTCTGGGGCTGAATTCTCAGTTGCAGTATTTACTATGGGAATGGGAGAAACCCAGCCCGGGGTGGTCACACCAGCGTTTCCCCTCCCTTTAGACACCATGCTAAAGTATCGGCGCTCAATAGTATTATCTCCCTCATACATACACTAATCTAAAGCGTTAATTAATATGGCTTATTACCCCCAGGCTAGCCATGCGTGGCACCCCAGTCATAACTGGGCTAAGTCTAGCTCATTTAAAACGGTGGCTGTGGGAATCTCTTTCTATTCCTTAATTACCCCGCATTCCCCTCTTCGGTGGACCCAGAGGCAGTAAGCAGCTTATGCTGCTGCCGGAGGGGAACAGAGACATCACTTAGTCAGTCTAGAGAGCAAGTCCTTTTCCTCTCCTCTTCGTCTCTACCCCACACCGCTCTTGCTTTCTCCCTCTCAAGGGCCCTAGAGTATAGCACTTAATCCAGCCGCATAAACAGACGTGTCATCTCTGCAAGTCACCCTGGATGAGTTTTTATATACGTGTGTGTGTGTGTGTGTACAATGCTTTCGGAAACTATTCAGACCCCTTGACTCCAAATGTTGTTACATTACAGCCTTGTTCTTGAATGGATTAAATAAATAAAAATCCTCATCAATCTACACGCAATACCCCATAATGACAAAGCGAAAACAGGTTTTTAGAAATTGTTGCAAATTTATTTAAAAAAATTCAAGCATACCTTATTTACTTAAGTATTCAGATGCGTTGCTATGAGACTCCAAATGGAGCTCAGGTGCATCCCATTTCCATGTATCATCCGTGAGATGATTGATTAGAGTCCACCTGTGGTAAATTCAATTAATTGGACATGATTTGGAAAGGCGCACACCTGTCTATAATGTCCCACAGTTGACCGGGCATGTCAGAGCAAAATCCAATCATGTCAGAGCAAAATCCAAGCCATGAGGTCGAAGGAATTGTCTGTAGAGCTCCGAGACAGGATTGTGTCGAGGCACAAATCTGCGGCGGGGAAACTGTCCCCAAGACACAGTGGCCTCCATTATTCTCAAATAAAGAAATTTGGAACCACCAAGACTCTTTCTAGAGCTGGCCCCCCGGCCAAACTGCGGAATCGGGGGAGATGGGCCTTGGTCAGGGAGGTGATGGTCACTTTGACAGAGTTCCTCTGTGGAGATGGGAGAACCTTCCAGTAGGACAACCATCTCTGCAGCACTCCACCAATCAGGCCTTTATGGTAGTGTGTCCAGACGGAAGCCACTCCTCAGTAAAAGGCACGACAGCCCGCTTGGAGTTTAGCTAACAAGTGCTCAGCATATGTGGAAACTCCTTCAAGACTGTTGGAAAAGCATTCCAGGTGAAGCTGGTTGAGAGAATGCCAAGAGTGTTCAAAGCTGTCAGGGCAAAGAGTGGCTACTATGAAGAATCTCAAATATATTTAGATTTTTAAAAAATAATTTAAAAAAAATAAAAATGGGGGATAATGCATGATTCCATGTGTTTCATAGTTTTGATGTATTCTGTTATTATAGTAAGAATAAGGAAAACCCATTGAATGAGTAGGTGTCCAAACCTTTGACGTGTACTGTACCTAATATATCGATCTCTATCCGCAGGGAAACTGGTAATAAGGTCAATAATAACATGCTACCTGTTTTGAGCATTTTAACAAGGAGGGAAATGTGGTTAGGGGGTTTGACACAATTTAATTTTGTGTGATTTTAAATAACAATTTTCTTAGAACACCCTGGTGATTGACACGCCGAGGGTACGGAAGCAGACACGCCACTACAGCTCAATGAAGGAGGACGAGTTGGCAGAGTTCTCCGAGCTGGAGAGTGACGGCGAGAACGAGAAGCCCTTGACTAAACCCAGGCGGCCACAGGACCGAGCCCAAGGGTACCCCCGCAGCGAGTGCTTTAGGGTGGAGAAGAACCTCCTGGTTTATGGGTGAGTGGACATCTGAAAGACATAGACATTTGTTAGGGAAGGGATGACTGTTCTACAAGCCCCAAGTCCCTTTGGAAGGCTAACCCTGATAGATTTGAAAGAATGTCATCTGTTTTAGTTTTTTTTCCTGGGGGGAATTCTGTGAAGGATTTTCACCATAGTGGTCAATATCTACAGCTAGACACTACACTACAGACTGTTAGATGGATGTAAGAAATTAATCAAACACACCAGAGGGATATTACCACAGCCCTTAATTATCACTCATCCAATCCTTTCACCTCTACATCTTCTCGGTCAGGAAGTCCACCTGATTCCTGAGAGATGTCATATCTTGTCTGGCTTCCAGGGTACCGATCTCATCTTTCCTTTCCCTCCTTTGTAGGCTCAGGAGGTTGAGGATGTGTGCTTGCCTAAACACCAGTCACAAGCGACTGGTCTGGTCATGCTGCGGTGGTCTGGGGGGAAATGACGCCCACGGAGCGCTATTGCTTGCACACTCCCATGTAGAGTAATTTAACACTTAGCCATCTGAGGCTCCCACACGCAAGGG
Organism: Oncorhynchus nerka; assembly: GCF_034236695.1. Classification (NCBI taxonomy): domain Eukaryota; kingdom Metazoa; phylum Chordata; class Actinopteri; order Salmoniformes; family Salmonidae; genus Oncorhynchus; species Oncorhynchus nerka. Next base: position 14,368,162 of record NC_088424.1, on the reverse strand, counting down.
GCCATTAAACATGCCTGTATACTTACACACACACGAGCCCAGATCGATCTTGCGTGCACTCCTATAATGACCCAACACACAACCACACAGTGAACCAACCAACCAGCACCTACATCACACACAATGACCCAGCACTTACGTATAAACACACACACTCATTAGTCGCCGTGCCCGGCTGCCCTCCGCTGGGAGAGATCACGGCTGGCTGCATGCACTCACCACGTCTGACCAGCAGTGGGGTTTGTTTTTCACATGCGACCGAGTCAACTGTACTGTCTAGACCCCAGGGCTGTAGGGCAAATTAGAGCCATCACGTCTGAGAGGACTCATTTCAACTGACGCTGCTGCCATTGACTCCCTCCCTCTCTATCTCCCTCCATAGACCAGCCCCAGCCTCCCTCGACCCACAAACGCACTCCTATCGTCTGGGTGTCAGTGGGGTTATCTCACTGCCATGTAGAAACTTTTTAGGGCGAGACTAGAGTCTTCGCTCGGTTGTCACAAGTAGAAATCTACTCTGGGTCACCCGCGGTAATGAGATGTGCTGTCGGTTGCATGTGCGGTCATGAGCGAACGGGGTCACGGAATCAGATCGTGGTGTGACATTGGAACCTGGTTGAAAGGCAGAGAGCCAGACATAACACCGCCCCATTCATACCCGCCCCTCAACCTTACTGTAGTAGTTTGGGTGGGGGGAGGAATATGGAAATAAAAAACCTTCCAGCTCTAGATTGTAAATGTGAGTCATCGGGATAAATGATAATACTTGAGACACTGACTAAATAATTCTCATCTCTTTCTCCTCTCTCTCTCCTTGCTTCGTTCGTCTATTCTTCTTTTCTTATCATTTCCTTCATCTTGTTTTCTCTTTCCCGCTCTCCTTTTTTCTTTCCCCCCCTCTCCGTTATCACTTTCTATCCCTCCGTCTCTCCCCTCCCTTTTTCTTCCCCTCTCTCTGTGATGATCTCCCCCTCCCTGCTAGGTGGGGTCGCTGGGGAGACATCCTGTCCCACGGGCGTTTCAAGCGGCCCCTGCGGGAGCAAGATGTGGAGACCATCTGCCGCGCCCTGCTGGCCTACTGCCTGCTGCACTACCGTGGCGACGAGAACATCAAGAGCTTCATCTGGGACCTCATCACGCCCACCGAGGACGGACAGAGCCGCACGCTCACTAACCATTCCGGTACGCATCCCTACGCACCCTTACTGCAGCATTACCGTAGCTTAACCAAAAACGTAACGAACACACCACCACCTTTCCACTGTCTCACAATAGCAACCTCACCAGCTGCTCTTTAAGACCTGCCCAATAGCCCCCAGTAGGAGTAGTGAATAAACATGCGTTAAATTCCATAGGATTTTTCACAGTACCACCACCAACGTCTCTCGCTCGCTCACGCAACCCCTCCCCCACTTATTCCCTCCACAACAACTCCTGACATGACCTTGCTTTAACCTTATGCTCTGTCTGGTTTAGCGCTGGACTAGGACCGGCTCAAACTGGTTCAGTCTGACTTTACATAACTTATCTGACCTTGATCCTCATTGGTTTCTCGCCTAAGCAAACTGGAATCTGATTTGGTTACACAAACCATAGAGTTAGCCCAATTCCTTGCTATTTCAATGTTTTCAATGTTATCAATTAGTTTGCAGATGGCCATTTGAAATAAATAATTGTCATAATTGATCAAAATCCTTGCTGGTACTAGACTTGTCAAACCCAGGTCTCTCTTTATAAAGGGATCTCAATGAGAACTAATGAATCTATTACCCTAAATTGTAATGTCTCTGACTGTTGTTGTGATCCCCCCTCTCTCCTGCAGGTCTGTCTACTCCAGTACCACGGGGTCGTAAGGGCAAGAAAGGGAAACCAGCCCCGCCTGCCCCTCCCCAGCTCCCCAGGGCAGAGTGGCTGGCCAGCTGTAACCCTGACCTGCTACTGCAGGAGGACAGCTACAAAAGACACCTCAAACACCACTGTAATAAGTAAGTCACCCCGAAATCCTAACCTCAACGCTGTCATTTTTCAAACACCAAAATAACAAATTAGCCATTGATCACGCTCGGTGTCATTGTGCTTGAGTCCGGTCTCGAGAACCCATGTTTGTCTGATACATTTTGACTGTGTCGGACAGTGAGGACTCGTCATTTCTTCCCGAGACTAGTGGCGTAAGAAACTCAGTAGTTATCAGCTTCCTTTTAGTCGGCGCGTTAAACTGCTTCGCCAGGTGAAATATACATACCCACCTTTCATTAAATGATCTTATCACCTATTAAAACCTGGGCCTCCATAACATTACTGTTCTTTACTTTCATTGACAAATATCCTCAAACCTTGTTGCGCTCGTCAGAATTTCCTTGATTCACTAGTAGGGAAGAGTTAGGGAAATTATTTGCAAGTTGCGCACTCACTATTAGTGATGGGGAGGAATTGTAACAGTCTTAATATCTATTATAGACATGTTTGCTCAGTGGTGAAATGTGGCAACTTCCAACATGTACTGAACTCAAAAATCATACCATCACTTAATGCACCCAACTGAATAAAGCAGAACTGAGTCGAGCTTCTGGCTGCCACTCACACAGATAGCACCCACACGGATAATGCTACCCACAACCACACTGCTTAAACAACCTAGCCTTACGCCATCACGATCACACATCATCAAAAGCAAGAACAGTGACACGTCAAAGGATGTGCGAGACACGCTCGTGATGCCGGATGGACAGCGACTGTAATACCAGAGCGCACTATGTAGGAGAGTGCAGTTTATGTTAAACACATAGGGCCGATAGACAGCAGTCACACACAGCATGATGTTAAAGGACATATGGCGCACATTCACTGACATAATACGCCAGTAGGTCCCAATCATAAGAATACAAACACACAACCATTAAGCGTTAACTATTACTTCCCGTTGCAAATGTACTTTTTCACAAACAGCAAACAAAGTGACCGGTGAACTTAAGTTTAGATGCAACAACGTTTCACGCTGAAGTTATTTTCAAAGAAATGGCTGCGAGCTTTGAAGGAAGTCGTTTCCGTAAGTTTTGGTTAAACGTCCAACCCATTAAAAATCAACATGTGATTGGTTGAATGTCCACTGTCACTCCAAAATGATTCCCTAATAGTTTAGCCAGCTAGATATATCTCCCCAAAAACCACCAAAGAAAAATCCTTATTGGATCTTTTTCTCATCTTCAGTGTTAATGCTTTCCTTTCCAACAACTGAAGAGATAAAATCAGAACATTTATTATTTTACAAATTCTCTGAAGGCTGTCATTGTTCCCTACTGTGTTTGGGTTAGTAACAACTTGTAGAGTGACTATTTTCCCTCGGCATGCATTTTTCACCAGTCTCAATTTCTGAAGGCTCCCGAGTGGCGCTGCGGTCTAAGACGCTGCATCTCAGTGCAAGAGGCGTCGCAACAGTCCCTGGTTCAATTCCAGGCTGTATCACATCTGGCTATGATTGGGAGTTCCATAGGGCGGCACACAATTGGCCAAGCGTTGGCCGGGGTAGGCAGTCATTGTAAATAAAAAATTGTTCTTAACTGACTTGCCTAGTTCTTCTCTAATATGAGCACAGAAATACTTGAATTTTTAGATATATTTTTTTTGTCACGGTCTTAAATTGGACTCATATTTTACTGGTTTTGACTCTCTTGCCCCCCTCCGGTCTTGGTCTTGACTTGGACTCGATTTGCTCCGGTCTTGAACCGGTCTCACTTCACGTGGTCTCAAACACACTGGTCTACCCTAACCTCTGACCTTTAACCCCTAATGGAAACACAACCCCTACTCACACACCACCATATTGTCATAACACACCGTTGATAGTTGGTGGTTTCTTTATAATTCCCAAAAATCGAACACCCATTAGTCCCTGGTAATCCTATTTCACATGAGTTCCATAGCTCCACTCCAACTAGCCCCACACACACACACTCCTTTTGTCTAGTTCTAGCCAGTGTCCTATTTACTTTCCCTCCTCCTTCCTTGGCCGCAACTCTTCTTTCTACTCTGTTGTTGTCGGGGAGATTTTGTGGCGGCCAGGTTTTTTGGGGTTGAGGCTGGCGCCGCGCCAGGCCAGGTGCCAGGCAGACCTGTTGGAAGCGGGTGAAAGGCGGCACACACAGGGGCGATTATGTGGTGCCATCTGTCAGGCGCAGGGGCTGGCGCGCGGCGTGGCTAATCAGGCCTGGCAGCGTGATGGATGGGTAACGGCCAGTGCCAAAGATCCGCCGCCGCAGCTAGCCGCTCTAGCCAGCTACTGCTGCTGGCGCACGGGACCAGAGTTTCACTTTTATTACCCTCCCCCTCTCTTCCCTTTTCTTTCTTTCCTATTTCTGTCTCCCTCCACACACAGAGTTCTCCTGAGGGTCCGTATGCTCTACTATCTGCGACAGGAAGTCATCGGTGACCAAGCCGACCGGATCCTAGAGGGAACAGACTCAAGGTTGGCATCCACTCCCTTCCGTCTCCTCCCTCCATCCCTTTATCTCTCACTCCAACACTCCCAAGCCCCTGCCTGCTTTATCTTCACACTCCCTCCCTCTCCCCTCGTTTCACCCCATCACCCAGATGTGCATGCATATATAATGCCGAAAACGTGCACACCATGTCAATGGCGTCTGAGGCTCTTCGCTGAATAGCTACAATGCTGTTATTGTGTGTGTGTGCATATATGTGCCAGTTATTGTGTATGTGTGTGCCTGTGTATAAGTGCCAGCTTGCCTGTGTGTGTGCCTGTATTGGATTAGGCCAGGCAGGCTGCTAGTGGTGATAGCGTTGCAGGCATCAGTGCAGGCTGCTAGTGGTGATAAGGTTAGGCCTGCTCTGCCTAGGTCTCCTTAGTGATGAGGGCTGCTTTCTAAATGGCACCCTATTTCCTATATAGTGCACTACTTTTGGCTCTGGTCGAGGCACGATGTAGGAAATACGGTTCCATTTGGGCCACAGTGGAGATGTTCCAGCAGCGTGGCTAATGACCATATTTCCTCCCAGATGCCTGGAGATGGGGCCTAATACGGACACGCGCTGATTTCTAGACCCTGTTAATTCATTTTCCCCTCGTTCTCTCTTCCTCTCCCCTTGGTCTGGGCCCACAGTGAAATGGATATCTGGATCCCTCAGCCTTTCCACGCCGAGGTCCCTGCCGATTGGTGGGACAGCGAGTCGGACAAATCGCTCCTCATCGGCGTCTTCAAACACGGTAAGCCCCACCCGTCCGGTACTCGCACACACATACGCACACCGCCCGAGTTCTGGCTGCTTCGGCTTGATTGGTGTTCCCATAGCGACCGCGGAGCACAGCTGGCTCAGTGAGACGTCAGGAGATTGATTGATGGCTATGTCCAGCAGCCCGAGAAGATGGGCTGTGTAGGTACGTGTGTGTGAGCACAGACTTGTTGCAGCTTCCATCTAGTCCCTGGTTATCCAGTGTTCTATCAACCACAGTTGGTTGATGCACTTTATCATGAGGTTAGTTCTCTTTTTATCTATGGGCTAGCTGGTTTAGATTTAACCACCTTTTTTTATAGTGTTACAGTGCAAAACAAGGTAACAAGCCAGAATTGTAACGATTTTAAGTGTCAATTGTATTGATGGTGATAAATATTCATATTAATTTGGGATAATTGTCATTATTCTCCATAATTGCCACCCTCTCTGATTCAATTATGGATCCGAGCTGTGCCTCAGCCCTGACGCGCACGCACGCACACACACACACTCTCACACACGGGTGCTCTCTCAAACACACATGGAAACAATAGAGCTAGCCTATAGTTTATCATAATCCTCATTCACTTGGGAGGCCGGGGGAGGAAGCTACTCTCTGCCTCTGTCACACACACACACACATGCATGCGCACACACACCAAACCCATCACACATGTCTGGTACACACACCGTACACACACTGTACACACTACAGGCACACACACTCTCCAGGGCTGTGAGAAGGAAGAGTGATGGCCTATAAACCCCCTCATGATTAGCGCTTGGCTCGGGGCGCAACAGCGGTTAGGAACAATGTGTCACCGCATAAATCCTAATTGAAATGTGATGTTCTGGTGGGGGCTTTGGGGAGTGGGGGGGGCAGGCTGAGGGGTGGAGGAGAAGGGGGGATAGTCTGGTCTGCAAACTGGCACGGTTGAGGGGGCTCCAGCCTGTGCCTCTTCCCCCCCGCCCCCCTCTGTCTCCCCCTCCTCCCACCCGCCGTGCTCAGTGGGATCTGCAGGCTCTAATCTGTTCTGCTTGGAAAGCTCCAACGGGCACTTTTCTCTCTCTGCTACACACACTTGGGCAAATACACACACATACTGACATAGGCACACACACACTTAGACACACAGATTTTCTTATACACATTAACACACACAGTCAGACGTGCGCTCACACAAGCTCCAACAGGCACTGCCCCCTGTCTGCATCTGGACCCTGGGGTCTGTCCTTCTGTTTTTGTTTTTCGCATCTCTATATATGGATGGCAGTTCGTTTTTAGGATGTGATTCTGAACTTCATGATGGGTTTTGTTTTAAACTCAATTTGGCTTCTCTTGCTTTTTGTTCAGTCTTTCAGGATTGATGCCACTTTGTATCATGATTAATGCCTAGGTGTATATGTATTTCCACTGTAAATTGTCAGTCAACGTCTGCTTTTTTCTAGGCCTGGTGCGTGTCGTTTCCCAGTCACAATGCAATCATCTCTCACCCACTCCCTCTCTCTTCACCGGATGTGGAAAGTAGAACTCTGTAATTCAACCTCTCTCTCCTTCTTTCTCAATCGCGCTCCCTCTCTCCATCCCAGGCTATGAGAAGTATAACTCTGTGCGCGCCGACCCTGCACTGTGTTTCTTGGAGCGGGTGGGCATGCCTGACGCCAAGGCCATCGCTGCAGAGCAGAGGGGGGCGGACATGATGGCAGATGGTCCGGAGGGGTAAGACACTCAGCCAAAATTCACCACCACCTCTTTCCCTTCTTCCTCCTCCTCTTTTTCTTATCAACCTCCTGTCCCCGTCACCCTCCAACTCATCTTCCTTCCTGTCTCTCCCTCCTATTTGTTTGTTTTTTGACCTGTCTTGGTCTCCCTCTCTCCACTCGATCTTCCTTTCCCTCCCTGACCTCCCATCTCCAATTTCCCTCAATATTCTCTTCCTGGCTGTCTCCCACTTTTTCCCTTGCTCCTTTGTTTGATTCTGTTTAAGTTTAAAACTAATTTCTCTTCTCTCTCTTCATCCCTCCATCCCTGGTTCTTTGTGTGTTCAGAGAGGATGAGGACCCAGAGTACAAGCCTCTCCGCATGCCCTTTAAAGATGAGATGGATGACTTCACTAACTCTCCCCTTGATGACAAAGAGGAAGCTATGGACGTTGAGAGTGGTGAATGTAAGTGGAGTGGCCATCTCTGCTTTCACATGATGTAGCACTATGTTGACCACAATTTTAGGATAAATTCAATAAAAAGCTTGACAGTGTGTTATTTACTAGCAGTCTGTCTGACGATGATTCACCATCCATCAATCCTTAGTTCAAAATATATATTTATTTTTATGTCAAACCACCAATGTAGGCACCCAAAGAAACCAAAGTTGCTTTTCAGAACCATCTCAACAGTATGCAGTCAAATGTATTTGTCCTAGTCCTAATATTCCACCCTTTTCTCCTCCCCCTCACAGCTAAACCAGGTGAGAATGGAGCAGGCAGCAGAGGGGCGGGTCGTCTGTACTGGCCGGCAGCTTCGGCCCTCACCGCTAGACTCCGCCGCCTCATCACTGCCTACCAGCGGACGCACAAACGTGAGCAGCTCCGCCAGGAGGCCATGGCCCGGCCCGACGGCCGCCGCCGCCGGCGGCCCCGAGAACAGCTACTCTCCATGGTCACAGATGGTGGAGGGGCCTACGTGCATGAGGGCGGAGCCTTCATGGCAGAGGGCAGTCCTTATATGGCCAAGGGCGGAGCGTTCATTCCCGAGGCAACGGCTCTCCTGGCGGAAGGAGGGGCCTTCTTCAAAGAGAGGCGTCAAAGGTATAGAAACATGAATAGTTTTATTGATTAATTAGATGTTTTCGAGGCACACTTCCGTTCAGATTTCTTAGGATATGTTATACACCATAAACAATATGTATATAATAAACATTTCAATTTGTTACCCGGCTGTATGGAAGGCAGTACAGTCAAGAGTTTCTTGAAGTTCGATCAACTTATTATTCTTTGGTGCTTGTTTGAGAAGTGCTACTTGTAACATGATGCATGTACTACAGTACCCATAATGCTCCAGTCTCCTAATCAATACACTACTCATACATTGCTTTCCGTCCCATTGATTGTTGGATTAACCCTTCCGTGTCTCGTCGTCAGGTGGACCAGGCGTGAGGAAGCGGACTTTTACCGCGTGGTGTCCACGTTTGGCGTGATCTATGACACGGCTCGTCAGCGCTTTGACTGGACCCAGTTCAGGGCCTTCGCGCGTCTGGACAAGAAGACTGACGAGAGCCTAGAGAAATACTACTTCTCCTTCGTGGCCATGTGCAAACGGGTGTGTCGCATGCAGGTCAAGACCGACACAGGTAAATGCCCTTACACATTTAATTACAGAGAGCTCTTGAACACAACTTCAGCCATACCTACATTTACTTAAGCTAAAGCAAAGGATCATTCCCTAGAAAGACTGACTAGATTAACAACTATTTTCCTCTCTCCTCACCCCCCCCTCCCTCTGTCTCTCTGGCAGAGCTCCCAGACCCCACCCTGATCATTGACCCCATCACGGAGGAGCGGGCATCACGCACCCTTTACCGCATCGAGCTGCTGCGCCGCATCCGCGAGCAGGTGTTGCCCCACCCCCTGCTGGGCGAGCGCTTGCGCCTCTGCCAGCCCAGCTCTGACCTGCCGGAGTGGTGGGACTGCGGCAGGCACGACCGCGACCTCCTCCTGGGTGCCTCCAAGCACGGCGTGAGCCGCACCGACTACCACATCCTCAACGACCCAGCCTTGGGCTTCCTTGAGGCCCACAGGAAGTTCACCAAGGGGGGATCGGCTGGGGCGCCTCAGCCGCCCCGCGATGGAGCTCCCTCTACTGCCTCTGAGCATGCTGTTGCTGAGAAACCCTCTCATGTCAAAGAGGAGGATGTGGAAGGCAAGGAGGTGAAAGAGGAAGGTGACAACGACCTTCCATGTACTAAAGCTGAGAAACCAGACGAGCAGGAAGGCAAGGAAGACGAGATGGAGGGAGAGAAGGAAGAGAAGGCTGCGTCTCCCAAGAAGGAGTTGAAGGACGAGAAAGCTAAGGAGGAGGGAGATGACCTAAAAGACGAGGAAGACCAAGAACTGAAGGAGGAGAAAATGGAGGTCAACGGTGATTCTGACGGAGAGTCTTCCAAGGAGGCCGGACCTGAGAAAGAAGACACTCCCAATGAGGACGTCGGGGACCAGGACAAGAATCCAGAATTCCAGGGGAAAACGGAGTCTTCCAAAGCATCGGAAGACCAGGAAATCAAGAAGGAGAAAGAAGGGAGTCCAGCCAAGTCTCCCAAATCTCCCAATCCAGTGGCTGAGAAAGGCCTCGAAGAGGAGGATGAGGAGAAGATGGATGAAGACGACAAGTCTGAGAAGTCGTCTCAAGCTGAAGGTATGTCTTACTCCCAACTCCATTGCTAAAAATATAGCTTTTCTCAAGGATAAATTCAATTTTAGGGTGTGAATTCATGCAAACTATCAACCGTGGGTCTGTGTAGAGGTCTATACTATAGACCGTTGGGTCATGCAAGTGCATGACTCAACTACTCTGTTGAAGCCAGCCCCAACACAGTAAGTGGCTGTGTGTAGTTGGTCTGCTTTAGCTGGCATTTAGAAACTACCATATGTCTGTATGTAGTCTATTTAAGCTTGCTGCTTAGTGTTGAATTGAAGATTCACTGTATGACCCTTCTCGTATACTGCTGTTGCTAATTTTGAGAAAGCACTACATGAAGCCATTTCTAGATTCTCTTGTGGCTGCAATTGACCAAGCGTTGTCGTCATTTTTCAGTTGGTGCCACCTCTGAGCAGAAGAACTTTGACGAGGAGAGCAATGCCTCACTGAGCACCACGGCCAGAGACGAGACTCGCGATGGGTTCTGCCCCGAGGATGGAGAACCCTCAGCCATCCAGAGAACCTTCTCCTTCTCTTTCTGGCCGAAGGTTTGTAGAACAAAGATGTACATTAATTCACAGATACATGCTCATATTCATTTAGTGGTGAAATATATACTGAACAAATAATTATATAAATGCAACATGTAAAGTGTTGGTCCCATGTTTCAAGAGCTGAAATAAAATATCCCAGAAATGTTCCATACTCACAAAAAGCTTATTCCTCTAAAATGTTGTGCACAAATTTGTTTACATTCCTGTTAGTGATCATTTTCTCCTTTGCTAAGATAATCCATCCACCTGACAGGTGTAGCATATCAAAAAGCTGATTAAACAGCATGATCAATTCACAGGTGCACTTTGTGCTGGGGACAAAAGGCCACTATAAAATGTGCAGTTTTGTAACAAAACACACTGTCACAGATGTCGCAAGTTTTGAGGGAGTGTGTAATTGTCCTGCTGGCTGCAGGAATCTCAACCAGCACTGTTGCCAGAGAAATTAATGTTCATTACCATAAGCTGCCTCCAACGTCATTTTAGAGAATTTGGCAGTACGTACACCTGACCTCTCAACCCAAGACCATGTGTAACCATGCCAGCCCAGGACTTCCACATCCGGCTTCTTCACTTGCGGGATCGTCTGAGACAAGCCACCCTGACAGCTGATGAAACTGGGTTTGCTCAACCAAAGAATTTCTGCACAAACTGTCAAACAGTCTCGGGGAATCTCATCTGTGTTCTTGTCATCCTCACCAGTGTCTTGACTTGACTCCAGTTCGGCGTCATAACTTAATTCAGTGGGCAAATTCTCACCTTCGATGGACGCTAGTACATTTACATTACATTTACATTTAAGTCATTTAGCAGACGCTCTTATCCAGAGCGACTTACAAATTGGTGCGTTCACCTTATGACATCCAGTGGAACTGCCACTTTACAATAGTGCATCTAAATCTTTTAAGGGGGGGGGTGAGAAGGATTACTTTATCCTATCCTAGGTATTCCTTAAAGAGGTGGGGTTTCAGGTGTCTCCGGAAGGTGGTGATTGACTCCGCTGTCCTGGCGTCGTGAGGGAGTTTGTTCCACCATTGGGGGGCCAGAGCAGCGAACAGTTTTGACTGGGCTGAGCGGGAACTGTACTTCCTCAGTGGTAGGGAGGCGAGCAGGCCAGAGGTGGATGAACGCAGTGCCCTTGTTTGGGTGTAGGGCCTGATCAGAGCCTGGAGGTACTGAGGTGCCGTTCCCCTCACAGCTCCGTAGGCAAGCACCATGGTCTTGTAGCGGATGCGAGCTTCAACTGGAAGCCAGTGGAGAGAGCGGAGGAGCGGGGTGACGTGAGAGAACTTGGGAAGGTGTGCTCTTCACATATTAATCCTCGTTTGAACTGTGCCAGGCAGATGGCAGACATTGAGTTTGGTGTTGTGTGGGCTAGCGGTTTGCTGATGTCAACTTTGTGAACAGTGTGTCCCATGAAGCCTGCTTCTTACCATCCAGCATCCCACTGCTGAGTTACCACTTAAGTTAAAGCAGGGTTGGTCCCTGGATGGGAGACCAGATGCTGCTCAGGGGCGGCAGGGTAGCCTAGTGGTTAGAGTGTTGGACTAGTAACAGAAAGGTTGCAAGTTCAAATCCCCGAGCTGACAAGGTACAAATCTGTCGTTCTGCCCCGGAACAGGCAGTTAACCCACTGTTCCTAGGCCGTCATTGAAAATAAGAATTTGTTCTTTACTGACTTGGCTAGTTAAATAAAGGTAAAATAAAAAAATATAAAAAAACCTAGAGGCATCACTACAGACCATGGTTCAATTCCAGGCTGTTTCACAACCAGCCGTGATTGGGAGTCCCATAGGGCGGCGCACAATTGGCCCAGCGTCGTTTGGGTTTGGCCAGGTTAGGCTGTAATTGTAAATAAGAATGTGTTAACTGACTTGCCTAGTTAAATAAAATTTCAAAAAATAAGGGGTAAATAACAAATGGTGGTGGTGGGGTTTGGTATGGGCAGGCATAAGCTACGTACAATGAACACAATATATTATCGATGGCAATTTGAATGCACAGATTTACCTTAATGAGATCTTGAGGCCCTGTTGTCGTGCTATTCATCCGCCACATCACCTCATGTTTCAGCATGGTAATGTATGACAAAAGGATCTGTACACAATTCCTGGAGGCTGAAAATGTCCCACTTCTGTCACGGCCTGCATATGCTCACCAGACATGTCTCCCATTGAGCTGTTTGGGATGGGATGCTCTGGATGAAAGTGTACGACAGCTTGTTCCATTTCCCGCCAATATTCAGCTTCGCACAGCCATTGAAGAGAAGTGGTCAACTCTATCTATGCGAAGGAGATGCCGCTCTGCATCAGGCGGTCACGCCTGATTAGGGTTGAATGACAAGAACCGGTTACCAAGGTTACCACTCCCTTTCACTGGTATAAATAACTGTGAAACTGGTCAATTGTAATAAATGATTTATATGAACAGCATGGCATTAATTGGAACTGTTAAATTGTGTGGTCCAAATCTGGCATCTCTACAGCCTCTGCATGATGACTCATCTCAGTATGGAGCGGCAGTTCACAATGCATGTAGACCTTTCATCTCATGGTAACTTTTTTTCTTGTGACCTATGCCACAGTAATATAAAGACTGAATGTGCGTCGAAGTTACCCATCTCCATCTGGCTTGTTTTTTAATTGCAAAGATTACTTTGTATTTTATTTTAACAGTTAAAACGGTTTATCACTCGAATATTGTTGCTTTGACTCCATTCAAATTGCATCCAAAATATAAATTTGTGCTATATATCAATCTAGATGTCGTAGCCAACCTCTTTCAGGTAATAAATTCAATGCCGTATTAGCCTTAGCTAATTAATGTCGGGTTATGCATAAGAATCTTCTTGCGCAACACGCAAGCACCTGTGCGCCACTGGCCTCTACTTAAAAAAACACTCCTTAGCTCTTGGAATCCCAGGAAAAGCTCATCTAGAATAACTTGCTTGACTTTTTTTTGTTGCTTTTATTCAGACCCGTAACATTCAATCTTCGAAGAGAATTGAAAGCCTTCTGAATCTAGTCATATATTATTCAAGGATAACATTAGAATTATGAAGATAAGGAAAACAAAACTTATTTCATTCAAATGTTGAAAATGACCCCTTTTTCCACATTTTGTTACGTTACAGCCTTATTCTAAAATTGATTAAATAAATATTTTTTCTCCGCAATCGACACACAATACCCCATAATAGGCACACACTATACAGTGGTTTGTGTGAGTATTCACCCCCCCTTGGAATTTTTCCTATTTTATTGCCTTACACCCTGGAATTAAAATTGATTTTTTTGGGGGGGGGTTTAAATCATTTGATTTACACAACATGCCTACCACTTTGAAGATGCAAAATATTTTTATTGTGAAACAAATAAGAAATGCAGAAATTACAGCTGTGAGTCTCTTGGGGTATGTCGCTATAAGCTTGGCACATCTTGCCACTGGTATTTTTGCCCATTCTTCAGGGCAAAACTGCTCCAGCTCCTTCAAGTTGGATAGGTTCTGCTGGTGTACAATAATCTTTAAGTCATACCACAGATTCTCAATTGGATTGAGGTCTGGGCTTTGACTAGGCCATTCCAAGACATTTAAATGTTTCACCTTAAACCACTCAAGTGTTGCTTTAGCAGTATGCTTAGGGTCATTGCCTTGCTGAAAGGTGAACCTCTGTCCCAGTCTAAAATCTCTGGAAGACTAAAATAGTTTAACCCTTTAAGAATTTCTAAGTATTTAGCACTATCCATCATTCCTGCAGTTTCCCAGTCCCTGCTGATGAAAATTATCCCCACAGCATGATGCTGCCACCACCATGCTTCACTGTGTGGATGGTGCTCTTGGGGTGAGGTGTTGGCTGTGTGCCAGACAGCTTTTTTCTGACCACTCTTCCATAAAGCCCAGCTCTGTGGAGTGTACGGCTTAGTGGTCCTATGGTCAGATACTCCTATCTCCTCTGGAGTTTTGCAGCTCTTTCAGTGTTATCTGTGGGGCATCTGATTAATGCCCTCCTTGCCTGATCTGTGAGTTTTGGTGGGTGGCCCTCCTTTGGCAGGTTTGTTGTGGTGCCATATTCCTTCCATTTTTTAAATAATGGATTTAATAGTGCTCTGTGGGATGTTCAGTTTCAGATATTTTTCTATGACCCAACTCTGATCTGTACTTCTCCACAACTTTGTCCCTGATTTGTTTGGAGAGCTCCTTGGTCTTCATGGTGCCACTTGCTTGGTGGTGCCCCTCGCTTAGTGGTGTTGCAGACTCTGGGGCCTTTCAGAACGTGTGTGTGTATATACATACATACACGCATGCATACATACATACATACTCAGATCATGTGCACACGTGGACTATATTTAACAAATTATGGGACTTCTGAAGGTAATTGGTTGCACCATATCTTATTTAGGGGCTTCATAGCAAAGGGGGTGAATTACATATGTATGCACCACTTTTCTGTTTTTTTATTTTATATTTTTAAACAAGTTATTTTTTTCCACTTCACCAAATTGGACTATTTTGTGTGTCCATTACATGAAAATACATTTAAATTACAGGTTGCAACAAAATATGAAAAACGCAGAGTGGGGTGAATACTTTTGCTAGGCACATACTATAAACAAAAGGTACTTGAACAGTTCAGTATTAAAGAAATAACACATCAGTTTACGTAAAGAAATAAAATGGAGAACTGGAGCGATAAGCCCTGTTCAAGTTGGACCCCACTCTATCATCAAAGTACTTCTCTAAGTTGTATTAATCCATTCCTCTGTGCGCCATTTTTACTTTCCAGGATCGCGTAATGATCAACCGCATGGACAACATCTGCGAGGCGGTCATCAAGGGCAAGTGGCCCGCAAACCGTCGTCAGTTCTTCGACATCCCGGGCCTGTTGCCTGGATACCCTGGCCCCGTGGCGTCAGAAAGCCCCCTGCAGAGGCGGGGCCTGGCCGAGCTGTCAATGGTGGCGGCTGCTCAGACGAGCTTCAGCGGCAGCGAGGACCTCACCCTCTCGCCACAGGTTAACGTAAGTAGTAAAACAAAAATATTTAAAAAATCAAGCGCCCACTCAACAGATTTAGTTTGTACATACCGGTTAACATAACATGCATCTCAGATGATTGGTCTTGGAAAATTAAATGTATTCATACAGGGTGAGGTCTGAAAATGAATATTCCCTTATTACTACATAATTTACTTCAATAACTTAATTTTACTTTCAAACCGGTGTCCCAATTTTCTACATTGATTTTCAATCTAATGTACACTGCTCAAAAAAATAAAGGGAACTAAAATAAAACATCCTAGATCTGAATGAATGAAATATTCTTATTAAATACTTTTTTCTTTACATAGTTGAATGTGCTGACAACAAAATCACACAAATTATCAATGGAAATCAAATTTATCTGGATTTGGAGTCACACTCAAAATTAAAGTGGAAAACCACACTACAGGCTGATCCAACTTTGATGTAATGTCCTTAAAACAAGTCAAAATGAGGCTCAGTAGTGTGTGTGGCCTCCACGTGCCTGTATGACCTCCCTACAACGCCTGGGCATGCTCCTGATGAGGTGGCGGATGGTCTCCTGAGGGATCTCCTGAGGGATCTCCTCCCAGACCTGAACTAAAGCATTCGCCAACTCCTGGACAGTTTGTGGTGCAACGTGGCGTTGGTGGATGGAGCGAGACATGTCCCAGATGTGCTCAATTGTATTCAGGTCTGGGGAACGGGTGGGCCAGTCCATAGCATCAATGCCTTCCTCTTGCAGGAACTGCTGACACACTCCAGCCACATGAGGTCTAGCATTGTCTTGCAGTAGGAGGAACCCAGGGCCAACCACACCAGCATATGGTCTCACAAGGGGTCTGAGGATCTCATATCGGTACCTAATGGCAGTCAGGCTACCTCTGGCGAGCACATGGAGGGCTGTGCAGCCCCCCCAAAGAAATGCCACTCCACACCATGACTGACCCACAGCCAAACCGGTCATGCTTGAGGATGTTGCAGGCAGCAGAACGTTCTCCACAGCGTCTCCAGACTCTGTCACGTCTGTCACATGTGCTCAGTGTGAACCTGCTTTCATCTGTGAAGAGCACAGGGCGCCAGTGGCGAATTTGCTAATCTTGGTGTTCTCTGGCAAATGCCAAACGTCCTGGGCTGTAAGCACAACCCCCACCTGTGGACGTCGGGCCCTCATACCACCCTCATGGAGTCTGTTTCTGACCGTTTGAGCAGACACATGCACATTTGTGGCCTGCTGGAGGTCATTTTGCAGGGCTCTGGCAGTGCTCCTCATTGCACAAAGGCGGAGGTAGCGGTCCTGCTGCTGGGTTGTTGCCCTCCTACAGCCTCCTCCACGTCTCCTGATGTACTGGCCTGTCTCCTGGTAGCGCCTCCATGCTCTGGACACTACGCTGACAGACACCGCAAACCTTCTTGCCACAGCTCGCATTGATGTGCCATCCTGGATGAGCTGCAGTACCTGAGCCACTTGTGTGGGTTGTAGACTCCGTCTCATGCTACCACTAGAGTGAAAGCACCGCCGGCATTCAAAAGTGACAAACATCAGCCAGGAAGCATAGGAACTGAGAAGTGGTCTGTGGTCACCACCTGTGAAATGTATTGTCAATCAGTGCTGCTTCCTAAGTGGACAGTTTGATTTCACAGAAGTGTGATTGACTTGGAGTTACATTGTGTTGTTTAAGTGTTCCCTTTATTTTTTTGAGCAGTGTATTTATAAAGCCCTTTTTACATCAGAAGATGTAAAGTGCTAAACAGAAACCCAGCCTAAAACCCCAAACAGCAAGCAATGCAGATGTAGAAGCACAGTGGCTAGGAATAACTCCCTAGGAAGGAACCTAGATGAACCAGGTTCCAAGGGGTGGCCAGTCCTCTTCTCTTCTGGCTGTGCCAGGTGGAGATTTATAAGAGTACATGGCCATTAAGGCCAGGTTGTTCTTCAAGATGTTCATAGATGACCTGCGGGGTCAAATAATAATCAGTGGGTGTAGAGGGTGCAACAGGTCAGTACCTCAGGAGTAAATGTCAGTTGGCTTTTCATAGCCGGTGAACAGGTCAGGGGTCCTAGCCGCAGCAGAACAGTTGAAACTGTTGCAGCAGCACGACCAAGTGGACTGGGGACAGCAAAGAGTCATCAGACAAGGTTGTCTGGAGGCATGATCTTAGGACTCAGGTTCTCCGGGAGGGGATAGAGAGAATTAGAGGGACCCTACTTAAATTAACACAGGACACCAGATAAGACAGGAGAATTACATCGGATATAAAACTGACCCTAGCCCCCCCGCCGGGCACATAGACTAATGCAGCATAGCTACTGGTGACTGAGACGGGGCCAACCAGGCAAGATATAACCCCACCCACTTTGCCAAAGCACAGCCCCCACACCACTAGAGGGATATCAACAGACTACCCATTTACTACACTGAGACAAGGCTGAGTATAAACCACAAAGATCTCCTCCACATAAGCCCGAGGGGGCGCAAAACCGGACAGGAAAATCACGTCTGTGACTCAACCCACTCAAGTGCCGCACCCCTCCTAGGGACGGCATGGAAGAGCACTAGTAAGCCAGTGACTCAGCCCCTGTAATAGGGTTTGAAGCAGAGAATCCCAGTGGAGGGGAAGCCGGTCAGGTAGAGACATCAAGGGCGGTTCGTCGCTCCAATGCCTTGTCTTTCACCTGGTCACCCCTGGGCCAGACTACACTCAATCATAGGACCTACTGAAGAGATGAGTCTTCAGTAAAGACTTAAAGGTTGAGACCGAGTCTGCGTCTCTCACATGGATAGGCAGACCATTCCATAAAAATGGAGCGCTATAGGAGAAAGCCCTGCCTCCTGCTGTTTGCTTAGAAATTCTAGGGACAATTAGGAGGCCTGCGTTTTGTGACCGTATGTGTAGGTATGTACGGCAAGACCAAATCGGAGAGATGGGAAGGTGCAAACCCATGTGATGCTTTGTAGGATAGCAGTAAAACCTTGAATTCTCGACCCTGTATTTCCCTCTCGCTCTGTAAAGGAGGATGCTCTGAGCATGTCGTTGCCAAAGCAGCGTCGCCGCAGGCGGAGGAAGGTGGAGATTGAGGCGGAGCGTGCCGCCAAACGAAGGAACCTGATGGATATGGTGGCTCAGCTCAGAGAGTCTCACCAACCTGAGTCCCAGAGCCAGGCCATGGACCTCACCAAGGTAGGGTCTTTAGAATTTTATGAATTAATTCTAAATTTAGAATTATCTATCACTTTTTACAACTGCATTGTATTTTTTTAAACTATACTTTTTGGTCAGAGTGGTGTCCTATGAATCAGGTTTGACGAGTTAGCGAGGTAACACTGGTCAACTCTTGAGTTCAACTCAGGATAACCAGTCGTACCAATGTATGTGGCTCACCTTTCAGTCAGGTAAATTTCTATGGCAATGAATCCTACAGAACTAACCTATTCCAGGGCTGGGTAACTCATGACTAACTCATTTATCCTGAATGAAGTGTCTGAGCAGTGAGTTGAGGACCAATTAAATACGGATTCCCTCCCTCTCACAAAGATTGTGCCATCCTCTTCGTTTGAGGAAGAAGACTGATTTTTTTTTTTTTAAATTATCAAATGTTTAGTTGGTATTAAATGTAATAAAAAAATTAAGTATTTATCACATTATTTAGTAATGACAAAAGGAATTTGGTATTTTACAGGGACAGTAACTTTTATATGACAAGTGTTATTTTGGTAAACTTATTTTATTGATAGCAGTGGGTGGTGGGGGTTGCTCATTCATTGATAAGCGCATTAATGATAATTAGGGTTAGGGTGTTAGGGGTGTTAATGATACGTAATAAAATAAAGGCGTCATTTCAAAAAGCCTATTTCTCATCATACCATACCCTGCTGAATTCGTAAGATAACTTTTCCTTGATTATGATTTCTAAATGCGTCACAGTTACGAGACTGCTCGAATTATCGGCAGGCGGACAAGCAATACCCACCATTGTAGTACGGATGAAGCCTGAGCTGGAATGTGAAGGGAACTGAAGCTGGTTCGCTTTAGAAAACCCTGCGTAGATCTAGCTTGCAGAATACCCCTCTGGTCTCCCTGATATGTATGAGTAAAATTGATCCCACTGAAATAAAGCATTTTAATATTTATCACATCTATTTATATAAAGGAATCAAGTATGTAAAGCACTATGGTCATATTAGTTGCCATGTAAATTAACCTCTTTGTTACAGGCATCGCATTTTAGTCTATACATTGACTTTAAGTTTTCATATTGCTTATCATTGGGACTTATTCTGCTCCAGGGCATGCATCACCACAAGGCAGCGTCGTCCCTGGCGGGCTACTCCAGCAGCAGCATGGTGCCTTCTGCTACCCTCAAGGCTCAGATGGAGCTGCTACAGGCGGCCACGCCTTCCAGACATAGGGCCAATGGCTCATTGGCCGATGCTGACCTGCCCACCCGGAGGAGACGAGGCCGCAGGAAAAATGTGGAGGGGCTAGAGCTGCTGTTTATCAACAACAAGAGAGGAGCCACGGTACACAGCATGGTCACTAACAGTCACATTTTATTAATTTATTAAAGGTCCATGCAGCATTTAAAAATTGCAATATCAAATGGGTTCTGGGTAACAATTAAGTTACTGTGATTGTGTTAAATTAAAATGGTCAAAAAGAAACAAACCGCTTCTTAGCAAAGAGCAATTTTGCTAGACCTGTCTGAGAGAGTTCTGAGTTGGAAGGGGGAACTGAAAACTAGCTCTTATTGGCAGAGCGGTTTTGAACTGTTATTGGTCTTACTAATTTACCCGCCAAAACAGCTCTTTTTTTTAAATGGAGATGTGTATGTATATATGCAGTACTCATTCAAGGGTTTTTCTTTATTTTGACTATTTCTACATTGTGGAATAATAGTGAAGATGTCAAAACTATAAAATAACACATAGAATCATGTAGTAACCAAGAAAGTGTTAAACAAATCAAAATGTATATTATATTTGAGATTCTTTAAAGTAGTCACCCTTTGCCTTGACAGCTTTTCACACTCTTGGCATTCTCTCAACCAGCTTCATCTGGAATGCTTTTCCAACAGTCTTGGAGTTCCCACGTATGCTGAGCACTTGTTGGCTGCTTTTCCTTCACTTTGCAGTCCAAATCATCCCAAACCATCTCAATTGGCTTGAGGTTGGGTGATTGTGGAGGCCAGGTCATCTGATGCAGCACTCAATCACTCTCCTTCTTGGTCAAATAGCTCTTACCCAGCCTGGCGTTGTTGGTTCATTGTCCTGTTGAAAAACAAATGATAGTGCAAACCAGATAAGATGGCATATTGCTGCAGAATGCTGTGGTAGCCTTGCTGGTTAAGTGTGCCTTGAATTCTAAATAAGTGTCACCAGCAAAGCACCATCACACCACCTCATGCTTAAGTCGGAACCACACATGATCATCTGTTCAACTACGGTCTCAAAGACACAGAGTTTGGAACCAATAATCTCAAATTTGGACCAAATTACAGATGTCCACCGGTCTAATGTCCATTGCTTGTGTTTCTTGGCCCAAGCAAGTCTTCTTATTGGTGTCCTTTAGTGGTTTCTTTGCAGCAATTTGACCAATTTGATGTTGAAATGTCTGTTACTTGAACTCTGTGAAGCAGTTATCTGAAGTGCAGTTAATTGCTGATTTCCTCAGTTTACTCTGGGGCTTCCTTTCCTATGGCGGTACTCATGCGAGCCAGTTTCATCATAGCACTTGATGGTTTTTGAGACTTCACTTGAAGAAACTTTCATCGTTCTTGAAAAATTCCTGATTGGCTGACCGTCATGTCTTAAAGTAATGGACTGTTTCCTTGTTTGAGCTGTTCTTGCCATAATATGGAATTGGTCTTTTACCAAATAGGGTTATCTTCTGTATACCACCCGTACCTTGTCACGACACAACTGATTATCTCAAGGCATTAAGGAAAAATTCCACATGAACTTTTAACAAGGCACACCTGTTAATTGAAATGTGTTCCAGGTGACGACCTCATGAAGCTGGTTGAGAGAATGCCAAGTGTGTGCAAAGCTGTCATCAAGTCAAAGGGTGGTTTACTTAGAGGAATCTCAAATATAATGTTTGATTTGTTTAACATGTTTTTGGTTAATGCATGATTCCATATGTGTTAATTGCAGTAAACTAATGGACAGCAACACTTAGGCTTCTACTTCCAGCTTATATACATTTTACAATGGTCATCTTTTTGTTTGTTTTTAGTACCACCTTCAGTTACCCTCAACCCCTCCCATCTATCTGAAGACCATCCAGTTTTGATTTCTATTTGCCAAAACATTTTCAACTGTTTCACAAACGTTCTGAACCTCTATACATTTTACATACACAGTATATTTTATGTTAGTGATTTTATTTTTAGTCCCTCCCTTCAGCTCCACTCAAGCAGCTCTTACCGAGCTTCCCAAACTCTGTTCTCGGGATCCTTTTTTCTAGAACTACACAGCTGACTCGACTAATCATCAAGCTTTGATTCTTTTGAATCTGTTGTGTAGTGCTAGAGCAAAAACCAAAATGTGCACCCTTTGTGGTCCCCAGGACCACGTTTGGAAAATGTTGTCTTACACTTATTATAATTTTCAACAATTTCAGTATTATTCCAACCTTAGTGCGAAAATGTATATAAAACACAGGAAATCATGTTTCGGACCGCATTGGACCTTTTAATAAATGGTTATAAAGAACCTGATAGAAAACAGGTTCAACAGGAAAAAGTCTGACTTTGGTTTTAGAAATTGTCAAATGAACACGGGTATGCCTGGGATATCTCAATTAGACTAACGTACATTTAAGTACAAGTTTGACAGGACTTTGATCAAATTTCATACAAAATCAAACATTTTGAGTAGCTCAACATTACATGGTAATGAATGAAGAGTTAACCTTTCCCGGTCTTCATCCCCCCCGTCCCCCTCTATAGGAGGATTCCGAGGGGACCAAAGCGTCAGCGGAGGGGGTGCAGATGCCCCCGCGTTCCTACCGCCACAACATTCCCAGTCCCAGCGCCTCCGCCCGCGTCCCCTCTGTCAGCGCTATGGAGGACGGGGACCCAGGTACCCCCTCTGACAAGGACCTGAGGGACTGGCTCAGACAGCACCCCACGTACACAATGGACATGCCTACTGCATACACACCAGTATGTACTTCAATAAACTGGAATACAGTCTAGTTGTTTACCAGATGTCCCTATACAGTAGAACTATCCCATCAGTGTGGAATATGAGCATATCCCCTACCTTCAACCCCCTGTTCCCTTTCCTAAATCAGATCTTACACCATCCCTTTCAGTGATTTTAAAATATGTTTACAAAATATAACATTTAGCTATTCTAATTCGTAACGGTTATAGTGTCTGTCGTGAAGCATTCAAGAATTTCATGTCTGGTCCTGTCGTGATTCCTAATCCCTGTCCACACTACTGTCTGTCTCTCTGTAGAAGAGTGAGGAATTGCTCCTCTCCTCCCAGTTCCCCAAACCCAAGCAGAAGCGGCACCGCTGCCGAAACCCCAACAAGATCGACATCAACACTCTCACCGGAGAAGAGAGGGTTCCCGTGGTCAACCGGAGAAACGGCAGAAAGGTATGGGTTATTTTCAGTACAGTACAAATTAGCTTTGTCACAAATGCATTGGTCGCCATTTGGCAACAGTTTCAATTTGGCCTTTCATAGCAAAACTGAATGTATTGCTATCTTGTCAAACAATTTGTTCCTCTTTTTTTCCAGATGGGTGGAGCCATGGCGCCGCCCATGAAGGAACTGCCCCGATGGCTCCTGGAGAACCCAGAGTTTGCCATCGCTCCTGACTGGACCGACATTGTCAAGCAATCGGTGAGTCTCTTGTCATTCTCCCGGTTAGCCCTCAAATGATTCCAATCGGCACTTGTTTTAGATTTGAACCTTATCGGTTGGAAACTGATGTTTGAGGAGAAATGAATGCCAAATTGCAAAATTGTCATTTGACTAACTAACCACGGTCTCTTCCCCTATTCCACAGGGCTTCCTCCCTGAGGCCATGTTCGACCGTCTCCTGACTGGGCCCGTGGTGCGCGAGGAGGGCGTCCGTCGTCGGGGGAGACGCCCCAAATCGGAGATCGCCAAAGCGACAGCGGCTGCTGCGGCAGCTCAGGCCCAGGCTGCATCATCCGGGGGCCTAAACCCTCTGCTGATGAATGGCCTGTTTGGAGGCATGGACCTCACCAGCCTGCAGGGCCTACAGAGCTTCCAGAGTCTTCAGCTGCAGCTCATGGGCTTCCCCGGCATGGGGGGGGCTGACTCTAAACACGCCTCAGCCATGCTGCCTCTCATGCTTCCTGGTATGGCTGGTATGGGCGGCCTGCCAAACATGTTTGGCCTGGGAGGCCTGTTCGGAAATAACCTGGCCGCCGCAGCTGCCTCGGCTGCTGCCACGCCCGCTACAGCCTCCAACGGCAACAATGACGAGGGTGATTCGGACGAGACGTCAAGAGAGATGACGGGGAGGGCGGAGAAGAGGGGGATGAGGACAAGGAGAAGGACACTGGATTGGAGGCGGAGTCGAGTGAGGCTAACAGGGACGCCGCGGCTCTGAACGCAGCCGCTGCCGCAATGGCCGCCTCCGGCATGTCGGCCAGCTCCCTTGCCTTCAACCCCTTCCTGCTGTCCACCATGGCCCCTGGGCTCTTTTCCCCCTACATGTTCCTGCCCCCTGGCCTGGGAGGTCTCACTATGCCTTGCTTTCCCCCCACCACCCTGGCTGACCTGCAGAGTGCCATGGCTGGAGCCATGGGGGCTGCTTCTGGAGCTCAGGGCCAGGAGAAGGAGCCCAGCCAGGCTGGCCCCGCCCCGGACCGCCCTGCCGCATCTACCGCAGACCCAGAGACAGCCGACGACAGTGACTCAGCAGAGAGCCTGGAGAAGACTGCCGAGTCGTCTGCCCTAGAAGACGAGGCCTCCGCATTGGCTGAGGAAGCTGACTCGCCGCAAGACCTAGCGGCTGAGGATGAGGAGGAAGGAGAGGATGCCCCTGAGAAGAGTGACTGAAACTAAACTGGCCTTTGACCCCCCCCCCTAGTGCTCTCATGACACGTTTACACACCAACTTGATATCCAAATTAGTTTTTGTTTTATTTGTCTTTGTTTCTTTTACAGGTAAAAAAAAAAAATCAGGGAGAGTATACGTAACTAAAAGGCTCTCACTGTAGCGTTAATAGCGTAGTCAGGGAAAAAGCAAACTGAACTAGAGTTTTGCAGATGTCAAAAGGGTGTTATTTTTGGTCTTTGTGCTCTCTGAACAGTGCATACTAGATGAGATGGAACATTTCCTCCGAAATATTATTATAGGAATGAATCGTTCCAATAGTGCTATGCTGCTTTTCTGTTTCTGTATTTTTTTTATTTTTTTTTACTCTCTTGATATTGTGAAATTAAGTAGCATCTCGTAACTCTCCATTGGCGTACAATTTAACGGCATTAAGCGTCTATATGCTGCTGATGAAAAGGATCTTGTTTTTTTTGCTGTTTTACTGTTCTGCCTTGAAGAGCAGGATGAAGTCCTCACATATCAGATGGCCTAATAATCTGACTGTTCCCAGTCTCTCACACTGATGATCTCCCACACAAGTCTACACACACCTGACTGTTTCTTCCTGTAATCTTACTCACTAACAATCCAATCTCTGACTCTTCCCCGTCTCAATCGGACGGTCTTACCCTCACCCACCGTTCCTCTCCCAGTCTATGAAACGACCCCGTTACCCTTCTCAGTCAAATTCTTCCCAGTTCCAGTTTTCTGCCGCCTAGTACTACTACTACTACTAACACCCATATTGTCTGACTCTTCCAAGTCACACTCGTTATAGAAACTGTTTTCCAGTCTCACACACTGATGGCCCTGACTCTCCTGACTGTTTTTAGTCTGACACACTGACAAAGCCAAGCAGGGGAGAGACCTCTCTTCCACAACGCGGAAGGAGACAGCAATAACCTAAGGCAGCTTTTGAATGTCTCAAACATCGCTCTCCCATTAAAACACAACCACAAGTGTCGGTGAAAAAGAGAAACGAAATCGCATATAAACGATGACATGAAAAAGTACTGCAATCAATTTGTCTCACACTATCCCTGTTGATGCACTGGTGTAAGAGTAAAATAATCAGGTACCTTTATTAGAACTATTGAATGGGCTTTTTGTTACTTTTAGCCACCAAGCTGAAATGCATTACCTCAATTCTAACTAGCCTTGAAGTTTACAGACATAAGTTGTAAATGTTTTCTTTTTTGTCATTTTTTTGTTTCTTTTTTTTTTTCCTTTTTTACATCATGTATGATGAACTGTAGTTATGATGCTTTTAATAAAAGTGAATCATGATATTCGCCTAGGAAACCAAACCCGGAGTGCTTGTTGACCAGTTTTTTTTAATTTTTTTTTGTTTTTTTTTATTGGATGTTAAATGTACATGTCTATTTTGAGTGTTAAATGACCTTGGTTGATTCATGGTGGTGAAGTTATTACCCCCAGAATAGGAAAATAAAGGCTTTTTAAGTGCAGATGGACATATTTTTGCCAAATGTGATATCTACTAACAATTCAATAAAATCCACTACAATTAATCACATTTTAGAAATATTTCATTGCGCAATAAGCATAATAATTTGGCTGAACACTAGAGCAATCACACCATCAACCTACCCTACTGGAGGGAAGAAGAGGGGCCCCTGCTGAGATGTCTACCTTGGCTGCATGCCAGCTCACCTCTGACTGTGATCAGAAAGGTATTTATAGGTGAAAGCAATCTGATACAACCCTAATTAGGCGTATCTTTATGGCCGTGAAGAAGCCAACGAATGTGGTTAGGCCATTTGAGAATTTGACCAGTCATTGAGAGTCCTAAGGGTAACCAACTTGGATTCTTACTGGAGTGTTCGAACTCATGCCTTATATAAAATGGTCGTTCCGATGATGCTTTCAACCTATTTATTCCGTATGTGTGGTTCATGCAGGAATCAAATCTATGATTTGTGCACAAAACACTACCCCAACCAACTGGGCCATTGGAAGCATATGTTGGCTGGTGGGGTCTAGGGCTGGTGGGGTGGAGGCACAGGAGAGAGGGGTAGGGCTAGTGGGAGACACTACAGCGCTTCCAGAGACTGGGGGCTGTCGGTCTGCTAACTCGGGCAGTCATAAATGGCAGCTCTCCCAATGGACCTGCTGATGTGACCCAAACTGACAGGAGGGGCAGACTGTGTGTGTGTGTGTGTGTGTGTGTGTGGCTGTGGAAGACTAGCTGTGTGTGTGTGGCGGAGAGCAGCCTGTATGGTGGGGAGTTGGAGATCCTGTGTGTTTACTCAAGCGGATGGATGGGTGACTGGTTTTCCCCTGATAGACGTCTCTCATAATCGTGCGCTCTCGATGAAGTGGGTCGTGAAATCCATAGGTCTCCCGTGATTTCCCAGCATGTATTGTGTCGGGGAAGCATTCAGTGTTAGACAGGGACACTTGACCAGGAAAAAAATTGTAATTATTCAGTACTTATATGTTTTCATATAAAGATATTGAGAAATAATGACAGATTAATTAGTGCAGGTAGTGTTGTAAAATCAAATCTAATGTTATTTCATTTTAAGGCCCAGTGCTGTCAAAATTAAGTTTCCTCTGTATTTAATATATTGTACTACAGCTGATGAAACTAGCACTGTAGAAGGGTGAAAAAATGTGATCAGGGTTATTTCCTGATAGTTGCTGGTTGAAAATACAAACTACACAGGACCTCAACAGGTTTCGGATGTATGGAGTTTTGGCTTGCCTGGTGACATCACCAAGCGATATGTTAATAGACCAATAACTAAGAGTTCCAATAATAATAACAGCTAGTTGTAAGAATACATATCCTTCCCATTAGCCCCTCCATCGCTTTGGTGCCCTTACCATCCCACTCAGACCACTCCCAGAGAGAGATAGTATTTTGCTAAAAAGCCATTTTTGTTACTTTTGTCCTTTTTTATGGAAAACTATTACAGTAAGGTACCTAATTGTTACCTGGAAATTATTTGATATTGAGATTGATTTCATAACAGCTGTATATACAGTACTTCTCATATTATTCAATATTACCCTCCATTTTTTTAATTTAACTACGCAAGTCAGTTAAGAACAAATCCAAATCTCAGACTGACCAATAAAAATAAAAGATGAAGATGGGCAAAAAACACAGACACTGGACAGAGGAACACTGCTTAGAAGGCCAGCATCCCGGAGTCACCTCTTCACTGTTGACGTTGAGACTGGTGTTTTGCAGGTACTATTTAATGAAGCTGCCAGTTGAGGATTTGTGAGGTGTCTGTTTCTCAATCTAGACACTAATGGACTTGTCCTCTTGCTCAGTTGTGCATCTGGGCTTCCCGCTCTTTCTATTCTGGTTAGAGCCAGTTTTTGCTGTTCTTAATAAGAATATTTCATTCATTCAGATCTAGGATGTGTTATTTTAGTGTTCCCTTATTTTTTTGAGCAGTGTATGAAGAGTGGTACTCAGTGATGTGTTGGATTTGCCCCAAACATAACGCTTTTTATGCAGGACAAAAAGTTTTTTTTTTGTCACATTTTATGCAGTATTACTTATTGCCTTATTGCAAACAGGATGCATGTTTTGGAATATTTTTTATTCTGTGCAGAATTCCTTATTTTCACTCTGTCCTTTATGTTAGTATTGTGGAGTAAATATACTCAGTATACAAAGAATACTTGCTCTTTCCATGATAGACTGACCAGGTGAAAGCTATGATCCCGTATTGATGTCTCTTGTTAAATTCGCTTCAATCAGTGTAGATGAAGGGGAGAAGACAGGTTAAAGTAGGCTTTTTAGCCTCCCGAGTGGTGCAGTGGTCTAAGGCACTGCACCGCAGTGCTTGAGGCGTCACTACAGCCCAGGCTGTGTCACAGCCGGACAGGGAGACCCATAAGGCGGCGCACAATTAGCCCAGCGTCGCCCATGTTAGGAGAGGGTTTGGTCGGCCGGGATTTCCTTGTCCCATCACCCTCTAGCGACTCCTTGTGGCGGGCCAGGCACCTGCAAGCTGGCTTTGGTTGCAAGTTGTATGTTGTTTCCTCCGACACAATTGTGCGGCTGGCTTCCAGGTTTAGTGAGCAGTGTGTCAAGAAGAAGTGCGGCTTGGCAGGGTTGTGTTTTGGAGTTGTCCCATCATTGCAGTGATGGGACAAGACTAACTACCAATTGGATATCACGAAATTGTGGAGAAAACGAGGTAAAAAATTAAATAAAGTAGGATTTTCAAGCATTGAAACAATTGAGACATGGATTGTGTGTGTGCGCCAGTCAGAGGGTGAATGGGCAAGAGAAAAGATGTAAATGCCTTTGAACAGGGTATGGTAGTAAGCACACCGGTTTGTGTCAAGAACTTCTTCATGCTCAACAATTTCCTGTGTGTATCAAGAATGGTCCACCACCCAAAGGACCTCCAGCCAGCTTGACACAACTGTGGGAAGCGTTGGAGTCAACATGGGCCAGCATCCCTGTGGAACACTTTTGACACCTTGTAGAGTACATGCCCCGATGAATTGAGGCTGTTCTGGGGGAAAAGGGGAGGGTGCAACTCAATATTAGGAAGGTGTGCTTAATGTTTTGTACACAGTGTATCTCCTATCGCAGCCATGAAACTCTGTAACTGCTTTAAAATCACCATTGACCTCATGGTGAAATCCCTGAGTGGTTTCCTTCCTCTCCCACAACTGAGTTAGGAAGGGCACCTGTATTTTTCTAGTGACTAGGTGAATTGATACACCATCCAAAATGTTATTAATAACTGCACCACGCTCAAAGGGATATTCAATGTCTGGTTCTTTAATTTTTACCCAGCTGCATCCCTTTGCGAACCATTGGGAAACCTCCCTGGTCTTTGTGGTTGAATCTGTGCTTGAAATGCACTGCTTGACTGAGGAACCTTACAGTTAATTGTATGTGTGGGGTACAGAGATGAGGTAGTCATTTATAAATAATTTTAAACACTATTATTGTACACAGAGTGAGTCCATACAACTTTATGTGACTTGCACATTTACACTCCTGAACGTATTTAGGTCATAACAAAAGGGTTGAATACTTAAACTCAAGACATTTCAACTTTTTGGTTTGTATTCATTTGTAAACATTTCTAAAACAATTATTCCACTTTTACATTGTATGGAATTGTATGTAGATCAGTGGCACACAATGTAATTTTATCCATTTTAAATTCAACCTGTAACACAACAAAATGTACTTCATGAAGACACTGTATATACCTTTCTGCCTGATAGACCTGTAGACATTCCAGGACTAGATCCAGCCAGCCCATCTAGACAAAATAAAATAGATACTCCAGGACTAGATCTGCCACTGTTGGGGAAGCTACTCTGAATATATAGTTTACCAAGCTACCAATTACTTCACACTGGAAGAAGTTAAGCTACACTTTAAAAATATATAGTTTACTAAACTAAAGTTACTTTGAAAAAGTAATTCACTACATCAAAACTACTTTGTGGAAAATTGCAAGTACAGATCACTCTGGAGTCAGAATGGGTGAGAAAAAGGCAGTGAGAATTAGGCAGGTCGGATGGTGAAAAATAAATTATTGCCTACTTCACCCATACTTAATTTTAGCAAAAAAGTAGTGTGTTCCATTAATTCCAGTAGTTAGCTACATCACTACTTGGCAAACAAGTAATTAACTACTGAAAACACTACCAATATTTGAATTGAGTTCAACTAGCACCAAGCTACTTCAAAATGTAGTTAAAGCACTAGTTAAAATACATGTAGTTCACTACTACCCAACACTGATCTGTTCAGTCCAGTCTTTTGGCAGGCTAAATAGCTATTCGAGGCCTAGAGCTGCCCAGAGGCCCACCTCTCACCAGACACTGCTGCAGGCTGCAGTCCCAATCAGTCCAGACGGCTGTTTGTTGACAGTGCAGACCTGCCGGATGAACCCTCATTCAGCCCACTGGATGTGTCACTTCCTGCTTTGGTCTCCATGGTGGCGGGGGCTCTGCTCCTTGCAGATAAAGAGCCATCTGCGGTCGCCGTGACGACCCAGAGCCTGACCGTCACGGCAGTGTGATTGATCGCGGTAACCTGTGCTGGAGACACCGGTTGGTAGGGGGGAAGGAGAGAAAAGAGGAGGGGAATGGAGGGGGGGCAGATGTCCTTCTCTCCACCTGAGGGGATTTAAAAGTGTCACATGCTCTCACACCACCCGGTTCCCCGGGAGACGGATGTGTGGCGCGTGACATTGAGGGCGAGAGGCAGAGCATCAATCGCGGGCTGCATGATGAGTGTCACAGAGAGAGCCCTGCTCCTGTCACTGCACACACACACACACACACACACACACACACACACACACACACACACACACACAGCGACACACTAATACACACACTCGCACACACACTCTGGGACTAACACTCAGACGCAGTGATACACACACATAGACTAATTTAAACTCACACCACACACATACATTCATAAACCCACTGATGTGCAAACACACACACCACTTGTGTGCAGTTAAACACTCACACACATAAGACCACCCCTACACTTACACATTAACAATAATACACACACTCTCTCTCACTCAGAGAACCAACCATCAGGACCTGGCTGCTCTATATGGGTCCTGCTGAGAGAGCAACAGCACAACAGCCACCATTACAGTGCATTCAGAAAGTATTCAGACCTCTTGACTTTTCCCACATTTTGTTATTTTACAGCCTTATTCTAAAATGGATTACATTGTTTTTCCCCCCTCATCAATTTACAAACAAAACCCTTAATCACAAAGCAAAAACACGTTTTTTTTTACTTGCAAATGTAGAAAAAATAAACAGTTGAAATAGCACATTTACCTAAGTATTCAGACCCTTTACTCAGTACTTGGTTGAAGCACTTTTGGCAGCGATTACAACCTTGAGTCTTCTTGGGTATGCTACAGTAAGCTTGGAAAACCTGTATCTGGGGAGTTTCTCAGGTTGGATGGGGAGTGTTGCTGTACAGCTATTTTTAGGTCTCCAGAGATGTTAGAACGGGTTCAAGTCTGGCCTCTGGCTGGGCCACTCAAGGACATTCAGAGACTTGTCCCGAAGCCGTTCCTGCGTTGTCTTGGTTGTGTGCTTAGGGTCGTTGTCCTGTTGGAAGGTGAACCTTCGCGCCAGTCTGAGGTCCTGAGCACTCTGGAGCAGGTTCTCATCAAGGATCTCTCTGTACTTTGCTCCATTCATGTTTTCCTCGATCTTGACTAGTTTCCCAGTCCTTGCTGCTGAAAAACATTCCCACAGCATGATGCTGCCACCCCATGCTTCACTGTAGGGATGGTGCCAGGTTTCCCCCAGATGTGACGCTTGGCATTCAGGCCAAAGAGTTCAATCTTGGTTTCATCAGACCAGAGAATCTTGTTTCTCATTGTCTGAGTCCTTTCGGTGCCTTTTGGCAAACTCCAAGCATGCTGTCATGTGCCTTTTACTGAGGAGTGGCTTCTGTCTGACCACTCTACCATAAAGGCCTGATTGGTGGAGTGCTACAGAGATGGTTGTCCTTCTGAAAGTTTCTCCCATTTCCACAGAGGAACTCTGGAGCTCTGTCAGAGTGACCATCGGGTTCTTGGTCACCTCCCTGACCAAGGCCCTTCTCCCCCGATTGCTCAGTTTGGCCGGGAGACCAGCTCTAGGAAGTGTCTTGGTGGTTCCAAACTTCTTCCAGTTAGAATGATGGAGGCCACTGTGTTCTTGGGGACCTTCATTCCTGCAGACATGTTT
This sequence comes from Oncorhynchus nerka, assembly GCF_034236695.1. Lineage (NCBI taxonomy): Eukaryota > Metazoa > Chordata > Actinopteri > Salmoniformes > Salmonidae > Oncorhynchus > Oncorhynchus nerka. The sequence continues at coordinate 14,336,123 of NC_088424.1, read as the reverse complement.
TTGGTACCCTTCCCCAGAGCCTCGAAACAATCCTGTCTCAGAGCTCTACAGACAATTTCTTCGACCTCATGGCTTGGTTTTTGCTCTGACATGCACTGTGAAATGTGGGACCTTATATAGACAGGTGTATGCCTTTCCAAATCATGTCCAATCAATTGAATATACCACAGGTGGACTCCAATCAAGTTGTAGAAACATCTCAAGGATGATCAATGGAAACAGGATGCACCTAAGCACAGTTTCGAGTCTCATTGCAAAGGGTCTGAATAGTTATGTAAATAACGCTCTGTCGTTATAAATGAGGCTGTAAAATAACAAAATCTGGAAAAAGTGAAGGGGTCTGAATACTTTCCGAATGCTCTGTATATATTTTCCTATACTGTATTCACACCACAATAGAAAACCCCTCTTTGACTTCTCCTGTGTCATTCATGTAGCTAGCATTATGGGAAGGTTTAGGTAAAGTATCATACACAAGGGGTACAAACCCACTTCGGGATTTGATACAATCCCCGACAACAACACAATTTACTACTGCTGTCTAATCGAAGCTATGGTTTAAGATATGCCACGACACAACACTGTCATTAGAATCCGGCCTAAGGTGGCGACTCATCCTGGTCACGTTGATGGGTGTTTGCTCATCTGTCCTAGAGAGAGAGAGAGAGAGACGGAGAGAAAGAGACTTCCATATGTATTGGGTGAAATACCAGTGTGACATCACAGCAGCAAGATATGTGGCCTGTTGCTACAAGAAAAGGGCAACCAGTGAAGAACAAACACCATTGTAAATACAACCCATATTTATGATGATTTATTTTCCCTGTTGTACTTAAAATATTTGCACATTGTTACAACAATGTACAGTGGCTTGCGAAAGTATTCACCCCACTTGGCATTTTTCCTATTTTGTTGCCTTACAACCTGGAATTAAAATATATGTATATACACTTGAAGTCAGAAGTTTACATACACTTAGGTTGGAGTCATTAAAACTTGTTTTTCAACCACTCCACAAATGTCTTGTTAACAAAGTATAGTTTTGGCAAGTAGGTTAGGAAATCTACTTTACACAAGTAATTCTTCCAACAATTGTTTACAGACAGATTATTTCACTTATAGTTCACTGTATCACAATTCCAGTGGGTCAGAAGTTTACATACACTAAGTTAATTGTGCCTTTAAACAGCTTGGAAAATTCCAGAAAATGATGATGTCATGCATTCTGTCTCCTAGAGATGAACGTACTTTGGTGTGAAAAGTGCAAATCAATCCCAGAACAACAGCAAAGAACCATGTGAAGATGCTGGAGGAAACAGGTACAAAAGTATCTATATCCACAGTAAAACATGTCCTATATCGACATAACCTGAAAGGCCGCTCAGCAAGGAAGAAGCCACTGCTCCAAAACCGCCATAAAAAAGCCAGACTATGGTTTGAAACTGCACATGGGGACAAAGATTGTACTTTGGAGAAATGTCCTCTGGTCTGATTAAACAAAAATAGAACTGTTTGGCCATAATGACCATTGTTATGTTTGGAGGAAAAATGGGGAGGCTTGCAAGCCAAAGAACATCATCCCAACCGTGAAGCACGGGGGTGTCAGCATCATGTTGTGGGCGTGCTTTGCTGCAGGAGGGACTGGTGCACTTCACAAAATAGATTGCATTTAAAGGAGGAAAATGATGTGGATATATTGAAGCATCTCAAGACATTGTCCAAATGGACAAGGACCCCAAGCATACTTCCAAAGTTGTGGCAAAATGGCTTAAGGACAACAAAGGCAAGGTATTGGAGTGGCCATCACAAAGTCCTGACCTCAACCCTATAGAAGATTTGTGGGCAGAACTGAAAAAGTGTGTGTGAGCAAGGAGGCCTACAAACCAGACTCAGTCACATCAGTTCTGTTAGGAGGAATGGGCCAAAATTCACCCAATTGTGGAAAGCTTGTGGAAGGCTACCCGAAACATTTGACTCAAGTTAAACAATTTAAAGGCAATGCTACCAAATACTAATTGAGTGTACGTAAACTTCTGACCCACTGGGAATGTGATGAAAGAGATAAAAGCTGAAATAAATCATTCTCTCTTCTAATATTCTGACATTTCACAATCTTAAAATAAAGTGGTGAACCTAACTGATCTATGACAGGAAATTGTTACGTGGATTAAATGTCAGGAATTGTGAAAAACTGAGTTTAAATGTATTTGGCTAAGGTGTATGTAAACTTCCGACTTCAACTGTATACTGAGATCATGTGACACTTAAATGAAGTACACCTGTGTGAAATCTAACTAATTATGTGACTTCTGAAGGCACCAGATCTTATTAAGGGGCTTCTTAGCAAAGGGGGTGAAAACATATGCACGCACCACTTTTCCATTTTATTTAATTTTTTAATTTTTTGAAACAAGTTATTTTTATATTTCACTTCACCAACTTGGAATATTTTGGGGAAGTCCATTACATAAAATCCAAATCCATTTAAATTACAGGTTGTAATGCAAAAACAGGAAAAACGCCAAGGGGGATGAATACTTTTGCACGGCACTGTATACAGCCATGATATGACATTTGAAATTTCTCTATTCCTTTGGAACTTTAGTGAGTGTAATGTTTACTGTTCACTTTTTATTGTTCATTTCACTTTTGTTTATTATCTATTTTCCTTGCTTTGGCAATGTATACCTATGTTTCCCATGCCAATAAAGCCCTTTAAATTGAATTGAATTGAAAGAGAGAGACATGCAGTAAGTAGTCCTCCAGTACTGTGGCTTCAAGCCTTCACAGTGACACCAGATTTTACTGTGAAGTTTAGTAGCCCCTGTAACTGTGAAAACCCAGAGAAAAACCAACCAGGGGCCTTTCACTACACAGTCACTGAGGGAATTTATAACAGTGAAATTCAGCATGCCTGTAGTTTTAGGGCCAGAGTGAGAAAACAGGGAAATGAACCCCTCTTAATGTCTTGGTTCCCTAGATTGATGTGATGTTTTAGAGAAAGTGTCCCTCTCTCCTGTAGCTGTGAAATCAGAAAGAAAGCGTATTTCACAGCAAAGCTTCCCTGTAGCTCCAAGGCCCAAGAGATAATGTATTTCTCAGTTAAAACATCTCTATAATGTGAGGGCCAGAGTGAGAAACAGTATTTTTCATAGAAATTAACCCCTATTAGCCTTGGGGCCCTGTGAAATCTGATAAATAAACTGTATTTAAAAGTAGGGCTTCCCTATGGCTTGAAGGGCCAATAGAGACTCAGGGTCCAAATCAATCAAAACTGTAAACTGTATTTATAGAGAAAGTCAATAAATGACATTCTTCCCATGAGGTGAGAAAGTGTTTGAATACATGTACTGAGTTAAATTTAGTTGCACACATTCTTAAGAATGATTCTCTCAGCATAACAACGTTTAGATGCTTTTGATTCACCCATGAAACCTGGCAACAGAATTTGATTGATTCCTGCTTACAAGCAAAAATTAAAGCAGGAAGCACCAGTGACGGTCTATAAAAAAGTGGTCAGGTGAAGCAAATGCTAAACTACAGGATTGCTTTGCTAAAACAGACTGGAATCTGTTCCGGGATTCTTCCGATGGCATTGAGGAGTACACCACATCAGTCACCGGCTTTATCAATGCATTGAGGATGTCGTCCCCCCAGTGAATGCTTGCACATACCCAAAACAGAAGCTATGGATTACAGGCAACATTCGCACTGAGCTAAAGGGTAGAGCTGCCACTTTCAAGGAGCAGGACTCAAACCCGGAAGCTTATAAGAAATCCCCTTATGCCCTCTGATGAACCATCTTACAGGCAAAGCGTCAATACAGGACCAAAATCAAGTCCTACTACACCAGATACGACACTCGTCGGATGTGGCAGAGCTTGCAAACACTTACAGACTACAAAGGGAAGCACAGCCGAGAGCTGTCCACTGACACGAGCCTAGCAGACGAGCTAAATAACTTATATTCTCGCTTCGAGGCAAGTAACACTGAACCATGCATGAGAGTATCAGCTGTTCCTGGAAGACTGTGTGATCACGCTCTCCGCAGCCGATGTGAGTAAGACCTTTAAAGAGGTCAACATTCACAAGCCCGCAGGGCCAGACGGATTACCAGGACGTGTACGCCGAGCATGCACTGACCAATTACAAGTGTCTTCAATGACATTTTCAACCACTCCCTGTCTGAGTCTGTAATATATAAATGTTTCAAGCAGACCACCATAGTCCCTGTGTCCAAGAACACTAAGGTAACCTGCCTAAATGACTACCGACCCGTAGCACTCACATCTGGAGCCATGAAATGCTTTGAAAGGCTGGTCATGGCTCAAATCAACACCATTATCCCATAAACCCTGGACCCACTCCAATTTCCATATCGCACCAACAGATCCACAGATGATGCAATCTCTATTGCACTCCATACTGCCCTTTCACACCTGGACTAAAGGAACACCTACAGTTGAAGTCGGAAGATTAAATACACCTTAGCCAAATACATTTAAACTTAGTTCTTCACAATTCCTGACATTTAATCCTAGGAAAACTTCCCTGTCATAGGTCAGTTAGGATCACCACTTTATTTTAAGAATGTGAAATGTCAGAATAATAGTCAAGATAATTATTTATTTCAGCTTTTATTTCTTTCATCACATTCCCAGTGGGTCAGAAGTTTACATACACTGAATTAGTATTTGGTAGCATTGGCTTTAAATTGTTTAACTTGGGTCAAACGTTTCAGGTAGCCTTCCACAAGCTTCCCACAATAAGTTGGGTGAATTTTGGCCCATTCCTCTTGACAGAGCTGGTGTAACTGAGTCAGATTTGTAGGCCTCCTTGCTCTCCCTGTTCCTAACTGATGTCTTGAGATGTTTCTTCAATATATCCACATCATTTTCCTTCCTCATGAGTCCATCTATTTTGTAAAGTGCACCAGTCCCTCCTGCAGCAAAGCACCCCCACAACATGATGCTGCCACCCCCGTGCTTCACTGTGTGGATGGTGTTCTTCGGCTTGCAAGCCTCCCCATTTTTCCTTTAATCATAACGATGGTCATTATGGCCAAACAGTTCTATTTTTGTTTCATCAGACCAGAGGACATTTCTTCAAAGTACGATCTTTGTCCCCATGTGCAGTTTCAAACCGTAGTCTGGCTTTTTTATGGCTGTTTTGGAGCAGTGGCTTCTTCCTTGCTGAGCGGCCTTTCAGGTTATGTCAATATAGGACTTGTTTTACTGTGGATATAGATGCTTTTGTACCTGTTTCCTCCAGCATCTTCACAAGGTCCTTTGCTGTTGTTCTGGGATTGATTTGCACCTTTCGGACCAAAGTACATTCATCTCTAGGAGACAGAATGCGTCTCCTTCCTGAGTGGTATGACGGCTGCGTGGTCCCATGGTGTTTATACTTGTGTACTATTGTTTGTACAGATGAACGTGGTACCATCCCAAGGATGAACCAGACTTGCAGAGGTCTACAATTTTTTTCTGAGGTCTTGGCTGATTTTAGATTTTCCCATGATGTCAAGCAACGAGGCACAGTTTGAAGGTAGGCCTTGAAATACATCCACAGGTACACCTCCAATTGACCAATTGACTCAAATGATGTCAGACGATCGCCTATCAGACGATTCTAAAAACATAATTTTCTGGAATTATCCAAGCTGGTTAAAGGCACAGTCAACTTAGTGTATGTAAACTTCTGACCCACTGGAATTGTGATAGTGACTTATAAGTGAAACAATCTGTTGGAAAAATTACTTGTGTCATGCATAAAGTAGATGTCCTAACCGACTGGCCAAAACTATACTTTGTTAACAAGAAATTTGTGGAGTGTTTGAAAACTAGTTTTATTGACTCCAACCTAAGTGTACGTCAACTTCTGACTTCAACTGTATGTGAGAATGCTATTCATTGACTACAGCTCAGCGTTCAACACCGTAGTGCCTTCAAAGCGTATCACTAAGCTAAGGACCCTGGAACTAAACACCTCCCTCTGCAACTGGATCCTGGACTTCCTGACGGGCCGCCCCCAGGTGGTAAGTGTCGGCAACAACACATCCGCCACGTTGATCCTCATCAGGGGGGCCCCTCAGGGGTGCGTGCTCAGTCCCCTCCTGTACTACCTGTTCACTCATGACTGCACGGCCAGGCACGATTCCAACAGAATCATCAAGTTTGCTGATGACACAACAGTGGTAGGCCTGATCACCGACAACAACGAGACAACCTATAGGAGGTCAGAGACCTGACCGTGTGGTTCAAGGACAATAACTTCTCCCTCAACGTGACCAAGAAAAAGGAGATGATTGTGGACTACAGGAAAAGGAGGACCGAGCACGCCCCCATTCTCATCGACGGGGCTGTAGTGGAGCAGGTTGACAGCTTCAAGTTCCAAGGCGTCCACATCACCAACAAACTAACATGGTCAAGAACACCAAGACAGTCATGAAGACAGTGCTTCTACACCTGCATTGCTTGCTGTTTGGGGTTTTAGGCTGGGTTTCTGTACAGCACTTTGAGATATCAGCTGATGTACGAAGGGCTATATATAAATACATTTGATTTGATTTGATGAAGAGTGCACAACAAAACCTATTCCCCCTCAGGAGACTGAAAAGATTTGGCACGGGTCCTCAGATCCTCAAAAAGGTTTTATAGCTGCACCATTGAGAGCATCCTTTACGGGTTGCATCACTGCCTGGTATGGCAACTGCTCAACCTCCAACCGCAAGGCACTACAGAGAGTAGTGCGTACGGCCCAGTACATCACCGGGGCCAAGCTTCCTGCCATCCAGGATCTCTATACCAGGCGGTGTAACGGTCTTCTTCCTCCTCTAACGAGGAGTAGTAGAAAGGATCGGAGGACCAATGCGCAGCGTGGTACGTGTTCATGATTATTTTAATAGAACACTGAAAAATACAAAATAACAACGTGAAATAACAAAAACCGAAACAGTTCACCCACAACTCAAGGGTGAAAAACAGGCTGCCTAAGTATGGTTCTCAATCAGGGACAACGATTGACAGCTGCCTCTGATTGAGAACCATACCAGGCCATACACAGAAATACCAAATCATAGAAAAAAGAACATATACTGCCCACCCAACTCACGCCCTGACCATACTAAAACAAAGACATCACAAAGGAACTAAGGTCAGACCGTGACAGGCGGTGTCAGAGGAGGGCCCTAAAAATGGTCAAAGACTCCAGCACCCTAGTTACCCCCCAAGCCATAAGACTCCTGAACAGCTAATCAAATGGCTACCCAGTCTATTTGCATTGCCCCTCCCTCTTCTACGCTACTGCTACTCTCTGTTATTATCTATGCATAGTCACTTTAATAACTCTACCTACATGCACATATTACCTCAATTACCTCGACACCGTTGCCCCGGCACATTGACATTGACTGTACCGGTACCCTCCTGTATATAGCCTCACTATTGTTATTTACTGCTGATCTTTAATTATTTGTTAGTCTTATCTCTTACTTTTTTGTTGTTGTTGTATTTTCTTAAAACTGCATTGTTGGTTACGGGCTTGTTAGTACGCATTTCACTGTTATATTTGGCGCATGTGACAAATAAAATGTGATTTGAAGATAATCGTTTCACAATCGGCTCAAGTCAATGTAAACACTCCAATCTCTCAAAAATGACTAATACACAATAAATTCAAACATTTCAGCATCCCACATCTATGAGAGTCCACTGGGATATGCAGTAAATTCAATGTGAAGGCCTAATCTGGACAACCTGTATCTCACAGTCAAATCGAGCACTCATTACACATACTTTACCGTGGCGAAAGCTATCGCTCGGATTTAGGGACCCGGGTGTTAAATGAAAGGAGTGGCAGCGCTGAAATAGGAGCGGAGGTTTTTAGAGGCATCAGTCTTCAGGCAACTGCTACAGTGTTTTATCACATCCCTCTCTGACCCATAATATTTTATAATGATTGTGGCCCCATAAATTATCTCATCATGACACTGAGTATCGATTGGGAAGAGATGGGGATAGATGGATCTCCGCTGTGAGTTGACCGATGTTCCCACTCCCCGGCCTGTTTTGTGGCTTAATTGAGTCCTCTTCCTTCATTCCTCCCTCTCCCTCTCTCTCTCTCTCTCTGTGTTTATGCGATTGCGTATGTGCGTGTCTAAAGAATGTGTTGTTAAATAGCAATAGAATAAATCAAAACAATTTGAATTTGTCACGTGCTTCGTAAACAACGGGTGTAGACTAACAGTGAAATGCTTACTTATAGACCCTTCCCAACAATGCAGAGAAAAAACTTGAAAAATAATAGAAAATTGAAAAATAATAAGAGGAATAAATACACAATGAGTAACTATAACTTGGCTACGGTGCAGACCCCGTGACTTTTTCCACATTATGTTCACAGCCTTATTCTAAAAAGGATTAAAATATTTTTTCCCTCATCAAAGTACCCCATAATGACAAAGCGAAAACAGGTTTTTAGAATAATTGGCAAATGTATTATAAATAAAAACCCTATTTACATAAGTATTCAGACCCTTTGCTGTGAGACTTGAAATTGAGCTCAGATGCATCCTCTTTCCATTGTCATCCTTGAGATGTTTCTACAACCTGATTGGACTCCACCTGTGGTAAATTCAATTGACTGGACATGATTTGGAAAGGCATACACCTGTCTATATAAGGTTCACAGTTCACAGTGCATGTCAGAGCAAAAACCAAGCCACGAGGTCGAAGAAATTGTCCGTAGAGCTCCGAGACAGGATTGTGTCGAGGCACAGATCTGGGGAAGGGTACAAAAAAAATCTGCAGCATTGAAGGTCCCCAAGAACACAGTGGCCTCCATCATTCTTAAATGGAAGAAGTTTGGAACCACCAAGACTCTTCTTAGAGCTGGCAGCCCGACCAAACTAAGCAATCGGGAGGAAGGGCCTTGGTTAGGGAGGTGACCAAGAACCCAATGGTCACTCTGACAGAGCTCCAGGGTTCCTCCACTTGTTTTTCAGCGGCAGGGACTGGGAGACCTAGGGAAGATCTAGATCCCAAGATCTAGGGAAAGATGAACCGAGAAAAGTACAGAGAGGTCCTTGATACAAATCTGCTCCAGAGTGCTCAGGACAACAGGACAATGACCCTAAGCACAAAGCCAAGACAACGCAGGAGTAGCTTCAGGACAAGTCTCTGAATGTCCTTGAGTGGTCCAGCCAGAGCCTGGACTTGAATCCGATCGAACATCTCTGACGAGACCTGAAAATAAATGTGCAGCAACGCTCATCATCCAACCTGACAGAGCTTGAGAGGATCTGCAGAGAAGAATGAGAGAAACTCCCCAAATACAGGTGTGCCAAGCTTGTAGCATCAGATCTGGGGAAGGGTACAAAATGTCAATATAGTTGTTATTTTCAAAGTTGTCGAGAAGACTCGAGGCTGTTCTTACTGACAAAGATGATTCAACAAAGTTCTGAGTAAAGGGTCTGAATACCTATGTAAATGTGATATTTCTGTTTTGTGCAAAAATTCCTAAAAAACTGTTTTTGCTTTGTCATTATGGGGTATGGTGTGTAGATTGATGAGGGAAAAAACAATTTTATACATTTTAGACTAGGGCTGAAACGTTACAAAATCTGGAAAAAGTCAAGGGGTCTGAATACTTTCCAAATGCACTGTATATACACGGGGTACCAGTGCCGAATTGAGGTAGAGGTAATTGAGGTAGACATGTACATATTGGTAGGGATAAAGTTTAGAGGGCACTATGGTGTTGCAAGTTGCGCTGTAGTCAATGAACAGCATTCTCACGTAGGTTGTTCCTTTTGTCCAGGTGGGAAAGGGCAGTGTAGAGTGCAATAGAGATTGCGTCATCTGTGAATCTGTTGCGGTGGTATGAGAATTGGAGTGGATCCAGGGTGTCTGGGATGATGGTGTTGATGTAAGCCATGACCAGTCTTTCAAAGCATTTCATGGCTACAGATGTGAGTGCTATGTGGCGATAGTCATTTAGACAGGTTTATCTTGGCGTTCTTGGGCACACAGACTTTGGTGGTCTGCTTGAAACATGTAGATATTACAGACTGGGTCAGGGAGAGGTTGAAAATGTCATTGAAGACACTTGCCAGCTGATCAGCACACACCCTGCGGCCTTGTGAATGTTAACCTATTTAAAGGTCTTACTCACATTGGGTACGCAGAGTGTGATCTCACAGTCGTCCGGAACAGCTGGTGCTCTCATGCATGGTTCAGTGTTGCTAGCCTCGAAGTGAGCATAGAAGGTATTTAGCTCATCTGGTAGGCTCGCATCACTGGACAGCTCGCGGCTGGGTTTCCCTTTGTAATCCGCGATAGTTTGCAAGCCCTGCCACATCCGACGGGCGTCAGAGCCGGTATAGTAGGACTCAATCTTGGTCCTGTATTGATGCTTTGCCTGTTTTATGGGTCATTGGAGGGCATAGCGGGATTTCTTATAAACGTCCGGATTAGTGTCCCGCTCTTTAAAAGCGGCAGCTTTAGCTCAATGTGGATGTTGCCTGTATTCCATGGCTTCTGGTTGGGATATGTGGTATTGGTCACTGTGGGATGACATCGTTGATGCACTTATAATTGAAGCTGGTGACTGAATTGGTAAACTCCTCAATGCCATCGGATGAATCCAGGAAAATAATCTAGTCTGTGCTAGCTAAACAGTGCTGTAGTTTAGCATCCGCTTCATCGAACCACTTCCGTATTGGGTACTTTCTGTTTGAGTTCATGCTTGTATTATGGGATAAATGTGTTTCCGTGCATTTGATTTTGTGAAGTTGGACTATGTTTGACCTAATGGATCCAGTATGTGCCTTACTCATAATGCAGTACTAAATTGATGATTTCTAGGGATTAATCCACATGACTGGTTTATCCCGTCGCCGTCAAATGTTCACCCAGACAAATGTAGTGCACTGAAAACCTTTCCACTAGTGCTGTTGCACACTATTCCTGTAAGGGAAAAAATGATTACATCCATAATATCATCAACAATGCTGCTGTGCAGAACATGTAAGCCTGCACAGACATGCACAAACACATTCTGGTAGTGACACACATAGCCTACACACACACAAACACACACGCACACCTACACAATGACCCCCCCACACACACACACAACACATACACACACGGGCGTTGATGTGAGTTTATCACTCCAACCCCCACCCCTCCAGTCCCCATCTTAGATTGTTGCTAAGGAGATGGTGCTACTGATTGTTTAGCATACATATTTACAAGCTCAGCCCCCTGCTTAGAACTGCCACGACATTATACTACAAAGAGCTAGGGCCTGAGGGAGAGAGCAGCTAGGGCCCTCACACTGAGACTCCTCTCACACTCACACTGTCATTAGGAGGAGGAAAGGGGAGAGGGTGAATGTGTGTGCCAGCAAAGTTGAGTGGGCTGGAGAGCACACATAAGTATGTGTGTGTGCGTGTCTGTGTGTGTAGGGGCGGGGTTGGTTCTTCTATCCTTGTGGGGACCTAAAATCCCCAGAAGGATAGTAAAAACAAGGAAAATTCTCCCCTGTGGGGTCTATTCCCATGTCCCCATGAGGACAACGACTATTTTAAGTTTAAGGGTTAGGTTTAGGATTAGGGTTGGGGTAAGGGGTCAGTGGTTAGGATTAGGAGTTAGGTTATGGTTATGGTAAGGGTGAGGGAAAATAGGATTTTGAATGGAAATGAATTTTAGGTCCTACGAGGATAGAAGAATATAACCTGTCTGTGTGTGAGAGAGAATTCGAAAACAAATCAAATTTTGATAAACTCCCATATCCTTTAGTTGAAATACCAGTGTGCTGTCACAGTAGCAAGATTTGTGACCTGTTGCCACAAGAAAAGGGCAACCAACGAAGCACAAACACCATTGGAAATACAAACTATTTGCACATTGTTATAACACTGTACATAGCCATAATATAACATTTGAAATGTCTCTATTCTTTTGAAACTTTTGTGAGTGTAATGTTTACTGTAAATTTTTTGATTGTTTATTTCACTTTTGTTTGTTACCTATTCCACTCATTTTGCACGACAATAAAGCCTGTTGGATTGAATTGAGAGAGAAGTAGGAAAACAAGTAGATTATCTCCTGCTGCTCTCCTTTTCGCCATGCTGACTAATAACCATCCCCCTCCCCCTCTTACTCCCTCTCCATCTCCTACCCTACCCCCTCCTCACGCCATCCATCCCCTCCCCCAACCACCCAGGACTCCAAGGGAGGAGGGATGGAGGAAAGACGTCCATCACAGGCCTTTAGATTAACTGCACCACTGCATAACACAAAAGAGCCCCCCTGCCCGAGCCTCCCTCCCACACAACAACCCTTCCCCCTCTCTCAACCCCCACCTCTCCCCCCCGCTAGTGAGCCAGTGAGTAATGAAGGGGTGGAGACGTGATATCACAGGGACAGAATGCAACTGGACAGACTGTTACGATCCCATCTATGCGGTCCGCTTTGAAGACGTTGCTCTCCTCTCTGCTGGAAAAGTGTCTTCTTTTTCTTCTCATTTTCTCCTCCTCCCCTCTCGTGCTATAGGCCTACTGCCCTCTTTTCATCTCCATAAAAAATGGTCTGTCTTTCCTTCTGTCGTTGCATCAAATAGTTGTGTCCGGTCCTCTCCTTTCCTCATAAAGACTTGTTTCTCTCTCTTAATTCTCCAGAGAGTATTTTCCACTAATCTTTTAGGGCAGTTCCTTTCCGTCTCTCTTTTCATTTAAAAGATACGTGGATCTATTTTCTCCACTCCAAAGGACTCTACTATTTTATTTGTGATTGTGAGGGGGATACCTTATCACTCCCAAATCAACCTCTTACCCCTTCCCCTGGACACGTGGATCTGAAAGGATCCGATGGGTGTAAGAAACGTGGTTATATCTCCAAATAGCTTAGTGAACTGTTTTCCCACCATATAGTTTACAACCATTCAATCCTTTCAGAAATGGTGTCTAAGGGGAGGGGTTTCGACCTGATCGTCTCCTTCATCCAGATGTGTCGTGGTCAGTAATCATGCACAAAGGATAATGGGGTGGGATCTCTGATGGCGAGGAAGGAGTAGACTACATGATCCAAACTCCCTGGCTTTCCCTAAAGTGTTGCATAGTTCATGTGTGTTGCCCGGGGTGATCTATATGTGCAATTATGGGGGACTTGAGCAAAGCTGTTGATCTACATCAGATAGTATGTTTAGTTTATCATGAGATGATATCATGAGATGATACATTTACAGTAGGCCTACTGTAAGGTATGGTTACATGTTATCTCATCCTCCTGCTCCAGACTAGACTGTACACACTGCCATTTTACAAAAAGCACCTGCAGACTTCCCAATGGTTAAGACAATTATCCCTGGCCACAGCCAGGGTTCTCATCACTGGGTACTCTTCTGGCTCCGACAACAGGTTTTGTCCCCAGGTCATGTGATACTAAGCACCATTATGGATCGTGCTGACAGGCCATAGAAAACCACTCAGTTGAGGCCGCCTAAAATATTTAATATTACAGTTCTGTTACTATGTATTGCAGTGTTGTATCTGATGGGGTCTGGACATAATTATGATTTATATCTAGAGCCCATAAAATACTACATAGACCGGTGGATATTAATCGATTACAAATGCTGTAGATCTAAGGGGTATGCAACAATTAAATTATTCTAAATGAACTTGCTCAAAATTAACCCTAAAAAGAGCAATAAAAACCACACAATAACCATGAATAATGACCTAGAATCAATGTTAGGCTATCAATGTTAGGCTATTACCTAAGCTTTAGGCCTGCCTGAATTTTTGGACTGCAAATATAATTTGCACCACAGTGAAGCACGTGCACCAAATAATGGACTAAAATGTATCCGGTTGAGGATTTCAAGGCCACGTTGTCGAACTTTGCAGACAGGAAATTCTATCAATAGAGACGATGTGATTCCTTATTGTACATGTCAGAGGAACATTTCTATCTGAAGTTCTGAACATTCCAAAACGTTGCGTCCTAATGAACGCGCCTAGGTCTTGGATAGCACTGCCATCTGGTGGTGGAACGAGGAACAACGTGGGGAAGCATAGGCAAGATATTTTACCACTTCAAATGAATCGGACAAAAAATGCTAAATTAAAGATCTGGCCTTTGCTTTTTACTTATTTCATTGTGAATCAGACGCAAAACATATTTCCCGAGTAATTAAGGCGCTGCGGTAATTAAGAGCAAATAATCAATTAACGCCTGATTAACCACTATCTCTGTGACGAGGTAGGGTAATGGCATAATTATACATTCATTACTGGCCTAGTATCCATGAGGAGGGAATTAACACGTCGCACTGAACAGACTATAATGGCTATAATTTTGAGAGTAGGTTAGTAAGTAGCCTCGTTTTATTTTATGGAATAACTTGGAAGTATATGATGTGGGGTTAATATTCAGATTCATGAGTAAACTACCAGTAATTGATTTATCACAAAACACATTTTTTTGAATTACAATTTACAGTTGAAAAACATTATAGTCATGGCTATTTCAAAAGAATCATGGCCAAACAAACAATGTAGGGAGCAAAGGCCATGTGTTTCCACAGGCAGCCCAATTCTGATATATTTTTTCACTAATTGGTCATTTGACCATTCAGATCAGCTTTGAAAAAGATCTGATGTGAAACAATCTGATGCGATTGGTCAAAAGACCAATTAGTAGAAAGAATATCAGAATTGGTCTCCCTGTGTAAATGCAACCGGCGAGTCCCACCCTGCACACAATCCAACTTGGAGGTCTCTGCCCATTTGAACCTGAGTACCATACTTTATAATGCTATGTTATTCGATCAATAGGGTACGTTCACACAGGCAGCCCAATTCTGATCGTTTGCCACTCATTTGCATTTTAGCCAATCAGAACAGATATTTTGTCAGTAATTGGGCAAAAGATCCAAATTGAGCTGCCTATGTAAATGTCAGAATTGTAGTAGGGACTGTAAAAGGAAAAAGTAGATCATGATGATTTAACTTTTGATAAAAATTGTCAGAGTTCTCATTATTCAAATCAAATTGTATTTGTCACATTCACCGAATACAACAAGTGTAGACCTTACAGTGAAATGCTTACTTACAAGCCCTTAATCAACAATGCAGTTTTAAGAAAATACCACAAAAAAAAGTAAGAGATAAGAATAACAATTAGTTCAAGAGCAGCAGTAAATAACAATAGCGGGGCTATATACAGGGTGCACCGGTGTCAATGTCAATGTGGAGGGGCACCGGTGTCAAGGTAATTGAGGTCATATGTAAATGTAGGTAGAGTTATTAAACTGACAATGCATAGATAATAACAGAGAGTAGCAGCAGCGTTCCAGAGATGAGGGGGGGAGAATGCTAATAGTCTGGGTAGACTTTTGATTGGCTGTTCAGGAGTCTTATGGTTTGGGGGTAGAAGCTATGTAGGAGCCTCTTGGACCTAGACTTAGCACTTCGTTACCACTTGCCGTGCGGTAGCAGGGAGAACGGTCTATGACTAGGGTGCTGGAGTCTTTGACAATTTTTAGGGCCTTGTTCTGACACCGCCTGGTATAGAGATCCTGGCTGCGAACGGGAGGCCCAATTCGTCCGGGTTAGGGAGGGTTTGGCCGGCAGGGATATCCTTGTCTCATTGCGCACTAGCAACTCCTGTGTTGGGCGCAGTGCACGCTGACAAGCTCGCCAGGTATACGGTGTTTCCTCCGACACATTGGTGTGGCTGGCTTCCGGGTTGGTAGTGCGGCTAGGTTGGGTTGTGTTTCGGAGGACGCATGGCTCTCGACCTTCGCCTCTCCCGAGTCCGTACAGGAGTTGCAGTGATGAGACAAGACTGTAACTACTACCAATTGGATACCACGAAATTGGGGAGAAAAAAGGGGTAAAAAAAAATATATCTATAATATCTTATGTTTCACCGAGTCGTGGGTGAACGACGACACGGATAATATAGAGCTGGCTG